>NW_021703772.1:78821295-78919598 GCF_005190385.1 Monodon monoceros | reverse complement strand
TAAATAGACATTTCTCCAAAGAAGATATACACATTGCCAACAAACACATGAAAGTCTGCTCAATATCATTTATCATTAGAGAAATGCAAATCAGAACTACAATGAGGGGCTTCCCTGGTGGTACAGTGGTTGACAGTCCGCCTGCTGACGCAGGGGACACGAGTTCGTGCCCTGGTCCGGGAGTATCCCACATGCCACGGAGCGGCTGGGCCTGTGAGCCATGGCCACTGAGCATGCGCGTCCGGAGCCTGTGCTCCGCAACGGGAGAGGCCACAACAGTGAGAGGCCCGCATACCGCAAAAAAACAAAACAAAACAAAAAAAAAACTACAGTGAGGTATCACCACACACTGTCAGAATGGCCATCATCAAAAAACCTACAAACGATAACTGCTGGAGAGGGTGTGGAGAAAAGGGAACCCTCTTGCACTGTTGGTGGGAATGTAAGCTGATACAGCCACTGTGGAGAACAGTATAGAGGTTCCTTAAAAAACTAAAAATAGAACTACCATACGGCCCAGCAATCCCACTACTGGGTATATACCCTGTGAAAACCATAATTCAAAAAGAGTCATGTACCAAAATGTTCATTGCAGCTCTATTTACAATACCCCGGAGATGGAAACAACCTAAGTGTCCATCATCGGATGAATGGATAAAGAAGATGTGGCACATACATACAATGGAATATTACTCAGCCATAAAAAGAAATGAAATTGAGTTATTTGTAGCAAGGTGGATGGACCTAGAGACTGTATTAAAGAGTGAAGTTAAGTCAGAAAGAGAAAAACAAATACCGTATGCTAACACATATAAATGGAATCTAAAAAAAAAAAGTGGTTATGAAGAACCTAGGGGCAGGATAGGAATAAAGATGCAGATGTAGGGAATGTACCTGAGGACACGGGGAGGGGGAAGGATAAGCTGGGACGAAGTGAGAGTGGCAAGGACATATATACACTACCAAATGTAAAATAGATAGCTAGTGGGAAGCAGCCACATAGCACAGGGAGATCAGCTCGGTGCTCTGTGACCACCTAGAGGGGTGGGATAGGGAGGGTGGGAGGGAGACCCAAGAGGGAGGAGATATGGGGATATATGTTTATGTATAGCTGATTCACTTTGTTATACAGCAGAAACTAACACACCATTGTAAAGCAATTATACTCCAATAAAGATGTTAAAAAAAGAAAAAAGTCAAGGTAACCACAAAATTTTGGAGTTTGGAGTTGGCTGTATGTTTTCTTGATTGTAGAGTTGAAAGTACAGAAGGTAATAAAAAACACATTCTTTTTTTTCTTTTTTTTTTGGTAAAATTAGGAAAAAGTCACCATAAAAAAATAAAACCCTGGAAATAACATTGGAACTACAGTGAAGTAAACCCTGCCTTCCACCACATACCTGAAATAGAATTCAACCACTGAGAGCACATGCTATTGTACACTGTGCCACCCTGGGAACAGAGGACCAAGTGCAAGTAGATCCTTCCCTGGGCTCACTCTCTGTGAACTTCTTGTATTAAGGTTTTAATTTGTTCCCCAGCTCATTTAGGGGAGTGGACCTATAAACTTCTCCCAATGCATATATAGGTAGCCCAGCTTGATTACACCAGAGCTCAGACATAATCTATCCTAAATTACCCCCAGGGAGGACAGGATTTCTCACAGGTCCAAGTAATGGTTAATAGATCATAAAGATGTTTCGGTTTTCAGTTCAGAGGACTCTATATACTCAGAGTAGGACTTCACTGGGGATAGGCAAACAGCTTCTGACCTCCCTGATCAAGAAAACAGTCTAAGCACACACACAGTGTCCATTCTAACCCAGGAGCATCTTAAAATGAAAGTAGAAGAATAAAAAAGAGAATAAACACAATTAAGGGGAGCAATCAGCAGCATAGGGGAGATTTCAACAATTTCTTGAAGACGGAAAAGATACAGAAGTATGTGGAAGGATAAGACAGAGGGAATCCAGAATAAAGAAAAGGGGGTTGCAATGGAAAGGTAACAACTTTCACGGCAGAACCTCAGAAATGAAAAAAGGGACCAAACCCAGAAAGATTAGCTGAAAAGCTAGCAGCAAAACAAAACTGAATGGACACTCTAGGGAGAATCTGACCTGCTATTATGGGTGCTGGCACCCCAGAGCAAGCCCCCTCCCCCTCCACTTTCTGGTATTTGAAAGGGCCCAAGCCTAAAGATCATAAGTAAATTAAAGTGTGCATGTTTTCAGTAAATTATAGAATACCAAAAAAAAGAATCGATTTGACACAGCTGCGAGGAACATTTTTCTGTAAGTGGAAAAAGGAAAAATACACATGACATTGGACCAAAAGGAGAAAAAGTAATCACAGCACACTATTATTAGGCCCTGCTGTAAACAGTATTTACTGTTTGCATAATAATATAGACACTCTCATTGGTTTTTATCTTTTAGACTAATTCTGTTAAATCTTCAAAACACCAAAGACTTAAATATGATTATAGAATAAAATGGAAACATTCAACCCTGTCAATGTAAGAATAAAGGCAAAACTAACAAAAGTTGAGAAAAAAAGATAGAAAGAAAAATCTATACTTATATTACTGAAAATCATGTAATACCATCAAAATTTTAAGTATATTATGAAAGCTACAAAAATAGTCCACAGGAGAATTTTAAAATATTACTAAAACTTTGAAAGGTGGGAGAAGTCAGAGGTTACTTGAGTGAAATCCTCATTTATCATAGCAGGAATTCAATAATAGAAAATGCCTAAAGTCAATGATGACCGCCCCCGGGATATGCACTCTCTCAGCATCTCCTCTGACTTTTCAGCTGGTGGTTATAAAATAAGGTGGCAAAAATGTACCTGCATTTCTTAGAATAGAGAGTATCCTGTCAATTAGTTAATCAATTAACAAATACAGTATTAATGAAGCAGGTGTTCTATATCTGGCAATATGCTGGGTACCAAAGATGACACATACGAAGACATAAAGCACACCCCTCACCCTGAAATTGTTCCACCATAAAAATTTACTGAGCATTTATTATGTGTGGGGCACCTGGATGGGCCTTAAGATTACCAACACACACACAAAAAGAGCCTCTAAGTTATGGATGAGAAGGAGGCAGGCACATACACAAATCATTTCAACAGAGCTTAGTAGGCACAAAAAGAAGGAGGTCTACTTCTCTACAAGAAGAACAGACCAACACCCCAAAATCTGAGAAGGATACAGGACCATTCACAATAAAGGTCACTTAGGATTAGGAAGCAAGATTAATTCTGGCTAAAGCAGTCAAAGAAGGCTTCATGAAACAGAGAACTTGAAGGCTGAGGTCGAATTTTAACTAATGGTCAAATTTAATTAAAAATGCAAAAGAGGGCTTCCCTGGTGGCGCAGTGGTTGAGAGTCCGCCTGCTGATGCAGGGGACACGGGTTCGTGCCCCGGTCCGGGAAGATCCCACATGCCGCGGAGTGGCTGGGCCCGTGAGCCATGGCCACTGGGTCTGCGCATCCGGAGCCTGTGCTCCGCAACGGGAGAGGCCACGACAGTGAGAGGCCCGCGTATAGCAAAAAAAAAAACCAACAACAGCAAAAAAAAATTGATAAAAAAAAAAAAAGCAAAACAGTTCACAGCAAAAGCAAAGGGACAGAGGAATGGAGGATGAAAATGGCTCATATTGAGACATATAAAGCAAAGGTAGTGTCTCCTGAAAAGGAAACTCATAATAATTATGGACTCTTTGTTATGGGAGGTACTTTTAATGGAGGAAAACAGTTTCTTAAAATATTCAGGGACAAATAAATTGAACAGGAAACAATAAAAATATAAAAATGTGTTCCTCCATCCTAGCCCCAAGTGGTAAGATGTAATTATCCCAAAATAGTTCTTTCTAGAAAAGGAAAAAAAAAAAATGACAGATTTTTGAGACTTTAAGGGGATTTTTATTTCACATGAGATTTGTCTTGATTTACTATACATCTGGCTCTAACAGTCCACACCAACCTCCACGGATAAGTGGCTAGTGAATTAGCTTCCTTTTCTTCATCAGTGCCAAAGAAAATCTTTAAATCAATTTAAATTCGGAAAATCTTACTCCGCCTCTGCCCCCATCAATACTAATACCATATTTCTTTGTTCAAATGTCTACATTTATCTTTGAAATCAAAGAAACTTCTCCTTGATGGCTATTGATGTCTTCTATCCACCGTTAAGAAGAAAAAGAGAGGTCTTGGAGATAGCCCTTTCAAGAGTTACCATATGGAGATACAGAATTTTGAAACATGAGCAGCATTTTGGTCGGCAGGTATTAAAATGATGGCAATTTCCCTGCATCAATGATACATTTTAAGAGACTTTTGACCATAGTATCGGAAAACAAAAAGAAAAACTGTGAGTTTATTTTTGTAAGTAAAGCACTTGGGAGAGATAATTAAATTTATTCACTGAGTTCGCTTACATTCCTTTTCTCAAAATTAGGTGTCTACTTTCATTCACGTTGCCTTTACCGCCACCGGTAAACAAAGTCACACTTGCACTTCACAACTGCTTGGGCACTTCTGACCGGGAATTGAAGGCCCTGCCACTGCTTTTAAGCGCTTGATACAAAGTACACGGAAGCCTAAATCTTAAATTTGCTAACTGTTCTTGCTAGGCAGCAAAGATGGTGACAACACAGAGCCCTTTGGGTCTGGAGAAAGAACTAAGGCCACAAGAGAAAATTCCCGCTAAGACGTCAGGCTGCTTTCCCAACTGTGTCCTTGGCTAGAATCCTTCTTGCTGGCCCTTTACAAAAGGAAACGGTGGCCTCCATTTCTGGGCAATTCTCTCCTCTCCTGCTCCCAAAGTGTGGCAGGACAACAGTTAAGCCCTAACACTGGCTACGAGTCCACTCGTCGACCAAACAGCTGTGTCCCCGACAACCAGGCACTAGGTGCCGGAGGAGGCCGCGGCGATGCGTCCCTTTGGAGCTGGCCTAAGGTGAAGCGCGCGGAACTGCCACCCATACAGGTGCAGACAAACCGGGCTAGGTTTGACTTCGGGGTCCCTCCCCGCGCCTCCCCGGTCACCCCGCACCCTCGCCCGTTCTGCCCGGCTCCGCGTCCTCCTGGGGGACCGTGGTGACGGGACGAGGACCACTCCGCCCTGCAAAACCCAAAGCAAAAGCAACTTGCCATGGCGGAAGAGAGACGCGCCCTCGGCGGCCGGCGGGGCCCAGAGCTAGCAGAGCGCGGGCGGCGCGGCGGGAGCTGGCTGACGGGTTTTGGTTTCGGTTTTCTGTTCCCGCTCGTTTGGAGACAGCCCCTCCACCCCACCCCGCGGTTCTGCGGCCTCGGGGTCTCGGGGCCTCGGGATGAGAGCCCGGACCTGGGGCAGTTGCTCTCCGGACGCTCTCGGTAGTTTCGCAACTTTTGAAATCAAGCTGGAGAGGTTGGGGCGGGGGGGATTCCCCGGCGGGAATGCGGGGATTCTCCGGGTGCTGTGTCTGTCCTGTGGGCAGTGGATCGTCCTTCCTATGCCATCTTTATCTCCCTAGTTGTGTTCTCACCGCACCACGCCCGTTTCTCCTCTCGTCCCCTGTCCAGGACCAGTGGCCAGGTGCGCAGGGCACAGGATGAAAGGTCCCTGCTAAAAGAGAGCTCACCATCCTGGCCATCCCGCGCTCAGATTCCTGAGTCTGGCACCACAGGGACACAGGGAATCTACATACATAGCTTAAAAGTCAAAGAGAGCATGAGTAAGAAAAGCAAATAGCTGGCTAGTATGCAGAAGTTCAATCCCACTCCTAAGAAATACAAATTGAAATCATAACAGGATCCCCTTTTTTCCATGATTAGAGTGGCAAAAATTAAAAAGTGCTGATAATACCCAGTGTCAGCCAGAGTATGAGGAAACAACAATGTTGCTGCAAGCATAGATAGGTGTAAGCATTTCTAAGGATTTTGGCCTCTCTCAAAAATGTAAGGTGAAAAATAAAGAAAAGTAAAAATGCATATATATCCTTAGAATTAGCAACTCCACTTTTAGAAATGAACTGAAGTTACAGTGCAAGGGTAGAACTAAGATACTGTACAGATATTTTAATTGTGCATTGCTTGTAATACAATAATTTTTTTCGGAAAGTCTGGGATCCACCCAGTTAAACCATGAAATAGAATTATTTATTATATGGTCGATGGCACATCTGTTAAGGCCTAAGGCTATGAAGATTTTAAAACAATGAGGTAGATCTATATGTAATTCCCCAATTTATATTTTATATTCAGATTCCTACACTTAAATGTCCTCTTGAATGTCTGATAAGCATGTGAAGCCTAGTAGGACCTTCCTCCCATTCTTCCCTCTCAGTAAATAGCACTACCACCCACTGAGGAACTTAAACTCAGAACTCACTTGTCTTCCTTAATTCCTCTTTTCCTTAGCTCATTAGTACATTCCATAAACTGCACACTATCTCCAACTTTATCTCTACCATCCAGATCAACTGCGTCCTCCGCCTTGCCTTCGGCCTTGTTCAATTCATTCTGGATACCACACCCAGGATGATATTTTTAAAATGTAAATCAGGTTTGATCCCTGTCTGAACACTTCATTGTTTTCCCATTGCACTTTAAATAAAATTTACTTCCCCACCAAGGGGGCTTGCCCGCACCACCACCACCACCACCCCCACCACCACCCCACCCCATCCCCCACCCCCGCCCTGTTTCTATGTCATGGCCTGGATGGCCCCTCCCTGATATTCACTTAACTGGCTCATTGCTGTCATTGGAGCCTTAGCTCAAATGAGCCCTCTTCAGGGAGACTGTTTCTGATCACCCAGTCTAAATTTGTCCCCCCAGTTATTATTCTGTCACCCTGTTATTCCATCTTAATAGCACTCACACCTTTCTAAAAATATGAAGATACATTTGTTTATTTTTTCTTACCTGTCACCCCCCCCCAACACAATAGACAGTAGTGTTGCAGGAAGGGGGACCCATTCCAGGGCCCGAGAGTGGGCTCTTATCTAACTCTCAAAAATGAATTGTCTGAGGAGACACACGTGCTGACAAAGCAAGAGACTTAATTGGGAAGAGGCACTCGGGCGGAAAGCAGCAGGGTAAGGGAAACGAGGAGAACTGCTCTGCCACGTGGCTCGCAGTCTCGGGTTTTATGGCGACAGGGTTAGTTTCCGGGTTGTCTCTGGCCAATCACTCTGACTCAGGGTCCTTCCCGGTGGCGGGTGCATGGCTCAGCAAAGATGGATTCCAGCGAGAAGGGTTCTGGGAGGTTTGTAGGACATATGGACTGGTATCTTCTCTCTCCTTTTGACCTTTCCCGAATTCTTCTGGTTGGTGGTAGCTTGTTAGTTCCATGTTCCTTACCAGGACCTCCTGTGGTAAGATAACTCATGCAAGTGGTTACAGTAGGGCCTGGCCAGGGCGGGTGGTTTTGGTCAGTGGTTCCCCTAACAGTAGTGCTGCTCACCAACATTACTTGTTGTCAATTCAATCCCATGTGGAGGGATCGCCCTTCTCCCTTTGATGTTAGGCATGGCCATATGATTCATTCAGCCAATGAAATAGGAGGAGAACTGACATGTCTCATATTTGGATGGAAGCATTTCATTGCCAGTGCAAGAGTCTGCAACACTCTCTTTGCCTTGGTGCACATAGAAGCATGTATTGAAGGCAACATGCATCAGTGAGCCAACACATAGAACACAGCTGCAAGAGGGAGTTGCCTGGACCCATAACAAAATTTATGTGAATGAGAAATAACTTTGATGTTTAAAACCACTGAACTTTTTTTCAGCAATATCACCTAGCCTACTCTGACTAATATATCCAAGCCGTTAGAAAAAAAGAACACCATGAAAATATTTGCAAATCACACATCTGATAAGGGATTTGTATTCAGAATACAAAAAGAACTCTTACAACTCAAAAATAAGATAACCCACTTAAAATTGGACAAAAATTGAATAGATATTTTATCAAAGCAGATACATGAATTCATAATATGCACATGAAAATATGCTCAACATCACTAGTCGTTAAAGAAATGCAAATTAAAACAATGAAATACCACTCCATACTGACTAAAATGGTTGTAATCAAAAAGACAGATAACAGCAAATGTCAAGAATGTGGAGAAATGAGAACCCACATGCATCACTGGTGGGAAAGCAAAATGTTACAGCCACCTTTGAAAACAGTTGAGCAGTTTATCAAAAGTTAAGCATAAATTTACCATATGACCAAGAAAATTCACTCCTAGATAACTACCCAAGAGAAATGAAAACATGCTTGCAAACAAAGACTTATAAGCAAATGTCCATAACATTATAGTAATAGCCAAGAAATAGAAGTAACCCAAATGGCCATCAATTGCTTAAAGGATGAATAAAATGCATTTTATATATATATACTATGTACATAATATATATATGTATATTATATATATACGCATACACACATTTATACACAATGTAATATTACTTGGCAATAAAAAGGAATGAAATACTGATATATGCTATAACAAGGATGAAGCTCAAAAAAGTCATACTAAGAACAAAAAAACTAGACACAAAAGGCCATATAGTGGCCACATTTAACCAGAAAAGACAAATATGTGAAGAGACAAAGTAGAAAAGTGATGCCTTGGGCTAGAGGTGGAAACAAAGATAAACTGTGAATGGACATGAGCACCATAATCCAAACTGGGATCCTCTCCAGGGAACAATGAGAGACCTCAGATTACAGTGGACAATGCAGGTCTACTCATCTGTGAGATCAAATCTGACCCAGGGTGACCCTTAACCTTGTATGTGCCAACTATTCCAACTTGTATGTGCTGACAGCATTCAGGACATGCTACCCCAAAATATGGCTCCTTGGCATACTGAACATGTCAAACTAAAGGAAATGGCATGTACTGGAAGGACTTTCTGACCTTCCTCCCGAAGCAGGTCATAAAACCCTCATGTGAGAGGTGCCCTCCCTATACCCACAGGAAAGGAACATCCTTATCTCCAAAGACAGAGGGACACAGAGAGGAATCTGAGTGACTAGGCCTTACTAAGCTTCCCTCAGTTTACTACACTTAGCTGTTATTCTAGGTCCTATCATTTTCCACTTTCTACCACATTACTCTTCATCAACCCTAGCATGGAAACACTCGGGTTTAACCATTTCTTCCCATCTTAATTTCCTTGTGAAGCTTCCTATGTCACAAAAAATTTATATTAAATAAATGTGTACGCTTTTCTCCCATTAATCTGTCTTTGTCAGTTTAATTTCCAGATCCAAACAGGGACCCTAAGAGGCTTGAAGAAAACTCCCCCCCCCCCCCCCGCCCAGTGCCAAACTGTCTCTGAGGAAGCATGAGTCCAAAATAATTCTAGCAACTTATTACTAAAACTACATCCAAAAGAAAAAATTTTGATCTCTCACAGCCCCAATTAGAAGCCCTCCTATCTCACTATACTTTTTTTCTGTCTCACAGCTTAAGTAAAATCAAATTGGTCAACATTTTCCTGAATATTTTTAATTTGTGATACTGAAAAAACAAAACCTATTACTAGATGTTTCACCTGTATCTTTATAATTACTGATTTTCATAAGATGTGGCATTCACTGGGAAGATTTCTAAAAAATAGGATAAAAAGAAAGTTATTTTTAAAAGTGTAGCAGTCAATGCTGAAAGGGAGCAGTGAAATAGTCCTTTCTTGCACTATTTATAAAAGTACAGACTGATGCCTACCTTTCTGGAAAGCAATTGTAGCCATATGTATCAAGATCCTTAAAAGAATTTATATCCTTCAACCTCTCACACTAGTAAGTATCACCTTGAAATAAGGTCAGAACTGCAGAAAAAAGATCTGTATAACAAGATATATAAAGGTTTATGTACACCTTAGCACTTATAAGTACGAAAAAATTGGAAACAATCTTAATGTCCAACAATAGGGAAAAAATAACATGGGATACTTTCACAAGGTGAAATGTAACATGATTAAAAAATAAAAAGACTGGAAAGGAGGACATAAAAATGTTTACCATTATCTGTGGGGGTGAATTTTTGGTGATTTTTATTATCTTCAATATACGTTGTGTATTTTTCAAGAATAAGCATCTTTTTCTTTGCAAATACCAACAGGATATCATTAATGCTATTCACTATACAGTTTTGGCTTTCTGCCTTCCCAGCATATGCTAGGATTGAACATCCAAGTTCTTTTACAGTTGGGTGGAGCTGTATATTTAGTTCTGGTTGAGTTGTGAATGGAAGGAACATTTTTGGACCAAAAATTTCATTGCCAGTTCAAGCCCCTTCAAAACTATTTTCCTCTGGCATCGCATCTAGCAATAAAATTGGTGGCTGCTGTTACCCTGGTTCACTGAGTGCTACCATGAGCATTCCTTTCGTTGACCCAACATGGACATGTAGAATGAGCAATGAGTAAACTTTTGTTGTTTTAGGTCTCTGAAATTTAGAGATAATTTGTCACATCAGCATCACATAGTCTATCCCAAATGATACAGAAATTGGTATTCTGAAGTGGAGTATTGATGTAGTGAAAAGAAAAGGAAAGGAAAGGGAAGGGAGAAGAGAAGAGAAGAGAAGAAAAGAAAAGGAAAGAAAAAGAAAAGAAAAGAAAATCCACAACACAATCTAAAATACAGGGTTTGGCTCAGAGACCAAATGGCAGGTGATCAGAAAATAGTTATCAGAGATTAGGATGCTGATCCATATTATGTAGTGGAAAAACATTTGGTAAAACTGTCACACACGATAGCTTGGAAGGCAAATAATATACCTAATTAGCTTGTAGGTTTTTAAAAAAAGTGTGAAAGCCAAAATTAGTAGCATATGTCTTGGTGCATTTAACAAAGTAATATAAGAAAGAAATGAGCTTAGAAAAGAATTTGGCCGGTTTGAAAGCAGGAATAACAGGGAATAGATAAAGTCCAGAAATATGGGAACTTGCAGGGTTGGATATAAACAACACTTTTCATTCTCAAATGATAAAACTGAGAAGAACTTTGAGTAAAAAAGGCTGATTAGAACTTTGCTTTACAGCAAGGATCAAATCAATGATCAAATCAAGGTTTAAATCTCTGAACAAGCTAAGGTCCCTCAGAGCAAAAACAGCAAGTAAGATTGCGGAATTCAATAAACCCTTTCAACTAGACTAATTCAGGGAAAAGAAATTATAAGTGTCCTGATAGACTCAAATCAAGTGAAGAGAGGAAGAGAAGGGGGCCAAGAAATCAGAGAATTATAGCTACTCTAAAAAGAGAAGTCTAGGGAAAAAAAAAAAAACACAACAACTATAGGTGTGGCTATTGGCATATGTAAGCTGACCAGACTTGAGTCTATTTTAATAGATAAGAAGCCTGTTACGGTTTTGAATTACAGCACCTAACTTGCCACTGGCCCAGGTAAAGAGAATATGACTGTTCAAAACTTTAAAAACTTGGTCCCAAACATTAATCATAGGATGTGTGCCAAGTGAGGAAGCTTTTCAGCCTCCAAGAAAAATATATCATGAATCTCCATTCTAGATATGGCCCAGGAAAATAATGGAAAATGAACAATGTCCGGGAGCTATGAGGACAATGAGCAAGAGAAGAATTTCCAGAGCGGAATCACAGCCTAATCAATAACTCCATGGGATTTCAGAATGGCTTTGGCCCAGTGACTGCTATGTGTCTCCCATTCTTTCCTTTTTCAAATGTGAGAGAGTTTTTGTTTTTGTTTTTGTTTTGCGGTACGCGGGCCTCTCACTGTTGTGGCCTCTCCCATTGCGGAGCACAGTCTCCGGATGCGCAGGCTCAGCAGGCATGGCTCACGGGTCCAGCCGCTCCACAGCATGTGGGATCTTCCCAGACTGGGCCACTACTAACCTGTGTCCCCTGCATCGGCAGGCGGACTCTCAACCACTGCGCCACCAGGGAAGCCCTCAAATGTGAGAGAGTTGATTGCAGTTATCTTGTTCTGGCCCCACCACTGTATATTGGGGGTCTCTAGATAAAGAGAAGTAACATTCAGCCCTATACAGAAACTTCCACATATCACCTAGAGTTCTTGCATTTTGAGTATTGTTGTTATGATTGGGTGAAATTTGGGGTTTTTCTCCCTTGTGGATGGGGTGAGTGTGAGTGTATTTTGTGTGTGAAAAAGAGTGATCCAAATATTGATGACCAGGAAGGACCTTCAAGATGGGGGAGGAGTAAGATGTGGAGATCACCTTCCTTCCCACAAATACATCAAAAATACAACTACAGGGCTTCCCTGGTGGTGCAGTGGTTAAGAATCCGCCTGCCAATGCAAGGGACATGGATTCGAGCCCTGGCCTGGGAAGATCCCACATGCCACGGAGCAACTAAGCCCATGCGCTACTGAGCCTGCGCTCTAGAGCCCATGCGCTGTATCTACTGATGCCCCCGTGCTCTAGGGCCTGTGCTCCACAAGAGAAGTCACCACAGTGAGAAGCCCGGACACCCCAACGAAGAGTAGCCCCCACTCGCCGCAACTAGAGAAAGCCCGCATGCAGCAACAAAGACCCAACACAGCCAAAAATAATAAATAAATAAAAATAAATAAATTAAAAAAAAATACAACTACATGTGGAACAACTCCTACAGAACACCTACCAGGGTTCACCCTGGCAGAAGACCTCAGACTTCCCAAAAGGCAAGAAACTCCCCATGTACCTGGGTAGGGAAAAAGATAAAAGGAAAAACAGAGACAAAAGAATAGGGATGGGACCTGCCCCTCTGGGAGGGAGCTGTGAAGGAGGAAAAGTTTCCACACACTAGGAAGCCCCTTCATGACGGAGACGGGGGGTGGGCGGGGGGGAAGCTTCAGAGCCGTGGAAGAGAGCACAGCAACAGGGGTGCAGAGAGCAAAGCAGAGAGATTCCCACAAAGAGGTCTGCTGCCGACCAGCACTCACCAGCCCAAGAGGCTTGTCTACGCACCTGCTGGGGCAGGTGGGGGCTGGGAGCTGAGGTTTGGGCTTTGGAGGTCAGATCCCAGGGAGAGGACTAGGGTTGACTGTGTGAACACAGCCTGAAGGGGGCTAGTGCGCCACAGCTAGCAGAGAGGGAGTCCGGGAAAATCTGTGAAACTGCCTAAGAGGCAAGAGACCATTGTTTCAAGGTGCGCAAGGTGAGGGGATCCAGAGCACTGCCTAAACGAGCTCCAGAGATGGGTGCAAGCGGCGGCTATCAGCATGGACAACAGAGATGGGCATGAAATGCTAAGGCTGCTACTGCAGCCACCAAAAAAACCTGTGTGCAAGCACAGGTCACTAACCACACCTCACCTTCCGGGAGCCTGTGCAGCCCGCTACTGCCAGGGTCCCATGATCCAGGGACAACTTCCGCAGGAGAACACATGGCGCGCCTCAGACTGTTGCCACATCACACTGGCCTCTGCCGCCGCAGGCTCGCCCTGCATTCTGTACCCCTCCCTCCCCCCAGCCTGAGTGAGCCAGAGCCCCCGAATCAGCTGCTACTTTAACCCCATCATGTCTGGGTGGAGAACAGACGCCCTCAGGCAACCTACACGCAGAGGCAGGGCCAAATCGAAAGCTGAACCCCAGGATCTGTGCGAACAAAGAAGAGAAAGGGAAATCTCTCCCAACAGCCTCAGGAACAGTGGATTAAATCTCCACAATCACCTTGATGTACCCTGCATCTGTGGAATACCTGAATAGACAACGAATCACCCCAAAATTGAGGCAGTGGACTTCGGGACCAACTGTAGACTTGGGGATTGCTTTCTGCGTCTAACTTGTTTCTGGTTTTATGTTTATTTTAGTTTAGTATTTAGAGCTTATTTTCACTGGTAGATTTGTTTATTGATTTGGTTGCTCTCTTCCTTTTTTTTCTTAATATATATATTTTTTCCTTCTTCCCTTTTTCTGTGTATGCTTTGTGTATGCTTCTTTGTGTGATTTTGTCTGTAGAGCTTTGCTTTTACCATTTGTCCTAGGGTTCTGTGTGTCCTGTTTTTCTGTTTTTGTTTTTTTTATAGTTTTTAGTGCTCATTATTGTTGGTGGATTTGTTTTTTGGTTTGGTTGTTCTCTTCTTTCTTTCTTATTTTTTATTACTTTTTAATTTTTTAATTTTTAATAATTTTTTCTTTTCTATTTTAATAACTTTATTTTATTTTAGTTCTTTCTCTCTTTTTCTCCCTTTTCTTCTGAGCTGAGCAGCTGACAGGGTCTTGGTGATCCAGCCGGGTGTCAGGCCTGAGCCTCTGAGGTGGGAGAGCCGAGTTCAGGACACTGGTCCACCAGAGACCTCCCAGCCCCACATAACATCAAACGGTGAAAGCTCTCACAGAGATCTCTATCTCAACGCTAAGACCCAGCTCCACTCAACAACCAGCAAGCTACAGCGCTGGACACCGCATGTCAAAGAACAAGTGAAACAGGAACACAACCCCACCCATTAGCATAGAGGCTGCCTAAAATCATAAGTTCACAGGCACCACAAAACACACCACTGGATGCGGTCCTGTCCACCAGAAAGACAAGATCCAGTCTCATCCACCAGAATACAGGCACCAGTCCCCTCCACCAGGAAGCCTACACAGCTGACTGAACCAACCTTACCCACTGGGGGCAGACACCAAAAACAACGGGAACTATGAACCTGCAGCCTGTGAAAAGGAGACCCCAAACACAGTAAGTTAAGCAAAAGGAGAAGACAGAGAAACACACAGCAGATGAAGGAGCAAGGTAAAAACCCACCAGGTCAAACAAATGAAGAGGAAATAGACAGCCTACCTGAAAAAGAATTCAGAGTAATGATAGTAAAGATGATCCAAAATCTTGGAAATATAATGGAGAAAATACAAGAAACGTTTAAAAAGGACCTAGAAGAACTAAAGAGCAAACAAACAATGATGAACAACACAATAAATGAAATTAAAAATTCCCTAGAAGGAATCAGTAGCAGAATAACTGAGGAAGAAAATGGATAAGTGACCTGGACGATAAAATAATGGAAATCATTACCGCAGAGCAGAATAAAGAAAAAAGAATGAAAAGAATTGAGGCCAGTCTCAGAGACCTCTGGGACAACATTAAACGCACCAACATTCGAATTATAGGGGTCCCAGAAGAAGAAGAGAAAAAAAAAGAACTGAAAAAATATTTGAAGAGATTATAGTTGAAAACTTCCCTAATATGGGAAAGGAAATAGTCAATCAAGTCCAGGAAGCACAGAGAGTCCCAAACAGCATAAATCCAAAGTAAAACATGCCAGGACATGTATTAATCAAACTATCAAAACTTAAATACTAAGGAAAAATATTAAAAGCTGTAAGGGAAAAGCAACAAATAATACAAGGGAATCCCCATAAGGTTAAGAGCTGATCTTTCAGTAGAAACTCTGCAAGCCAGAAGGGAGTGGCAGGACATATTTAAAGTGATGAAAGGGGAAAAGCTACAATCAAGATTACTCTACCCAGCAAGGATCTCATTCAGATTCAACGGAGTAAAACCTTTACAGACAAGCAAAAGCTAAGAGAATTCAGCACCACCAAAAGAGCTTTACAACAAATGCTAAAGGAACTTCTCTAGGCAGGAAACACAAGAGAAGGAAAAGATCTACAATAACAAACCCAAGACAATTAAGAAAATGGTAATAGGAACATAACATATCAATAACTACCTTAAATGTAAATGGATTAAATGCTCCAACCAAAAGACATAGACAGGCTGAATGGATACAAAAACAAGACCCATATATATGCTGTCTACAATAGAACCACTTCAGATCTAGGGACACATACAGACTGAAAGTGAGGAGATGGAAAAAGATATTCCATGCAAATGGAAATCAAAAGAAAGCTGGTGCAGCAATTCTCATATCAGGCAAAATAGACTTTAAAATAAAGACAAAGAGACAAAAAGACAAAATAAAGAGACAAAGAAGGACACTACATAATGATCAAGGGATCAATCCAAGAAGAAGATATAACAGTTGTAAATATTTATGCACCCAACATAGCAGCACCTCAATACTTAGGGCAAATGCTAACAACCATAAAAGGGGAAATCGACAGTAACACAATCATAGTAGGGGACTTTAAAACCTCACTTTTACCAATGGACAGATCATCCAAAATGAAAATAAATAAGGAAACACAAGCTTTAAATGACACATTAAACAAGATGGACTTAATTGATATCTATAGGACATTCCATCCAAAAACAACAGAATACACTTCCTTCTCAAGTGCTCATGGAACATCCTCCAGGATAGATCATATCCTGGATCACAAATCAAGCCGTTGTAAATTTAAGAAAATTGAAATTGTATCAAGTATCTTTTCTAACCACAACACTATCAGACTAGGTATCAATTACAGGAAAAAAATCTGTAAAAAATACAAACACACGGAGGTTAAACAATACACTACTAAATAACCAAGAGATCACTGAAGAAATCAAAGAGGTAATCAAAAAATACCTAGAAACAAATGACAATGAAAACACGATGACCCAAAACCTATGGGATGCAGCAAAAGCAGTTCTAAGAGGGAAGTTTATAGCAAAACGATGCTACCTCAAGAAATAAGGAACATCTCAAAAAAACAACCTAGCCTTACACCTAAAGCAATTCGAGAATAAAAAACCCCCAAAGTTAGCAGAAGGAAAGGAATCATAAAGATCAGATCAGAAATAAATGAAAAAGAAATGAAGGAAACGATAGCAAAGATCAGTAAAACTAAAAGCTGGTTCTTTGAGAAGATAAACAAAATTGATAAACCATTAGCCAGACTCATCAAGAAAAAAAGGGAGAAGACTCAAATCAATAGAAGTAGAACTGAAAAAGGAGAAGTAACAACTGACACTGCAGAAATACAAAGGGTCATGAGACATTACTACAAGCAACTATATGCCAATAAAATGGAAAACCTGGAGGAAATGGACAAATTCTTAGAAAAGCACAACCTTCCAAGACTGAACCAGGAAGAAATAGAAAATATAAACTGACCAATCACAAGCACTGAAATTGAGACTGTAATTAAAAATCTTCCAACAAACAGAAGTCCAGGACCAGATGGCTTCACAGGTGAATTCAGTCAAACATTTAGAGAAGAGCTAACACCTATCCTTCTCAAACTCTTCCAAAATATAGCAGAGGGAGGAACACTCCCAAACTCATTCTATGAGGCCACCTTCACCCTGATACCAAAACCAGACAAAGATGTCACAAAAAAAGAAAACTACAGGCCAATATCACTGATGAACATAGATGCAAAAATCCTCAACAAAATACTAGCAAACAGAGTCCAACAGCACATTCAACGGATCATACACCATGACCAAGTGGGGTTTATCCCAGGAATGCAAGGATTCTTTAATATACGCAAATCAATCAATGTGATAAACCATATTAACAAACTGGAGGAGAAAAACCATATGATCATCTCAATAGATGCAGAATAAGCTTTTGACAAAATTCAACACCCATTTATGATAAAAACTCTCCAGAAAGTAGCCATAGGGGGAACTTACCTCAACATAATAAAGGCCATATATGACAAACCCACAGCCAACATCGTTCTCAATGGTGAAAAACTGAAACCATTTTCTCTAAGACCAGGAACAAGACAAAGTTGTCCACCCTCACCACTATTATTCAACATAGTTTTGGAAGTTTTAGCCACAGCAATCAGAGAAGAAAAAGAAATAAAAGGAATCCAAATTGGAGAAGAAGAAGTAAAGCTGTCACTGTTTGCAGATGACATGATACTATACATAGAGAATCCTAAAGATGCTACCAGAAAACTACTAGAGCTAATCAATGAATTTGGTAAAGTAGCAGTATACAAAATTAATGCAAAGAAATCTCTTGCATTCCTACATGCTAATGATGAAAAATCTGAAAGACGCTGATGAAAGAAATTAAAAATGATACAAACAGATGGAGAGATATAACATGTTCTTGGATTGGAAAAATCAACACTGTGAAAATGACTATACTACTCAAAGTAATTATAGATTCAATGCAATCCTTATCAAACTACCAATGGCATTTTTCACAGAACTAGAACAAGAAATTCTATGACATAAATCACAGCAAGATCCTTTTTGACCCACCTACTGGAGAAATGGAAATATAAACAAAAATAAACAAATGGGACCTAATGAAAGTTAAAACCTTTTGCATAGCAAAGGAAACTATAAACAAGATGAAAAGACAACCCTCAGAATGGGAGAAAATATTTGCATACGAAGCAACTGACAAAGGATTAATCTCCAAAATATACGAGCAGCTCATGCAGCTCAATATCAAAAAAACAAACAACAGAAGCCAAAAATGGGCAGACCTAAATAGACATTTCTTTAAAGAAGATATACAGATTTCCAACAAACACATGAAAGTCTGCTCAATATCACTAATCATTAGAGAAATGCAAATCAAAACTACAATGAGGTATCACCACACACCAGTCAGAATGACCATCATCAAAAAATCTACAAACAGTAAATGCTGGAGAGGGTGTGGAGAAAAGGGAACACTCTTGCACTGTTGGTGGGAATGTAAGTTGATACAGCCACTATGGGGAACAGTATGGAGGTTGCTTAAAAAACTAAAAGTAGAACTACCATATGACTCAGCAATCCCACTACTGGGCATATACCCTGAGAAAACAGTAATTCTAAACGAGTCATGTACCACAATGTTCACTGCAGCACTATTTACAATAGCCAGGAGATGGAAGCAACCTAAGTGTCCATCAACAGATGAATGGATAAAGAAGATGTGGCACATATATACAATGGAATATTACTCAGACATAAAAATAAATGAAATTGAGTTATTTGTAGCGAGGTGGATGGGCTTATAGACTCTCATATAGAATGAAGTAAGTCAGAAAGAAAAAAACAAATACCGTATGCTAACATATATATATGGAATCTAAAAATAAAAAATGGTTATGCAGAACCTAGGGGCAGGACAGGAATAAAGACGCAAACGTAGAGAATGGACTTGAGGACACAGGGACAGGGAAGAAGGGTAAGTTGGGATGAAGTGAGAGAGCAACATTGACATATATACACTACCAAATGTAAAATAGCTAGCTAGTGGGAAGTAGCTTCATAGCACAGGGAGATCAGCTCAGTTCTTTGTGTCCCCATAGAGGGGTGGGATATGGAGGATGGGAGGGAGATGCAAGATTGAGGGGATATGGTGACATATGTATACACATAGCTGATTCACTGATTCACTTTGTTATACAGCAGAAACTAACACACCATTGTAAAGCAACTGTACTCCAATAAAGATGGTAAAAAAAAAATATATTTATGACCAGTAGGACAGGACATACTACACTTATTATTCCTTATTATTCTGTCTCAACTATATCTAGTTCTTCTCATTTTTACAAGACAGAATTTTCTAGCCCCCTTATATTTTTTCTTTTCTTTTTTCTTTTGTTTTGACACACCATATGGCATGTGGAATCTTAGTTCCCCGACCAGAGACCCGACCCATGCCCCCTGCTGTGGAAGCGAGGAGTCCTAACCACTGGACAGCCAGGGAATTTCCTAGCCCCGTTATGTTTCAGTGAGGCCACATGACTATTTCTGGCCAATGAGATGTGAGAGGAAATGGCACAGGTCACTTCTGGGTCACAGCATTTAATTGCTGGTGCCAAGACTCTCCAGATTTCACTTTTCCCCACCTGCATGATTCTGGAAGCATGTCTCAAGATGGGGCCTGAAGTGATTAAGACAGAGTCCCTTACCAACTTTTGTTGGACATTCAGCATGAGCGAGAATTAAACTTTTATTTTACTAGGTCTCCAAGATTTGGGAGGTTGTGCTATCACAGCATAGCCCAGCCTCTCCTGACTGATAAATCTACAAACAGCAAAAGGGACTTGTAATTCCACATTATCTGTCTTTCCTGACTTACATAATGACAAAGTCTTTTCACACATTAATAAGTGGAGATAGCTCATCCTGGACACATAGTTGAAGGCTTCCTACCGTAACATGCAATATGTTAAATAGTCAATACAGTATCTTTTGGTATATTTTAAAGAAAAGTTTCCTCCTGTAAAATCTGTAAAACTCTGGAAATAAGCAGGAGAGCCAGTGCTTGATTTCTGAGTTTTAGTCAGATCACACAGAGGTGGAATGGTGAAAGGAACCCAAAGAAAAAGCATAATTTTCTAGGATAAGTAACATTTATCAAAACCATTGTGAAAATTTAAGATCAGATGAAATTATCTATTTTACTGTCTGAGGAAGGCCCCCAAAAGAAACAAAAGTGACAGTTTCCAACTTTGTCCTAAATATTAGGAAAAAATTATTTCTAATTGGCAGTCTACCATAGACTAAATATAACACCCTCTGTGCTAGTGAGACTGTACCAATCAAAATTAAATGAGGTTCTTTAAATTTTTCTTAATATATTTTTTAAATTATTATTTTTGGCTGCATTGGGTCTTTGTCGCTGCACGTGGGCTTTCTCTAGTTGCAGCGAGCAGGAGCAACTCTTCGTTGCAGTGCACAGGCTTCTCATTGCGGTGGCTTGTCTTTGTTGAGGAGCATAGGCTCTAGGCGTGTGGCAGGCTTCAGTAGATGTGGCTCGTAGGCTGAAGAGCGCAGGCTCAGTACTTGTGGAGCATGGGCCCAGCTGCTCCGCGGCATGTGGGATCCTCCCAGCCCAGGGCTCAAACCCGTGTCCCCTGCATCAGCAGGCGGATTCCCAACCACTGCGCCACCAGGGAAGCCCCATAGGCAACATTTCTTATTCCAAAGAGAAATGTGAGAGAAATGAGTATTTCTGATGGTAGTATAACAACTTGAAAACCTAAAAATGAAATATCAGAAGCAAAACCAAGCCTTTTTTCTTTTTAGTTTTTCCCTTTATTTTAGATGGCAGGCAGCATTGGATAGGTCTAGGTTTAGAATCTTTTCTAAAAGCATTTCATTTCTGACAGCATTTTAATATGAATTTAATTCTGCTGTTGGCTCAGACCATGACAGAATGAGCCAACATGGCAGGCGGACAACTGGATCACTTATGGTTCATTTCAATGGACATGGCACCCAGCCACAAAATTTATGAACAAAACTGTTTTAATATAGTTATTGCATTTGTAAACATTCAGCACAGGTGGAAACAAAGAATTCAAAAACAGAAATATATTTTGTATCTAAGAATAAACAAACACGAAAGAATTAAATTTTTCATTTTTTTTAAGGAAAAGGATATTCATTTTTGTCAAGCATTAACAGTGATTTGGGTTCAAAAGCTCTAATTTTCATAGGATTCCATGACTCTATTCTTCGAAGTATGCTATGTAAGGTTGCCCAAGGGAACACTTGACTACCTCGACTTCTCCACCTCCATTTTTCTCCCGTTGAAAGTGAATGTTAATAAAATCCTCTACAGTTTCTTCATCTATGATCTGAAGGTCTTCCAGTCCAGTCAGAAGCACTGTCTTCTTAGATACTCCTGAAAATACCTAAGAAGCAAAATAAAAAGATAAATAGAAAATTTTCTAAGCGCTTTGAATTACAAAACTTTACATTTATAAGCTCTGCTTAATAGTTTGGATGTTATCTTGAGAGAGACAACGGGTCTCAGGAAGATTTTCAAGCAAGAGAATATCAGAGTTGGATCTGAGTTTCAGAAAGATAACTCTGGTGCCATTGTGACAAATAGAGGAAAGGAGGGCAACTCTATGGACAGAGAGACCAGTTAGAGAAGTAGTGAGAGGTGGAAGTGACAAGATCAAGTAACGAAATGAATGCTGGAGGGGAAGTGAAACCAAGAGTTAGGCATGAGTTCTAGCTTTCAGGATGGCAGGCTAGGTTAATTAATAAGATTCTAACGGAAACAGAATCACAACTTTTTATTTTCTGTGGGGTGGGGCCGGGCAATAAGTTTCCAAAATGAAAGAAGAGAGATGACTTTACCTGAAACTTTTTCAGGTATGTTTCTGTGTACGGAGAAACAGTAACTCTCTGGCAGTTTTGATTTATATAAAGAGGATAGTCTTTTATTTTCAAAATCTTGTCAGCAACTAGAAGTAAATTTTTAAAAATTATTTTCTCCTTTATATCAAACATTTTTTAACCAAAGTTAAAACCTCCTTCAAACAGAATGTCAGAGTAAACAGTGGCTTGAGGGATTAATTTTTAAGGAACTCTACAGTCCACTTTAAAGAATTCACAGTACATAATTTTAAAAAACATAAGACCAAATGATAATGAGATTTAAATAGCTCCATCTGTCTTAAACTATCAGTCAATCAATGCACAGTGAGCTGCAATGTCCTCAGATAGACCTACCTTGAGCTACATAAAATGTGATAACCATTTGCAAAAAATAACCCAGCCATCCTAACAAAACCCAGTGTTTCCCAATCTCTCAGGAAGTACACATGCAAATTAAGATTAGAATACTCTCTTTCTCTCTCTCTTTCTGTGCATATATATATATATATATATATATACACATACATACATATAGCAAATTACTATATTACTATTATATATCTAAAATTACTTAATTGTCCTGTAACTAATACATGACATTCAATAAACCTGTATAATGATGTTAATCAAAGGGGCAGGGGTGCTGAACGTCATCTAAAAAAAGTGAAGGCAAATAACAAAAATTCATCAACTTTCTCCAACACAAAAAATAACCAGATTTATTTTTGGCAGCTTTTTTTCCTAGAGGGGAAAAAAGGTAATGTGTCAAGATTGCATAGAGTTTAACAGAAACAGTTCGTAAGAATGTCCAATCACTTTTTTTCTCCTCTCACCAGTCCACCTTGAATTAGCAATATAGTACAGTGGTTAAGAGTGTAGATCCTTGCTGGCAAGGATGTGGAGAAACTGGAACCCTGGTACATTGCTGGTAGGAATGTAAAGGTGTAGCCACTGTGGAAAACAGTATGGCGGTTCCTCAAGCATTAAACATAGAATTACCATATTATCCAGCAATTCCAGAAGGATCTGGAAAGACATTCACCTAACCATAACTAGCTACATAGCAGGAGAAAGGGAAGTTTGGAAATTTAAGGAATTGTCTCAATTTTTATTAAATTAATGTTGTTCTCTATTATTTCAATTTTCTTTAAAAAGCATGTATTACTTTATTATGAAAAAACTTAAATCAGTCAACGGTTTTTAATTGTATATTTGGATTTCTATCGTATGTGCAAACCCTGGAGAAGTCCTAAGAATTAGATTAACTAGAGGAAGAGATTTTTACATTGAGAATCATTTGAACATATTAACAAAAGAACTTGGAGAATCTTCTATTTTTCATTATAAGAATATAAACCTCTCTAAGATGATTTGGTAAAAGTCCATTTCTACCTAAGAAAGGAACAGCTGTTCTCTCTATTACCCCCTCTTCTTCCTGGAATCGATTACCTCCACCTGAGATCCTTGTCAATCGTAATAAGTGAGATGAGGAGACAGTTTTATATATATATTTTTTCAGAATGTTTCTCTGCCACACACCCACTGTGCGATCTTGGGTAAGCTGCTTACCTTGAGTACGCCTTAGTTTCCTCATCAATAAAATGAGTATAACACCTACATCCAGAGCTGTGCTATGGATCTGAGCAGATATATGTATAAAACACCAAAGACTCCATGCCTGGCACGTGATAGGAATGCACTAAGATGTAGGTACTTGTTATCTGTAATCCTATCATTCTCAGTAGCACTCAGGGAAATCATTTTCAGGACTCTACCATTTCATAAGGTTAAAAAAAAATCCCCTGTTATTATGCTGTCTAATAAATTCCAAATAAAAGCAGTAGAAAGGGATACTTTCAGACCTGGCAGAACGTAATTGAAATGCTAGAGTACTGTCTAACACTCAGTGCGGGAATACCTCCACTTTCCACAAATGTGACGACGGCGCTCCGGGACTGCTTGTCGTACTCCACGCAGTCCACTTCTCCGCCTCCGTTGCGGGATTTACAAAAACTCAGTTCTAGCTTGTCTCTCATCTGACTTTCAGGCAGTTCATCAGGAATGTCGGTAACGTGGATCTTCATTTTAGACACTTCTACGTGAACCTGGGAAATCGGTTCACGTTCAGAAATATGGATGAGAAAAGTGTCCGTGTTTAACAAATTCTGAAACGCTTTAATCACCATGTTACCTGGAATCTGACTCCTGAGTTTAATGGAACCGGGCTGGCCATAACCTTCATATTTACATCCTGTATCTGCACGTGATGGTGCCCCACTCTGATCACATTTTGGGCAACTGAAAAATAATTTGGGAAGTATTAATTGCCAATATTTCAATACATTTTTACATGTTTGGTTTAACAACAAATAATTCTGAATATTTTAAGTTTTCTTTAATTTTAAGAGATCTAATTTTTACATTTTTCTTAGGATTTCTAAGTGATGATGGTCTTGCCACCATAGTAGGATATATTAATGTCAAAATATATCAGCAAAAAATTACAATGTAGAAATTCTCGACAAGTTCTAGATTCATCCCTTAAGAGATAAGCCCGATGATCCTTCAGAAATTCATATATTACTTCAGTACAGCCACACACCCTTCCTTTCCACTGTAGACAGAATTATCAGAGAACTCCCTTAGTACATTAAAGCTCAGCCAGAAATTTCTTCCATGTTGAGTAAGCTAGGAAAACTTTTTAGGTCAGTGCCATTCTGACAATTAATCTTATTTATCATTTGTCACTGCTCCTTAATATGTTACAAGCAACAAAGAAATAAATATTTGTTCTTGTCTCTGTCTTTCCCCAGGATTACATATTAAAGACCACAAAGACTTAAATACCAAAGAGTGAGTCTTTTTTTTTTTTGGTCATATTTAATGAAGAATTCTACTTTCCTTAAAATGCTCTTGAGATCATTCATTAAAAAGTCGATAGTCTTCATATACTGATCACAAAACTATCTAGTCTAATTTAGCCATGCAAATGGGAAAGGCTTAGTAATATAATTATGCCAAACATCATTAGAAATCCAATAGCAACTATATGACAGTTTAAAATGAATGTGCGGGGAATTCCCTAGTGGTCCAGTGGTTAGGACTCGGTGCTCTCACTGCTGAGGGGCTGGGTTTCAATCCCTGATCGGAGAACTAAGACGCGGCCAAAAATAAATAAATAAATAAGAATAATAAAAAACCAAAATAAAATGCATGTGGGTATGTGTTTATTTTTAATTGTGTGACATAAGAGTTTATAACCCTTCAGTTGTTGCTATTTGGAGCTGCTTACTCTAATATGTCATAAAGACTAGACACAAATTAGTCTCGGTCTTATAAACCTCACATGTGTTTATAACAACCAGACAGCACACCACAGCTGGAGGAAGAGAGAAACAAGGCTAGAAAACAGGGCGTTGTCATGTGGGAATTCAGACTCATTGTACCATGATATGGCTCTCTAACTTGAATTACATCTTTTTGTTGTTATTGACAACAGGCAACAATAACAGAGATTATCAACTGTAAGTAATACTTAGATGATGATCTTTCCCTCCCAATGCCCACCCCCCAAACCTCCAACATCTGGTGATGTGACACAGCTGAGGGCTCCTTGTGTTTCAACTTCTGTGACTGTGTCAAAAGCCAACTCCTGTTTAATTGTGTAGAAACCCAAAGTTGTCCAGAAGAGCAGGACCTCAGAGCCATGCCAAAGGTGGAAGCAGTGATGCAGCTGTTTTTGAAGAAAATCCTGTTCCCAGCATCCCCAGGTAATTCCTATGCAGAATCCTTGCTTCCCAAATCCTCACTTCCATCCTTCAGTTATATCTCAATTACCACGGCCAACTGCCAACTGCCAACAGGGCTCTTGGCCTCCCCCTTCACCCTCAGCTGCAGGGGCGGAACCAGAGTGGACAAAGCGTATGTGCATATAGTGACCTGCCAGGATGCCTTTCTATTTATTTTCAGGCTATAGTAACAAACCAGGCGTCAAGGAGACGTGAGTTATAATCATAGATTCCCAGAATCTGAACACTGGAAGGGCTTGTGAAGACCATCTGACCCCACCCATAACTTAATCTAACTTGGAAAATATGAGAACAAAAAGCCCAGATGGTGGCCTGCTCAGAGGAATGTTGGTACAGTAGAACATACAAGGGTACTTGAGGTTTGGCTCTCAGCTCTGCAATTTATCACCTGTATGGACCTTGAGCAAGTTCCTTATCTTAGGTAAGCTTCTGTTTCTTTAGCTGAAAAATTCCTAACATGTAGCAATAATGACAGCTAACATTTATTAAGTGTTTATTATATATCAGACACTGTGCTAAGTATTTTTCAACATTTCTCATTTAATACTCAAAGCAACCCCCTGAGGTAGGTACTGCCACAAAATGTGTCATAAAAAAATTGAGATTTATAAAGAACCCAACCAAGTTACACTTCTAGAAAGGGGCACAGCTGGCACTCAAAGCCAGATTCTCCTCATTAAGGTGCCCCCAGATCTCAAGAGAGTCCCACACCACGGCGGACGTGGCAAACATCAGGTCCCACTCCCAAATCTCTGACTCCAGGGCTCCTGCCATTCACAGGTCTTGTGCATTTAGGTAAATCACTTAAACACCTGAGAATCTGTTTTCTTAGTTATAAAATGTAAATAGTAACTCTCTATCTTATTTCTTTCATGGATTCATGTGAGTATACAATGAGATAATGTCTGTGAGAACTCTCCTAGAATGATGTAGAGCTTTACAACCTTGAAACATTATCACTAGTATTATCATTTGCAGGTAGCAGTTGCAGTAGAAAGGCATTGGTATTGGACATCACAACACCTGGGCTTGAGTCCCAGCATTGTCACGTCCTGAATGTGTGATCATGTTCAAGTCACTCAACGTCTCAGAGTCAGTTTTCTCATCTGTAAAATGGGGATAATCATACCTACCTCAGGGTGTCACTATGAGGATGAGATGAAATGATAAATGTAAAAATTGTAAAGCAATGGCCAAATATCTACAAAAACTCTTTGAAAGTCCCAGTGCTTTCCAAAGGTAACATAGTCAAATTTTTGAACATGAGTCATACCTTCTTCTTTTTCAAAGGTGATAAGTGCTTGTCCTTTTTGTAGCTCATAAGGGACTTTTGAGCTCATGTGACACGAATAGGAGGTATTTGAAAACTGGCTGTCACTCTCAGGATTCTCTACAGCTGTGAACTTTATCTTTGTTTCGGGAATATCCTCGTTAATCTAATTCAAACAGAAATGTTTGATTAAAATCAAGACAAGAAATAACCTAAGTCCTTCCAATGATAATGTGATTTGATCATCCAATAATTCACTCTCCACTTACTTCAGAGCTCCACGGAATACTGAGCGTGGTCTTATTTAATATCTTTAGTAATTGCTTCTTCCCAGGGAAGTACTCAGTAATGTAGTCAGATGCTGATCCTTCAATATTATTTCACAGATGAAATTGTAAATATATAATCTCTCACCTTTTCTAAGTGTTTAAACTGGTCAATATTGTGTGGTGTTTGAGTCTAAAGCCTACATCATTCCTGTAGAAAAATACCCTTTGAACAACTGTGCCAATAAAAGCTATCTCACAAAGAAATCATTGCACAGTATATTTACCCTCACTGCAAAGAGGTATGAAATAGAGTCAGGTGTATATGGTTATTTTGATGGCAAACTCAGATAACCTCATCCAAAAAGAAAGACTCCTGAATTCAATGACTTAAAATTTATCAAATTTAAATTCCCCCTTCCTCAACACCTGCCCATCAACTTTTTAACCATTACCCCAACTGAGGTTTATAAAAATGTGAAGGGACACAACAGCAAGATCTGTAATCTGGAGGATAAAGTTAAGGGGTTATACTTAGCTGCTTAAAATCACTGGGATGAACGGTCAGTACAACCACACATAAATGCACAAATGAATTGAGTGTTTGCATTTCTATTTCCCATGGTTATTTTACATGCTGCAAGAAAAGGTTTTATCGCAAAGACATTAGAAATGTCAAGTAAGTCATTTGATCTCATCTGACATTTATTCTACATGTAACTTTGGTAGAATTTCTGATTACCATAACTCTGACTTCAAAACGATCTGCAGTGTCTTGAGAAAAGGCAGAGTGTTTCCCAATAATGTCGAAACATCCAGTATACCCTGAGAAGTCAAGAGCTTTCCGAAGTGAGAGTGAGAATGCCTGCTTCTAGTCCTGAGTAGACCGTGGCAGGGAGCAATTCACTTATGCTCTCTAGACCCCAGTTTCAGTCCTCTGTGAAGTGAATCAACTGAGCTGGCTGGGTTCCCGAGGCCCTTTGAGTTGTAGGACTAAATGATTCTGGATCCAGCCTGAGAAGTATCCAGAATCTTAACAGAGACTTCTCTAAATCTCACAAACACCGGAAACTTCACTTCCTGATATTCAACATCCTATCCCCCATTTCAGAAACAAAAAGTGACAATGCTTTAAGCATTTAAATTGTTTAAAGTATTTTTTTTAACCTGGGTTGTTATGAAGAAAAAAGGAGTGAAAGCTATGTCTAACTCAAACACAGGAGAAATTAAGAATTTAAATGAAGATACTCATCCAATTTCTTTTTAACTGTGAAACTCACTTAAATTACTTGGATGAGGAGAACAATAAAAGAACTTGGTGAGAAGACCAAGAATTTGATCCAAAAGTGATTGATAATGACCATCATTTGGGGGTAGTTTTGGATTAACATATACGTGAATATTAAAACATGTATTAGCATAAGTGTGCAGCAAGATGAAATTCTACAGTGATCACACACCTGTAACCAGCACCCAGATTAATAATCAGAACAAGACCAACACCCCAGAAGCCCTCTTGGGTTCCCTTCCAGTTCCTACCTGCCTCTAAGAGTAACCACCATACTAACTTCTAACATCGTGTTTTCATGCTGTATTTCAATGGAAGCATATGGTGCACCCTGTTTCTCCTTTTCTGGCTCAGCACTGTGTTTATGAAATTCATCAATTTTATTGCATACAGTTGTAGCCTGTTCATTCTCATTGTTGTGTAGTAGTCCACTGTGTGAATACACCCTAATTTATTAATTCATCCTACTGCTCTCAGTTTGGGGCTGTTGCAAACAGTGGTGCCATGGATGACCATAATGTTTTAGAAATGAATTCTGTATTGATAAATTGCTTTTCCTGAAAAATGGGGTCTGTGAAAAATGAGATACATAAAATAATTAAAGAAGTACCTGGGAGTTCCCTGTTGTCACTTGCAACTCAGCTTCAAGCTTTTGGATCTCCTCCTTTAACTGAATATTTTCCTTTTCAATTTCACTAATTAATTTCTAAAAATAAAAAGGAAATAAAATAACACCCAAAATTTAAACAGTCCCGACCTCATTTTTCTCCTCTTTTCTTAATATTTATTTATTTTGGCTGCACAAAGTCTTAGTTGTGGCACACGGGATCTTTGTTGCAGCATGTGGGATCTTTAGTTGCGGCATGTGGGCTTCTTAGTTGTGGCATGTGGACTTGTTAGTTGTGCATGCACGTGGGAGCTAGTTCCCTGACCAGGGATGGAACCCGGGTCCCCTGCATTGGGAGCGTGGAGTCTTACCCAGTAGACCACCAGGGAAGTCCCAGCCCCGACCTCATTTTTCTAATTAATTAAAGAAGCAAAATTTCTCTCACTTTGAACAAGGCAAAGAAAGACATTAGACAGTCTCAAAATAAATATGATCACGTGAAAAATACCTTTGTCAAATGTTTTACATCATCACCTGTCGACTTTCTTACCACTGCCAAGGATTATTATCTCTATTATACAAAAAAGGAAACCACTTTTCACACTAAACCAAAGTCACAGAAATGTTTATAGTAGAGCAAGGACTGATACCCCTGTCTTCTGGATCTTAGTTCAGTGTCTGTCAGTTCCTTCCTAACTATTTGTGACTCCAATATGACTTTTAAGCTGCACCATAACTGTGGACATATGTTACTCTGCGGCAATTTAAAAATATTTTTTTCTGTGATTCCCACAGTATAGCTGCCTTGATATGCCAGACAGATCGCCTTGAGTAAGTGGTTTAACTACCTGAGCCTCCATTCCCTCTTAGGTCTAATTGGATAATTGCTAATGAAACTCTTAACTTCTAGGTGCAAATCAAAGAAGTGAGAGAGGAAGTGAAAAAGCAGCTAACACTGTAAGCTGTGTAAGAGAAAGAAAAGAAATATGATTCTTCTTGTCAGTCTTGAATAATAGAGGTAAAAAAAACTGAAAACCCTAATATTCTTCCAAATTCAACATAATGTTGGACAAAGACATATGAAACATGCCTCGCTGCAAAAGTAATAGATGTAAGTTAATTTTTAATAGTACTCAGTAATTTTTCCTTTTTACCTGGTTTTGTTCATCTTTCATAAATTCTTCAGCTGGCCCATACTCCTTAAGAACTTGTTTTTTGTTATCTTCATCAGTTGCCATGATTCCCTAATTACTATAAAAGGTAAATACTTTAAAAATAGTACAAACACACAAATTCAAGAAGAAAAAGTAACTTTTACCCTCTTACAGAAGAAACATCTCTTCTTTGCTATATGTTATTTCCTATCACCGAAGTCTTTATTATTATCATGAGGATTATATCCAAAGTCTCTATTTCAAATAACTTTCACACCTATAAACATATAAAAAGGTTCTAAAAATTCTTTGCTTTTCAACACCGTAAGAGAAAATAATAGGTATTAACATTCCTTTGTAGTTCTCATTTCAATCATAACATGATGCTCCATTTTAAAAGACTATTATTTTGGTCTTCTAGACTTTTCCAAAGGTTTTTATTTAAATATTTAATTCTCCCTATTATACTCTCCAAATGTAATGGAGTAAAAAGACCTCCAAACACCGTTCCTCTATGCGTACAGGGGTTTTCACAAACCCTCCCGAGTTCATACACTTGGACAGGAAAAAAAACTTCATCTTTATTTCTAATAACCTCTGATTGAAACTTAGCATTCTCTTCAAATATGAATATAGGCAACAAGCCACATAGTATTTGCAGCCCCTGTGACAAAAGTCACCAAGACGGTACAGATATTTTCATAAAATATTTTAACTCTTCCAGATATCCTGAAACATTGCTTGTGTTTAACCCTGCTTCAAAATTATGATAGTTATTAAACTCATGACTAGGTCTTGTAATAAACTGTAGTATATTGATATATATTACTATATTAAATATTTGCTTTTTAAATAACCTGATAATCATATTTCAATATAATTGGTTTCCTTTATAATTCTATGTATTTTGTTTTATACAACTTAAAAACTTTATTTTGAGAAAGGCCCACAAGCTTTTTCAGACTGGCACCAAAAAAGTTAAGAAACCTTGCCTGCATATCAATTTACTAAGATGGAGTTATCCCAAATATCAAATATCCCAAATATCAAATATGACACAAGGATTATCACAACAGTTATTGTTTTAGAAGCACAGTAATAATGTGTCTGTTAATACAATCTTCCAAGATTTCAAGTGGCTAAGTTCTCACTATTCCTATAGAAGAAACAGAAAAGACATGTATTCTTCTCTAAACATAAAATAGAAGACTAGCAGAAAATTAGTCATGGCTTAGTTTACTCAGTGTGAACACAAGCAGTGTCCAAAAAAAGGGGTCATATGGTAGTTCTACTTTTAACTTTTTGAGGATCCTCCATACTGTTCTCCATAACAGCTGCACCAATTTACATTCCCACCAACAGTGCACAGGGGTTCCTTTTCTCCACACCCTCTCCAGTATTTGTTACTGTAAGGTCGGATCTTAACAAACGGCACCGCGAAACAGAGGAAAGCTTCAAGTGAGCTTTATTAGGGAGCGCACCCAGGCGAAGTTCACTGGTCCGAGAGAAAGGGGCCAGAGAAGTCGCACCCGGGGGAGGGTTGGGCAAGATTTTATAGGGGAAGAAGGGAAAGGGGTGTGGTGAATCTGGGAGGGCGCAGGGTATTCCTTATTTGGTGGTCTTTCCGGGTATCCTGGGGGACCGTTAGTCCCGCCCCTCGAAAGGCGGGAAGGCTGGGCCGGGTTCAAAGTCCCCAGGTCAGTTCCTGGAACTGGGTGGTCCGGAAAGTCTCCAGGTCAGTTTCTGGAACTGGGTGGTCCGGAGAGTTTTGGTCTGATGCAACCTGTGAATCTGATTGTGTTCCCCTGCCTCAGGCCAGTTGGCCTTACAGTTACCTCTTGTCTTTTTCATGACGCCCATTCTAATAGATGTGAAGTGGTATCTCATTGGGGTTTTATTTTTTTTTTCTCCTTTTTTTTTTTTAAACATCTCTCATTGTTTTTTTTGTTTGTTTTTTTTTTTTGCGGTACGCGGGCCTCTCACTGTTGTGGCCTCTCCCGTTGCGGAGTACAGGCTCCGGACGCACAGGCTCAGTAGCCATGGTTCACGGGCCCAGCTGCTCCGCGGCATGTGGGATCTTCCTGGACCGGGGCACGAACCCGTGTCCCCTGAATCGGCAGGCGGACTCAACCACTGCGCCACCGGGGAAGCTCTCCCTCTGCATATTTATAATCACGTTCTCTGACAATGAAAAACCTGACTCAGAAAATCAAAAAAAAAAAAAAATGCAAAGGGAGAAAAATAGAATGAATGCTATGAATTGGAACTGGAGATATCAGCATAATCTCATGATTTCTGATATGTTGATAGAAAAGTACAGAAATTTAAATATAGATATAAGTGTGTGAGTGTGTGATATTCCCCAGTTCTGTCTGCTAAAAGGGCCTGGAAACAAAGACAACAGCAGTGAGCACATCTAGCGCCCAGAATTTAGTTTCTAGTACCATTCTCAGCTACCAGGAATCAAGGCTATTCAGAGAAATGGCTGCTTCTAGAAGTAGGACAGGAAAAGTACAAGGCAAGCATCTTATGGTGTCAGAAAGCAAGAAGTGCTCAAAGAATGATGAGGATATGTCACAAGAACATAGAGTCCACCTTGATGAGGTTCTCACTGGACAAATCTGGGAATCAATTAAGCACAGAAATAAATAATTACAGTAATAATTAAATCCACTGAGCAAAACAGAACTATGAGTCGGTAAACATAGCTAGCTAGCTAGCTAGCTAGCTATATAGGTAGATAGATAGATAGATAAATTGATAGTTTTGTGAGGAAAGGACCATTTAATTAGTTTCAAAATACTTACCCACAAGTACTGCAAACCAAAATCCAGTGCAATCTCAATCATTTAGGTGTTCTGAGCACTCACCAGTCCTGGCATTGACAAGCCCTTGAAGGAGATCAACAATTTCAATGGGGATAAATATCAGTTTGCCCTTTTGCTTTGAACATGTCAAGCTGACCTACAAGAATATAAGCACTGTAAGGGCTATGATTTTTGTTTTGTTCTCTAAAGTATGCTCTAGTTCATCCAGAATGCTACCCTAACAGTACCCAAAAGAGTGCCAGGGATATAGTCCACACTCAAGAAATGATTGTTTTTAATTGAGTTAAAATTTCCTTACACTGAACAACCTGTTATTGCACTTCATATAAGTGGAATCATTTGGTATGCACCCTTTTATATGTGCTAGAGTTTTAAGCTCAACATGTTTTGGAGACTTGTCCTTGTTATTGCATGTATTAGTAGTTTGTTCCTTTTTATTGCTGCGTAGTATTCCATGCATGGACAGCCTACAAGTTGTTTATCCATTCTCTCGTTGGTGGGCTATTTGGTTATTTCTGGTTTGGGGCTATTATGAATAAAGCTTCTCAAAACAAAACAAACAAAAGAAATACTTCTCCACAAAACACTAATTTCAAAGGGGAAAAGAATAACTTTACAGTGAAGAAGCCAGGCGGACCACACCATAATGAAGTAATCAAAGTAAATAATGAGATACATCAAAATCATCTGACATATGATAGGCACACCGAGAACACAGCATGACTCCTATGATATTCCTGCCAAAGATGCATGAGCCGAATCTAAACAAGAGGAAACATGAGATAAACTGGCCTGTTCTCTTCAAAAGTGTCAAGTTCATGAAAGCCAAGGAAAGACTGAGAAACTGTCCCAGGCAGGAGATTAAAGAGACATCACAACTAAACACAATGCATAACTCTGAACTGGGTCCTTTTGTTATAGGATATTATAGGGACAACTGGCAAAATTTAAATTAGATCCAAGGATTAGATGGCATAATGTATCAATATTAATTTTTCTGATTTTAATCACTGTATTGGAGTTACATAGAGAACATCTTTTTTGTAGGAAATAAATACTCAAGAATTCCAGGGTAATTGGTCATGAAACCTACTCTCAAATAACTCAGGAAAAAGACAATTTTTTACTTGCAGACTTTCTGTAAGTTTGAGGAGTTTAAAAATAAAAAAGGTATATATAAGTAGCTCTTTATTGCGTTAACAACTGCAGAGTCCTTATAACGGTATTCATCCCAAGTCTTACACAATCTAACCCCAACTAGTCTTATTTAGACAACTCCTGGACCAAGTCCCTTAACCACACTGAACACTCTAAGGGTTTCTCTTCTCCCTCCTGTCCCTCAATGTCACATCCTTCCTCCCCTTCCAACCTTAACCTCCACCTAATGAAACCCTACTGTTCAACATCCATCCCAAATTCCCCTCCAAGTTCTTGAAGCTTTGTCTGATTCCCCCAAATGATTTTACTTCTCCCGCTATTATCTCTTTTGGGGAGCTTTATTTGTGTACCTGTGTCATTTTCCATGACTAGATGGTGATGACCTTGAGGCCAGGGACCACGTCCATTCTTCCTTGTATCCATTCAGAGCACAATACACATTCACACACTGAAAACACTCAATATTTATAGAATTGTGCAGTATCTTGACTGAGGTATTTATTCAGCTCAGGACATCCCAGGCATGTGAAGTTCTCTTATTACATTTCCAGAAAGCAGAAACTGCAACATTATTTAACTGTTTTTTTAGTCTATATTCTTAATATAGACTAAGAATAATAATAAAGGCTTGTAATAAAGGCTCTCAATAATATATTTAACTCATATGAATGGTCTACTACATAATACTCCCAGGACTTCTTACAGCATATCTAGTAACTGGACACTTTCCCTCTTTGCATAAATGGGATGTACAGTAATAGCTTTCCTTTTATACAGTCAAATGGTAGGCAGAATAATGGTCCCCTTAAAGATGCCCACATGCTAACCCTCAGAATCTGTGAATATGTTAGGTTACACTGCAAAGGAGAATTAAAGTTGTAGAATGAATTAAGGTTGCTAATCAGCTGACTTCAAAATATAACGATCTTGGACTTCCTTGGTGGCGCAGTGGTTAAGAATCTGCCTGCCAGTGCAGGGGAACCGGGTTCGATCCCTGGTCCGGGAAGACCCCACATGCCGCGGAGCAACTAAGCCCGTGCACCACAACTACTGAGCCAGCGTGCCGCAACTACTGAGCCTATGTGCTGCAACTACTGAAGCCTGCGTGCCTAGAGCCTGTGCTACGCAAAGAGTAGCTCCTGCTCGCCACAACTAGAGAAAGCCCGCATGCAGCGACAAAGACCCAACACAGCCAAAAATATATATACATATATATAAATACAAAGATCTTCCTGGATTATTGGTGGGGAAATAATGTAATCACCAGGGTCCTTCTTCAAAGTGAAAGAGGAAGGCAGAAGAGTAGAATCAGAGTAAGATGTGACAACAGAAGACTAGTCAGAGAAATGCAACATTGCTGGCTTTGAGGATAGAGAAAGGGCACCACTGAGCCAAAGAAGGTGAGCAGTCTACAGAAGCTGGAAAAGACGAGAAAACAGGTTCACCGCATTAGCCTCGGGGAAGGAAGGCAGCCCTGAAGACGCCTTGATTTTAGCCCAGTGACGCCCAGTTGAACTTCTAACCAGCAGAATTTTAAGATAATAAACTTGTGGATTTTAAGCCACTAAGTCTGTGGTGATTTGTTATGGCAGCGAATGAAAAAACCAGCACAAATCACCTATACCAATTCACCACCTATTTCCCTTAATATACTCACATCACCGTGATGCCCCCCCACCCCACCCCCACCCCCACCCCCACCCCGCCTGATAGAAGCAAATCTTCCCATATGCATGCCTGGCGGCAAAAAGAAAGGAAATGAGAAGGAAGGAAAAAAGGAGGAGGTGATGCACAAAGTTGTTTTTGTTTTGTTTTGTTTTTGTTTTTTAAACTTCTGCATGTTGTATAGATAGGGAAACATCGCATTCTCTTTTGGACGTCTCTTTCAAGAAAACCCCTGCATATTCTGAAAAGTGAGGTACGGCTGCCAAAACCTGCTCCTCCTGCCAACAGAGTAAATGTCCTGAAGGAATCTGTTTTCCTAACAGCTGTCTCCAGAGACACTACAAGAACAGTGGGGAAACACAAACCATTTTAAGTTTCAATTTCCGAAATGAAGCAAAGCAAAGGAGACGGGGTCAGAGGCCGGGACGGCACAGAGAAGGCCCCGTGGGCCGGGGGCAGGCGCGTCCCCTCGGTGGCTGTGTGGTCCCCGCGACCCCGGCAGCGGGCAGCGCAGGGGCGCAGCGCTGGGGCTCCGCGCCCGGCCCCCGTCCGCCCCCGGCTCTCCGCCGGGCGTCTCCCCGCAGGAGGTCCCGAGTCCCGCGGAACCTGCCTCGTCGCCATCCGCTGCCTCTCCAGCCCTGGACCACTAGAAGCGGGGATGGCAGGAGGGGAACGGGGCACCCACTCACCCGCCTCGGCCCGCCGAGCGCCGCGCCCCGGTTCCCGGAAACCTCGCTGGCGGCGCGCAGGTGGAGCGTCCGCGGGAGGCGCTGAACCTCCGGGCCCGGCTGGCGCTGCCTTGTCCAGAAGAGCTTTGAGCCTTTTTCAAGTGGGTGTCCCCCAGATCAACAGTTTCGTTCCTTTAAAAAAAAGAAAGAAAGAATAAAAGGAGAAGAAAACTACTCAAACAATGATTTTCTTTAAATCTAGTCACTGCTCGAATACCAAACCTGGTGTCTCCAATGATTAGTCACTAACAAGTTACACCTATTTTCACTTTCGATTTTTAAAACGTATTGGTTTTGTTTTTGTTTTGAGGGAATTTATTCCCAAAGTATTCCTTAAGTTTCCATAGACATCATTTTAGGACATGCTTTAAAAACTACTCCTTTGTATGTATATTACAGGACGTGTTTTTGGAAAAAGTGGATAGAAACCAAATGAAGTCAAAGTGGGAGTCTCTCATCAGATTGTAATGGTAACTCTCGTTGTAATTTATTGATCATTATAACCTTAATCTACAAATCTTTGCAGCCAGCACAAGGTCAACTTTTGTGTACAGGTATTTCTTTTGCAACTTCCCAGGAAGTTGGGAAAGCTGTGGTGTTCAGTTGGTTTCTACGACCTGTGTCCCTTGAAAGTTTTCTTATAATCATTTTGTTTTGTTGTGAAGCTTATAAATAAATACTTCACTAAGTGTGATCTTTTCCTTTGAAATGGAAAACATCTGGTTGACTTCAAAAATTGCATTGTTTCTGAATCCTACACAGAGAACCACCCCACAGCTGCACTGGCTGGTAAATAGAGGTCAGGGAGGAGATGTATCAAAATGACCTCCAGGCATAAATTCTAGTTTACAGTGCTGTGTATTCATATATAACTGATATATAATCTGATAAAATGAAATATTAACCAAAGTCAAATTCCTTTATATCAAGAATATTATATGCATTTTCAAATAAATTAATACATTGAGATATTTCCAAATGATGTAAATATCAATAGGTTTTGATTGCATGCCACTCCTGAATTAAAAATTGGTTTGCTCTGCAAAGGGAAAAGGAAATAAACATTTACAGGTGTATTAAATATTCACCTTTTCTATGTAAAAAAAAAAAAAATATTGATGGCAATCAGTTTAAAGTGGCCTTTCTAAGTGAAGAAAATAAAGTGGTGCATAGACACTTGTACTCATCGGCCCAGTCAAAATAGTACAAAAACTCTAACTGTGGCAGCCTAAGAATTACTTTTGGTCTCCCTTAAAATTTTGTTTTTTATTTTATTTAAATGTATTTATTTATTTAATTTATCTATTTTTGGCTGCATTAGGTTAAAAATTTGTTTTTTTTAAATTTTGTTTTTTATTTTATTTATTTATTTAAATTTATTTATCTAATTTATCTATTTTTGGCTGCATTGGGTTAAAAATTTGTTTTTTTAATTTTTGTTTTTTATTTTATTTATTTAAATTTATTTATTTATTTATTTAATCTATTTTTGGCTGCGTTGGGTCTTCGTTGCTGCATGAGGGCTTCCTCTAGTTGCAAGCAAGCAGGGGCTACTCTTCGTTGCAGTGCACGTGCTTCTCATTGTGGTGGCTTCTCTTGTTGCAGAGCAAGGGCTCTAGGTGCGTGGGCTTCAGTAGCTGTGGCACCCGGGCGTAGTTGCTCCGCAGCATGTGGGATCTTCCCAGACCAGGGCTCGAACCCGTGTCCCCTGCACTGGCAGGCGGATTCTTAACCACTGCGCCACCAGGGAAGCCCCTTTTATTTTATTTTTGGCTGCACTGCAAGGCTTGAGGGATCTTAGTTCCCTGACCAGGGATTGAACCCTGGCCCATGGGAGTGAAAGCACTGAGTCCTAACCACTGGACCACCAGGAAACTTCCATCCCTTAGAGTTTTAGAGAACATGAACTCTAGAGGTTACTTAGTTCAAACCTCATTTCTTCTTTTATCTTATTTTTGTTTTTTATAAGAAGATACTAAGCAACAGGACCATGACCAGAACAGGACTCATCTAAGATTGACTCCAATCCTGTTAAAGGACAAAGGATACAGTTAGTAGGGAAGCCTTTGGGCCGCCCACATGCTGAAGCTGAGCCATGTGTAACAGTCTGAACTCAAGTGAACTTCAGGTCCAGTACTCTGCAAAGCGCAGGGGTTCCGAAGATGAATAGGCAGCTCCCAGATATATATATATATATTTTTAAATTTTATTTATTTTTGGCTGCATTGGGTCTTTGTTGCTGCGCGGGCTTTCTCTAGTTGTGGTGAGCGGGGGCTACTCTTCATTGTGGTGCGCAGGCTTCTCATTGCGGTGGGTTCTCTTGTTGCTGAGCATAGGCTCTAGGTGTGCGGGCTTCAGTAGTTGCGGCGTATGGGCTCAATAGTTGTGGCTCGTGAGCTCTAGAGTGCAGGCTCAGTAGTTGTGGTGCACAGGCTTAGTTGCTCTGCAGCATGTGGGATCTTCCCGGACCAGGGCTCGAACCCGTGTCTGCTGCATTGGCAGGCGGATTCTTAACCACTGCGCCTCCAGGGAAGTCCCAGCTCCCAGATATATTATTGTTAACAATCGTAATTGCGATGATCTACTGAGAACTCCTAGACATTTTATAAACCTTTTATGTTTTGCCAACAACAATATGAGATATAGGTATTATCCCCATTTTGCAGATCAGGAAACTATGGCTTAAAGTGCTGACCCAAAACCAAGCAATTAATCTGTTATGACATTGATATCTTTCTCTACTCTCAACCATGAAGTCAGTCTCCACACTATGTTCTACAGGGCATGAAAAATGAGGGAATTCTATGGGCAAGTATGATTAGGAAATGTCGCATACTGGATTCACACTTGGGAGATTCACAATGCACATCCGCATGTTGAGTTTTGAGAAGTATTGCAGGGAAAAATTATAGCATACATTTAAAGTTTAACTTTATTTAATCTTGAATTTATCAAATTCATTTGACCACTAAAGCCTTTATTTTCAAGGAGCAGCTATTAAAATCTTGAAAAGTTTCTAGTGGGGCAATTTGAGTAATGCTTTACTAATGATTTTAATGATTGAGGACTTGCTTCCTCAAAATATGGCACCTTGGCATATTGACTATTTTAAGTGGAAAGAGTTTGAGAAAACAGTGGAAGCAAGACGGTCACTCTGACCCTCCTCCCCACTACCATCCTTCTCTGAAATAGTTCAAAAAGCCTCCTGTGAGAAGTGCTCACCCTACACCTGTGGGAAAGGAGCATTCTTATCTCCAAAGACAAATGGACCCAGAGAAGAATCCTTAACAAACCAGCTTTGCTAAGTTTTCTCCAGTTTACTTCAATTACCTCATACTCTCTGACCTATCATATTCTTCCATGACTATCCTCTCTTCATCAAACCTAGCATAAAAATACTCAGTTCTAGGGCTTCCCTAGTGGCGCAGTGGTTGAGAGTCCGCCTGCCGACGCAGGAGACACGGGTTCGTGCCCCGGTCCAGGAAGATCCCACGTGCCGCGGAGCGGCTGGGCCCGTGAGCCGTGGCCGCTGAGCCTGCGCGTCCGGAGCCTGTGCTCCGCAACGGGAGAGGCCACGACAGTGAGAGGCCCGCGTACGGCAAAAATAAATAAATAAATAAATAAATAATACTCAGTTCTAACTGTTTCCGTGGGTCTTCATTTCCTTATGAAGACTTCTGTGTCATGTAAAACTTATGTTAAATAAATTTGTAGGCTTTTCTCCCCTTCATCTGTCTTTGTCAGTTTCATTTTCAGACCCAGCCAGGAACCTTAAGAGGGTCAAGGAAAACTTTTTCTTTCTTTCTATCTATCTATCTATCTATCTATCTATCACACACTCAATAAATATTATACCGTACATGAGATGCCTTGAACATGTCATGTAAATCTACACTGCCATGATATGAGATGTATGTTGTGTTAGAAATTTATCTCCCCACCAGATGGCAATGGGCTCCTCTCAGGCTTCCCTATAAATGCACCATCCCCACACACACCAGTGCTACATACTGTACCATGTGTGCTATGAAGTGTGATACTAGTAGTAGAACACCAAGGAGAAAACAGCCCCCCTCTACCTCAGGAAGTCAGGGAATGTTTCCTCCACAGAAGAGGTGAAGATTGAGTTGACTCTTAAAGGTAGAGGAAGTGAACTGAGACCAAAGGTCAGGTGAAAAATCCTAGAGAGGCATCATGAGTTTAGTGGATATGCAAATCATGAGAAAACCACCTGATATCTATTATATTATGCTCTTTCTTTTAGAAAAGGTCTAGCACACCAAGTTTATGCTGCTAGTTGCCAAGATTTTGGTAATCCTGTTTGCAATTCATCCTTGGGGAAGTTGCAACACTTATACTGTGCCCAGCATTGTGCAGGGTCCTGGGCGACACAAAGGAATTAGGTAACATCATTCTCATTTTCAAGAGGTTTGCAATTGACATATCAGGAGTAAAGGACTGTTGCCAAGAGAGTAGATCTTAAATACTCTCACCACAAAGAAGAAATGATAATTACGTGACATGATGGAGGTATTTAGCTGTGGTAATCATTTGACAATGTATAAGTGTATCAAATCAATATGTTGTATGCCTTGTTCACCTTAAACTCACACAATGTTATTTGTCAACTGTACCTCAACAAAGCTGTAAAAAAATAAATAAAATAGTAGACAACGGGTTTTTTTAAAAGAAAAGGAAAATAAATATTCTATTCCTTACTCTCTATCAGGCAGGCAGTACTATATAGTTAAGAGCATGGTTTTGATATGAGATGTTGGTTTGAATACCAATTTCAAGTTACTGAAGTTTCCCAGCCTCATTTTTCTCCTCTGTAGAATGGAGCTGTTGTGAATGAGATACTGCTACATGTCAAGGTCTAAGCACAGTGCCTTAGCCAGGATAAGTATTCAAGTAGCTTGACACTGGTGGCCCAGGTAGCTGTTACCATCTTATACCTGGGTGAGAATTTTTTTTCCATTTTATTCTCGCACATTTCTTCTGCTTTGTCTTCCTACCTGAAAAAGTACACTTAAGACAAAGACCATTTTTTATTTCTTTTGTGTCACCTGCAGTTATTAGTAAAATGACTATACTTAGTACTAGCAATATAAATATTATACCTATTTCTAACTAGTAGTTAGATACAAGAGTAGGAGTCAAATACTCTAGGCTCAATATTATAACTCCTTTGTATAGGTTTTCATGTTAGTGTATGAATAAGTTTGTCTAAGTGAACAAAATATTGTGAGCTAGATCAAATATTTATAAATAGAAGTTTATAATAGAAGTTAATCCAAGTAAAATAATAATAAAATTAAAGAATAAAGGACATTACCTTCTAGAATCATGCCTGGGCCACTGATTTATCATATAAACATACTTGATCAGTCAGAAAATTCTGTTTTGTTAAAGTATTTAGAGAATAAAGCTACTGTCCTTGGACAATGCCGGAAAGAACAAGTAAGTGTTTTGCTCATGAAACAGAGGTTCAAAAATAAAAACTGATCCTTGATATCCTTAACATATCAAGCAGTAAACCGCAATATTATATTATGGAAATTATTTTAAGAGAATCTGAGGATACTGCTGATGTTTTCCTGCTTTGCTTGCAAACTGAATACTGCTTTTTTTTAAAAATTAATTTATTTTATTTATTTTTGGCTCTGTTGGGTCTTTGTTGCTGTGCACGGGCTTTCCCTAGTTGCGACGAGCGGGGGCTACTCTTTGTTGCTGTGCGCAGGCTTCTTGTTGCCGTGGCTTCTCTTGTTGCAGAGCACGGCCTCTAGGCACGCGGGCTTCAGTAGTTGTGGTGCATGGGCTTTAGAGCCCAGGCTCAGTAGTTGTGGCGCACGGGCTTAGTTGCTCCACGGCATGTGGGATCTTCCGGGACCAGGGCTCAAACCCATGTCCTCTGCATTGGCAGGTGGATTCTTAACCACTGCACCACCAGGGAAGCCCCTGAATATTGCTTCTGAATTGGCTATACTCCAATATAAAATAAAAAGTTTTAAAAAAAAATGAATACTGCTTCTGACAGAATTCTCTCAGGGTGAAGTGATAGTAGGATAAATCCAATTGTTTGGCTTGAACTTAAAATCACAGCGGAGGAAAAGCTTAAAGAAACTTGAGATTCTCAGAATGCTTAAAAAGAACATAGCTTTGGAATGTTGGAAAAATCAAAATATTAAATTCTGATTATGTTCTCACCAAAAATCCCAAATGAGAAAGAATCGGGCAAAGCAACCAAGTAAATCAATGTAGCTTCCCAGGGAGCTCAGCAGTTAAGAGAATATGCACAAACATAGTGAAAACAACTAAAAAAAGTTATTTTGCTTGGGCTTCCCTGGTGGCGCAGTGGTTGAGAGTCCGCCTGCCAATGTAGGGAACATGGGTTCGTGCCCCGGTCCGGGAAGATCCCACATGCCGCAGAGTGGCTGGGCCCGTGAGCCATGGCTGCTGGGCCTGCGCATCCGGAGCGACGGGAGAGGCCACAGCAGTGAGAGGCCCGCGTACCGCAAAAAAAAAAAAAACACAAACATATCAGGCAAAAAACTCAACTTTTTAAGTTAAATTTGTTTTCAATTTGTTCTTAGTGTACCTAGGTATATGTAGGGGCATAATTTCTACTAAGATATATCTCAGTATAGTGTATGATTTCTGTTGAATCGTGTCCCAAACTCACCAGAAAGGGAAAATGTGTCTGTGGGTAAGAGGACGTCCTATAGACCAGTGCTTGTCAAACTTTAATGCCCATCCGAATCAGCTGGGGATCTTGTTAACATGTAGATCCTGGGAATTCCCTGGTGGTCCAGTGGTTAGGACTCAGAGCTTTCACTGCTGGGGCCCAGGTTCAATCCCTGATTGGGGAGCTGAAATCCTACAAGCCATGTGGCACGGCCAAAAAAAAAAAAAAAAAAGCAGATCCTGGTTCCATAGTTTTGAGGTGGAAGTTCTTCATTTTGAACGTTGCTTGGTGATGCTGATGGCGTGATGGCACTGGGTCTTGGACTATACTTTGAATAGAAAGGCTGTAGACTAACCAGTTCCCTAAAGAACAAAGAGGGAGCAGAAATGTTCACTCCAGAGTCAGGGTACTGTGTACTGTGTGGTTCAGCCAGGGAGCACAGGGCCTCTTCCTGTTTGCCAGCCTGGTGGCCTAGGTTCATGAGTAGAAGGAAGGGCATTTCTTGACATCCATGGTAGACAGGACAACAGCAGTTTCTGTCTTTCATGCCATCTCCTTCAGAGGACAAAGCCTCCTTGTCTGCAGCTAGGCTGTCATTACAGCTGCTCTGAAATGGAAAGGAAGGAATAAGCCATGAGGGTGAATGGGTCAAAATGATGCAAAAGTGGAAAGAAGTAAGGAGAAGCCAGAAAAAAAGAACAAGACTAGTATATCCAGGAACACTGAAAGGAATATTCTTTTCTCTTTCATTAGTTATTCATTTCAATTTATTCTAAATAGTTTGCCCTGGTGTCCGGTGTAACAAGATAGAATGACCTCACACACAGGGCTTATTTTAACAACAAAATATCTTCATGGGGCAGTTTGATGATGTTGGACACATAAAACCAGAGGTAATTCATCCCTCTAAATGCTTAAACTCCTCCAGAAAAATTAAAAAGACAAACAGTCTTCATCCCCAATAAAAATAAAACAAAGAAGTGTCCTTCAGCTCTTATTGCTTGGTGACTTTATGCATTGGAATAGAAACACCATTGCCTTTTGGGAGGTTGACCTCAGCTGTTTTTCAACCATTTGAAGAAAAAGAACTCTAATTTTGGTGCCAATACTCAAAGCAAAGCTTTCTCAGGTGGATGAACAGCAGCTGTAGCTGGCTTGTCATGGAAATTGCACCACCTTAAAATCACCAGGAGAACTGGGCTGAGTCTCTGTTCTGACCCTTACTACAGGGTCACACTGGTCACACTACACATTCACATGCAGTGTGTTCCCTGGAAATTCCTGGTGTTCCCTGAAAATGTGCAATGCATACTAGGGAGGGATTCTGGGCTTCCAAGACTTGCTTGATTGCTGCTCTAAAATTAGATAGAACAAGTAAGAACAAGTCAGTCAAACAAGTCCAAGATTCAATCATATTCTCTCTTTCTCTCTCCCCCAACTATTTTGTCATGTTATTTTATGAACTTTACATAAGACAGACAGGTAATTGTTGAGTGGCTTTTTTTGTGGTCTAGTCTCTATCCTACTACCCTGAACGTATCCCAAACAGCAATGCGATTTTCCCTGCTCTTCACTGGCTCCTTTCTGTAGTCACTAACCTGATCTGCCCTCTCCTAGGGACACTGTAACCAGATGGCCCAGGTTTCTTAAGGCTCCCTTTCAAATACTCTATCCAGTTTCATTCTGTGCCACAGCCAGTGTGTCTTTTCCTCCACACCCTCTCACATTAAAATTCATAGTTGAGGGCTTCCCTGGTGGCGCAGTGGTTGAGAGTCCGCCTCCCGATGCAGGGGACGTGGGTTCGTGCCCCGGTCCGGGAAGATTCCACAGGCCACAGAGCAGCTGGGCCTGTGAGCCATGGCCGCTGAGCCTGCGCGTCCGGAGCCTGTGCTCCGCAGCGGGAGAGGCCACAACAGTGAGAGGCCCGCGTACCACAAAAAAAAAAAAAAAAAAAAATCATAGTTGATTGTCTAATTTTCACAGGAAAATTTTCGTGATGGCTAACTTACATCTAGAATTTACCTTGATAATGATTCCTTTTGTCCTTTCATCCTACACACCACTGCCATATTATTCTTCTAAAAGTTCTGCTGTCATCGTGTCATTCCACACCTTAAGCATTTACAGGTGACGTCTAACATATACAGCCCAAACTCCAGAGTGCAGTACCTACCCTCCCTCCCATGCTCCCAGTCCCAAACTGTTTCCACAACAAGCTGGCTACAGCTTGTCTTTTTGACTTTATCGTTCACTATTCTCTTCTCTGTATCCAACCAAATTAGTCGGCTATCATCTAAATCCAGAATAGCCTTATCAACCAACTGGTCTTCTTTCTTTTACCATTTCCCTTTCCTGAGATGTTTTCCTTCTCCTTTCTATTATTTCAGTCATACGATCGTACACATGAACTCCTAACAAACACATATCATACCTTAAAGGCAGTGATGATATTCAAGATATCAATAACTGATCAGTATGGACACTGAACCATCAGAAGAGCTCTAGCCAGAAGGATGGAGTGGTGTCCTAGAAGATCTTTCTGGGCTAGGCATTAATCCTACAGTTACTGGATCCTAGAAGGTGGCGGTGGGGGGAGTGCTGGGAATTCCTGGTGGAGATACGGCCAGGGCAGTAGAGGCACTGGGGTGGGCTTGGGGGAAGACTGCAACCAACTGGCACAGAAATATTTCATTATTTAATATCTGATATGAACACCCAGGGTACAGTGGCTGAACACCAGTGTCAGGCTTTGCTGCTACATCTCCAGGCTCAAGTTCAGCTCCTGTCCAACAACCCCAGGGGTAGTGATCCCACCCTCTCTAAATTATTTTAGCATGTTTTGCCCATACCACTTATTAGGTACATTCATAACCTTGCATTGTTAATTGTCTTTTGGGGGACTATTGTGCAATCCATCCCCAAAAGATGGTAATCTTTTCCAAAACAAGAGTTGTACTATATCTTTGTCTCTCCCTAAATGTCAACTATAGTGCCTTTCTTGGGCAATTACTTATCCTATATTTATTAATGAAAATCGATTGAATGAGTAACTGAGAACCAATACACCATATAATGTGGTCATTTCAAATGACCTCACTTAGAGAGTGAGGGAGTTACAGACATCTTTGAGACTCTGATAAGAGCTAGAGACTCTCTTCTCAGAAATATCCATAGCAACACGAAATGGTGCATACAATTTCAAGTGTCTTACATATCCCCTAAAGCCATTCATAGATTCCTGGGAGTCCATGGAATCTAGGTTAAGGACCCTGGTTTAAAAGGAATGTTATAGAACCAGAACATCAACCTAAAGAATCAACTGGGTTTTGTTTTGCTTCGTTTTTGCATCTTCTAAGTACATTTATTCATTCCATGAAGGAAATGGCCCTTATACAGGTGTACAGGGACGTCCTATGTTCCCATATAACAGAGCTTGCTTAAATTCACAGCCAGACTGTGTTTCACCTGATGTCCACTCTAAGTAAAGCTGGTTAATGATGGCTGTGAGCAGGCCCAGGACTTGAAGTTTTCAAAACTTTACTTCTTTTATCAGCACTCTTGATTTTATAAACGATGAAGCCCATCAATGCCATTCCTACCCAGATCTCCTGGTAAACTTGAGTACGGTAGGGCTTCGTGAGGGATCCAAACTTTTTTTTTTTTTTTTTTTTGCGGTACGCGGGCCTCTCACTGTTGGGGCCTCTCCCGTTGCGGAGCACAGGCTCCGGACGCGCACAGGCTCCGGACGCGCAGGCTCAGCGGCCATGGCTCACGGGCCCAGCCGCTCCGCGGCATGTGGGATCTTCCCGGACTGGGGCACGAACCCATGTCCTCTGCATCGGCAGGTGGACTCTCAACCACTGCGCCGCCAGGGAAGCCCCTAATTTGGGTACTAAGTTAAGAGACTTAACTTGGGTGTTACCTTGGTATTCCAGTGAGAGGGCTATTTAGAAGATCTCATCCTAGTTCACCTCTTGGATCATGGTGTCTCAGTGCTATCCCCTTGCCTCTACCTGGAAGGCAGAAGAGCAGCAGGACCCACAGGCTTGCCGTAGTGGTCTAGTCTCCCCCAGGAATACGGCACTGCTGACTAAGGTTTCAGCTAAAGTGCACTCATTATCAGTTATACTCGTAGATGTCAGATGGCAAATGCCAGTAACAATCTGGAGTGGGACCATCTTTGGTTGAATTCATTAACAGGTACCACATGCCAAAGTGTGGCTAACTAAGGGGGAAAGGGACAAGTGAAGAGGCAAGATCACTTTGCCTTAGACAGAACTTTGTTCATCAGGGAAAGCAATCTTGGCACATAAACTAAAGTGCAGACATGAGGCATAAAATAGTGAGATCATCGTCACTAAAACTCTGTGTGGAATTCACTCCCACCGAGGTACGCACCATGACTCAAAGAGATGGGACTTCCATCAACTCCCCAAGGCAGTTAACTAGCCTCCTGTAATAAATTTCTTTCTGGAAGAAAGAAGAGCACTTATTTACAAGGGAAGCTGCCTGCTATGGTAGAGAAATGAGAGTCTAGAAAAATTACACTGTCTCATATTTCATACTGATTTGCTTCATTTCTTGGGAAAAAGTAGAAAATCTTTTATATACTATTAATCTTTGGGTTGGTTCCTATGTCAGAAACTTCTTCTTGGAGCTCACTACTACTACAAAGACATTAGACATGGATAGTGAAGAGAACCTCAAAAGCCAATAATATGGAAGAATAGGTCAATAAATGCTAATTAAAATTAGAGCCAACTGGGAGGGATAAATTGGGAGACCGGAATTGACACATACACTCTACTATATATAGAATAGATAACTAATAGGAATATACTGAATAGCACAGGGAACTCTATTCAATACTCTGTAATGGGACGTCCCTGGTGGTGCAGTGGTTAAGAATCCGCCTGCCAATGCAGGGGACACGGGTTTGAGCCCTGATCAGGGAAGATCCCACATGCCGTGGAGCAACTAAGCCCGTGCACCACAACTACTGAAGCCCGCACGCCTAGAGCCCATGCTCCGCAACAAGAGAAGCCACCGCAGTGAGAAGCCCGTGCACCACAATGAAGAGTAGCCCCGGCTCGCCACAACTAGAGAAAGCCCATATGCAGCAACAAAGACCAAAGGCAGCCAAAAATAAATAGATAAATAAAATTAAAAAAATATATATATATATATAATACTCTGTAATGATCTATATGGGAAAGGAATCTAAAAAAAGAGTGGATATATGTGTATGTATAACTGACTCACTTTGCTGTACAGCAGAAACTAACACGTTATAAATCAACTATACTCCAACAAAAAAAATTAATTAGAAAAAAATAAATATTGGGACCAACGCAAAAAATAAGTTAAAAAATATGTTTTAATTCACACACACAAAAAGATGTCCATCAAGAGATGAATGGATAAAGAAGATGTGGTACATATATACAATGGGATACTACTTGGCCATAAAAAAGAACGAAATAATACCATTTGCAGCAACTTGGATGGAACTAGAGATGATCATACTAAGTGAAATAAGTCAGAAAGAGGAAGACAAATACCATATGATATCACTTATGTGTGGACTCTAAAATATAACACAAATGAACTTATCTACAAAACAGAAACAGGCTCACAGACATAGAGAACAGACATGTGGTTGCCAAGGGGACCCAGTGGGGAAGGGATGGAGTGGGAGTTTGGGGTCAGCAGATGCAAACTATTATATATGGAATGGATAACAACAAGGTCCTCCTGTATAGTACAGGGAACTATATTTAATATCCTGTGATAAACCATAATGGAAAAGAATATATAAAAAAAGTTTATATATGTATAACTGAATCACTTTGCTGTACAGCAGAAATTAACACACACTGTAAATCAACCATACTTCTATAAAAAATAAATTAAAAAAAAGTAGAGTCAACCTATGCTTTTCTGGCCATAGACCAAAGTAATATTACTGAGAGGCACAAAAAACAGTAGATATTTTCCAAGAACTGTTTGGAGAAATTACATCAATTCTCTGGACACACGTAGAAGAGAGGATGTGCGATAGAAGAGGATGTGACTCAGCAGCAGCCCTAGTTTTCATCTGCTTTGACAACTGTGATGAGATATTGAGGTGTCTGAAAAGAAAAGATGAATTCTCTCTACAGCATTCTGCAGTGCCCTGCACCACACGTGGGTGTATCCTCACCGAAAATACTGTGATGATAACGTTAAGATTCAGGGGTGCTCGGGTGGTGCAGGAAAAGAGCGTCAGGAGAAGCAATTTCCCTGCTTTTGTGCATCTAATTTACAACAGGCTCTCCAATCCAAGTTACAGGAAGCAAGGAGTTGGGGTGAGGAGGGTGGGATGGTGGGGGGAGCAAAGAGTTACTTGACTGTCTTCTGCTGTTTCTTGATTTATGGCAATCCCTGGGTGTGAGTGAGACACACAACTTCTCTCCAACCATCTGTCTTGGTTATTGGGCACAGAGTCGAAGTAGTATTAAGCCTCCCGTTTTAGCACTTTTGTCCACTCTCTCCACCAAACGGACATCTGGCCATTGCGGGAAGGGTGATTACGGTGATGCCTTGTACACAGAAGTGACCTGTGAATACTTGTTGAATAAGGTAATATGAACCAACTTATGGCCTTGACCTCACTCTTTACCTATTTACTCCGCAGCCCTGGCCCTAAGATGCCCTGCTCCCTGAGCGAACACCAGCTATGTCTGAGAGGAAAAAAAAAAAAAACAACTCAAAGAATTCTAGGCTGTCAAAATCTGGAAATGTTAGGAAACTTTCAAGTGAAACAGTAGTAACTTTTTCCAGGCCCAAAAAGCAGAAGGCCTTAACTGTGGGTTACAGGTTTATCATTAGAAAGTGTTTAGTAAGATGAATGGATAAACGAAATGCAGTATATACAGACAATGGAATGTTATTTAATTTTAAAAAGGAAGTAAATTCTGACATAAGCTACAACATGGATGAACCTTGAGGACATTATGCGAGGTGAAATAAGCCAGGCAAAAATGGACAAATATTGTATGATTCCACTTACATGAGGTACCGAGAGTACTCAAATTCGTAGAGACAGAACGTAGAATCATGGTTGCCAGGGACTGGGAGATGGGAGAAATGGAGAGTTAAGGTTTGATGGGTACAGAATTTCAGTTTGGGATGATGAAAGAGTCCTAGAGATGGATGGTGGTGATGGTTGCACAGCAATGTGAATGTACTTGATGCCACTGAAATGTATGTTTAAAATGGTTAATGGTAAATTCTACTTATATGCATTTTACCACAATTAAAAATAAAAACTGTAGTCCTATTTGCATGTGAGTTTTTGTATAACATTGTAAAATGATGTAAGATCAATCACTGTTTTACTGTTTTCAGATGCATGGGAAAAAAGAAGACTGATTTGTGTATCTAGCATCAAACTCCCCCTTACTGGGAAGTGAGCTCAAGTTATTTCATATGGGAATTCAAGAAAGAGAAGGCTCAGAATGTTGTTCATTCCGTGGAAAAGTAAATAAAAGAGGAGGAGGAAAAGAGAGAAGAGGAAGGAGGAAGATGAGGAAGAAAATGACTCCTGACCTTAGCAATCTTCTTTCCTGCAAATTCAAGTTTCCACACACATAGACTGCGTACCCAGCTTTGGATCCAAGATATAAATGCAACCACAAGTTCCCACACACATAGACTGCGTACCCAGCTTTGGATCCAAGATATAAATGCAACCAGGTTGAAATATGACTTTCCAATCTAATTCCCAGAACTCCCTTACACTAGCTTACATCAGCCATTGCAGTCTGGTTAGGCTTAGAAATTCCTGTCTCCTGTCTTCATTCACAGAATCTCAGAGTTGGAGAATTCAGAGGTCATGCGGTCCAACTGCCAGCCAGATTCTTGACTCCTCTCTATACAACTGTTCCTTCAGTAGGGCCGGCATCTTACTTACTTGACCTTTCACTCATTTTTCTCAGTTGGGCTCATAGAATAATTTTACAAAAAAAATACTACTTTCAGGAAAAAGAGGGAAAAGAAGAAATAAGCACACTCTAAACTAAAAGTCAGGTTTTTCTCACTTATTAATTTTATCTTAAAACAATATTAAAATGCAAATTACAAAACATTAAGTCTACAGTGATGCCATTTTTGTCCCCTCCCAAATATGTGTGTGTATCTGTGTGTGTATACATAGAAAAAAATTCCCTACAGAAATATATAAAGTTTCTATGCAAGTAGTCATGGGTGCTCTTTATTTTCTACCTTTATTTGTATCTTCTAATTTTTATTCAATTAAGGTGTATTTTTTCTTCAATAAACGAGGGAAGTATCTATAAAGTATGTTTATTCTCACAAATGAACAGAATTGAAGTGGCGATTAGTTATCTAATGATACAAAACAGAACAAAAACCATGAATTAATTTTGAAATGTACCTGGGAGAATTTGGTCTAATCAAAACAAATGGAGTGAAGGAATTGGTGATGGCCTCCTGTTTCCAAGGACAGAGAGATTAGTATTAACAGGATCAAAACTAAACCACAATACATAAATTTGATATTGAAGATAACAGAGCACAAAATGCTGAGGTATCATCTGAGACAATTGTCGTTTTTCTCTTTGCTTGAGTCTCCATCCCGCTCCTTTATTCAATACATGTTGAACTTTAGGGTTTGTTGTATGTCAAGCATGGTGCTAAGCCTTGAGTAGGAATTCAGAGATGACTAAGACACGATCCTTGCCCTCAAGGCACTCACACTTTTCCTATTTGGCTAGAAAAATGCTCCAGTAGGCAACCTGATGTTTTTCTTAGAAGGTGTTTTCAAAAATACTTTGGTTACCCAAGTCCCACTGTCTCTCCACACCTCACAGTCACTGATGCCCCTAAAGGAAAAGCCTAGGAGCTCTTTTTGTGTTGGAATCTTTAACTTCTGATATTGCTGGCATGGGTAGATCCCATGTACCTCCTGCCGATCTGTTTTGGTGTCCCAGACTTACTAAATATTGGTAGCCAGGGCACTCCCTTCCTCAAGGAAAGACTCAGTATTTCCATGGACATCCTCCATCCAAGGACACACTCTTTTCCACCTTTACATTCTGTTCAATAGCCATAATCAAGATCTTTGAGTCTCCTTCTACACGCTTTTCTCTCATGATGAATACAAGAAAGAACTGGTAACAAAAGTGAATAAAGGACTTGGATTCATCACATTATGCTTGAAAGCTCTTATCCTCTCATTCTGCTCATCAAATTCAAGAGCAAACCTCCAAACCACAATATTCCCAAATCAGCACACTTCTTCCCCTTCTTTATGGCTACCACCACTGCCTATGCCACCATCCCATCTCTCTCCCTGGACATCTGCAGTGGCCTCCTTACATGACTTCCTGTTTTCCCTCTTAACCCACCACGAGTTATTCTCTAAAGAGACTCCAAAGGGATATTTTTAAGACATAGATTAAATCATGGCATCTCCTACCAGTAGCTTCCTACTGCACATAGACTAAATTCCACACTCTTGAAGTGGCTTCCATAACCACATAGTACTGGCCATTACCTGCTTTTCCCCTCTCATTAAGCTCCATCACCTTGGTCTCCTTTCTGTTCCTGGAGAACAGGCCAAGCTCATTCTTGCCCCAGAGTTTTTTCTCCAGCCTTTCAATCTATCTGGCACACTTGGCCACTTATTTTTGCATGGCTGGCTCCTTCACATCATTCAAATCTAAGCTTTAATTTCACTTCTCCTGAGGACCTTCTTTTCTAGAAGCTCCTCAGTCTTTCTCTATCATATCATCTTGCTGTGTCTCTGCAAAGCACTTATCATTATCTGATGATGTTCTCGTTTATTTATTGCTTTATTAATCTGTCACAGTCACTAGAATGTAAGTTCCACAAAAGCAGTGACTTTTTATGTCTCATTCATTACTATGTTGGGATTGACGTCTGGGACAAAGTAGACATGAAACAAATAAGTGTTGAATAAATTTGCTAAATGTGTGAGAGAAGGTGACTGTCACTCCAGAATTGGTGAGCTTAATCTTATATCCATTACACAGGCTCATTCACTCATTCACTTATTCAAAACCATTTATTGAATTAATTATATACCAGGTACTATTTCAGAAAACAAAGACAAATATAACTAAATTCTTACCCTCCTGTACTTAGATTTCCTCTACTCAAGAGTGGAGAATATAGCCAAGAAAAGATTTGTAATATGCTATCCTAAGTGTTATATTTAAAATGTGCATAGAATGGTTGGGGATGGCTACACAGGGAAGATGAGGTTTCACCTGTCACCTTGAAGAATGAATTCACCAAATGTGTTTTGGAGAGAAGAGGCAAAAGACACAGAGAGTTGAGAAAGAAGATGACACCTTCAGGCAGGGTGGAAAATAGAGGCTACCATCAAATTATGGAGTTTAAGCTTTATTCTGGAGGATTTTAAGAAAGGGAGGACACTCTCTGGCTTGCATGTAAAATGACCATTCTTACAGCAGAGTGACAAACGAATGAAAGGGGGAAATATGGCAGAATACAGAATAGTCAGATGATGACAACTGGGCTAAAGTAGGAACTGAGAGAATGGAGAGGAAAGGGTAGATTCCAGGGATATTTAGGGAGCAAAAGTAGGAGGACTTGGTGATCAATTAGAGCTTTTCAGGCTATGAGGTCTGTGAGGATACAGGATTGAGAGACACAGTTATATCCCCTGGCACAAAGTATCTGAGTTCATAATAAATGAATGGATGAATGAATAAAAAAGGAAAAGTCTAAAGTCAGTCCCAGTTTCCAGTGTGGACATCTGGTATTACTGATACCATTACCAATATATGGGCAGTCTTAGAAAGAGGAAGATAAACTCATTTAGGAAATAGTGGATGTGTGGCATCTGCTAGCAAGTTGTGGCTGTCCACATTTCTGCATTGTGCTTGCAAATAAAACAGTTCCTTTTTTAGTTCCTTTCTATTTTACAACATCTTTTTATCCAAAGCTAAAAGAAGCCATTTGCACCTTCCAGGTTCTCATCAGCAAGCTCCAATTTACTAGGTTCATTTTCTAATTTACGAGTTAAAGAAGGTGACAGTGTCACTAATTTTTCCACTACTACGTTATACCTGTTGCCCTTTTTGAAGGCTTAATAACAATTACCCTCACTGGTCTTCTAGCCTCTACTAACAGTCTCCTTGCCACCTTTTTAGCCTCTGCCTACTGCCTGATCCCCAAACCACTATTTTAGGTTTTTGTTGCAGCAGCAACCAGATTCCTGTTTCAGTTATCTTATTAGTTATTTTGCTGCATAGCAAAATACCCTAAACCACCTTATTATTGTTTAGGGACTTTAAAACAATAATAATTTATTATTTCTTATTTTGCTGCATAGCAAAATACCCTAAACCATCTTATTATTGTTTAGGGACTTTAAAACAATAATCATTTATTATTTCTTATCATTCTGCAGTTTGGCATTCTGGATGGTTTTGCCGGTCTCACCTAGACTCTGGGCTGCTGGTCATATGACTCCTTCCAAGTGGAAGCCAGGCTGGCCTGGAAAGTCCAAGATGACCTTACGACATTTCTGAGAATGTCATGCTGTCTGTCAGCTGAGGAACTTCGTTTTTCCTGTATGAGGTCCCACATTCTCTACTAAGCTAAACTGGGCGTCTTCACAGCATGATGATCAAGGCCAACCCAGGTCTCAGACAGTGGAGAAATAGGCTCATTTCCTGATGTAGTGATTGCAAGGTCACATTACACAGGGACACAGACACAGAGGGGCATGATTCATTGAAGGTCATTATTATAATACTCTATTACATTCATTCAACTCTATGTAAAATAGGCAATTGCTGCATCTGTCATGATTGAGAAGTTGGTCACAGCAGCCAGCCCCAAAACAATACTGCTCCTGCTTAGTTTTATGCCAGTAAAATGGACGATCTATGTCCTGCCTCTTTTACCAAGTAACTCATTTCTGTGCCAGTGTCATGTGATATATCTGATTGGCATAATTAACATCCGTACCCAGCAGCAAGGAAGCTGGAAATGATGTTTTTGGATTCTTCATTAGGATGGAAAGATTTCTACAGTAGGTAACTATCAAAATATGAAGAAGGTATTCAAAAGATTCCAATTAGTCACAAATGACAGATGTCTGCTACCTACCAAATCCTTCAGTAAAGTGTAAAAACCTTTTATGATCTTAAGTGGCGGTGTTGTGGAAAATAAAGGAAAAGAGCTGTAAGTGGAATTGAGGCTTATCACACATTTACCTGATGCTCAACCAGAGGGAACAACATGCTGTTGAAAGTCTGTGCCCAAGAAGCCCAGAAAATGGCAGCAAAGTGGTCCACATGCAACTTGGAGCAGCAGAGAGAGTACAGGATTCCAGACTAACAACATACTAGAGAAAGGTGACCCATGTTAAAAAATAATTTTTATAAAGGATATAGTCATAACTCTCAATAAAATATAAAATGAACACATACTTCATTTAACTCATCAATCAGGAATACAGTAAAATGTTAACAAACAAAAATACTAGGGATTTTTTCTGGTGGTCCAGTGGTTAGGACTCTGTGTTTTCCCTGCCGTGGGCCCGGGTTCAATCCCTGGTCGGATACTAAGATCCTGAAAGCTGCGTGACACAGCCAAAAAAAAAAAAAAGAAAGACAACCTAACTAAAAACAGTTCAAAGGCTAATCCAAAGAGCAGACACAGATATAGGCAATCAGGAATGCTGAAATTAGTTAACTAATAGACACAAAACTGACCAATATCCACAGGGCAGTAACTAATTGTATCTCCACTGGACAACTTTATTTACATCTGTATGGACAAGAATAGTTTGCAGTACTGTCAGTTTTATTTAATTTACAAAGTTGTGAAATAGCTCAAAGATAATGAAAGGCAAAAATATCTATAAAGTCTGTTAACTCAGAGGGTACAATATACAATGACTAATTTTCCATTGAAAATGCCACCAGTAAACTTTTGCTCACTTTAAAGTTTTTCACTGTTTTTTCTGACCTTTTAAAGGGAGAGGAAAATTGATTCTTGAGCTACATTGATCCACGTTTGCCTGTCATTTGCACAATTAAACACATTAAGAAAAAAACAGGGAATTCCATTTCAAATTAATTTACAAAGTCTTGAGAGACATTGCTTCTACTCTACTGGTAAGAACAAGATATTAGCCAGAAAAATCATAGTTTTAAAGAAACGTATCAGAACACCTGAAATTAATATGATGTTGTATGTCAATTACACCTCAATTAAAATACATATTTTTTTTTTTTTTTTTTTAATATTTATTTATTTATTTGGCTGTTAGTTGCCCCGCGGCATGTGGGATCTTAGTTCCCCGACCAGGGATCGAACCCGTATCCCTTGCATTGGAAGGCGGATTCTTAACCACTGGACCACCAGGGAAGTCCCTAAAATACATATTTATCAGAGAACTAAGAACACCCTCCCCTCAAAAAAAAAACCCCTTAAGTTAACTAAATTGTAGAAAGTGATAAGCCCATTCTAGAAAAGATGAGACCCACAGCTGTTTTAATTACTAGCAGACCAGAGGGAGAAGGAGAAATCCACAGATCAGATTGATTCAGTCAACCAGACTAGTAGCCTGACAGAGGATACAATACAATTTACTTCAGACTCTACACAAAATGTTTGGCATACCATAAAAAAATTACAAGACACATAAAGAAGCAAGATGTGACCCAAGGTCAAGAGAGAATGTAGTCAACAGAGCAAACTCAAAGTTGAAACTATAGACCAGAGACAGGAACTTTAAGGTAACTGTGTTAAACATGTTCAGTGATTTGGTGGACAGATTAGATAATATGCATGAATAATGGATAATTTCTTCAGAGATGGAACCTATAAAAAAGAACTTATTGTACAGGACTTCCCTGGTGGTCCAGTGATTAAGAATCCACTTTCCAATGCAAGGGACGCGGGTTCAATCCCTGGCTGGGGAACTAAGATCCCACATGCCGCGGGGCAAAAAAGCCCACACGCTTTAGAGCCCACGCGCCACAACTAGAGAGTCTGCACACTGCAACTACTGAGCCATTGCGCTATAGAGCCTGCGTGCCACAACCAGAGAAGCCCGTACACCGCAGTGAAAGATCCTGCATGCTGCAACTAAGACCCGATGCAGCCAGCTAAATAAAGAACTTATTGTAAACACCTGAAATAAAAAATATGAAATATCAATTTGATGGGCTCAACAGAAGTCTGCACATAGCAGAGGAAAGGATCAACTCAAATACAGGTGAAAACACAAAAAGAAAAAAGAGCAAACAAGATGGAACAGTGAATCCAAGAGTCTTTGGGCAGCAACAGATGGTCTAACATATATGTATTTTATCCCCATAAGAAAGGGAGAAAGAATGGGGGAAAAGAAGTATATGAGGAGACAGTGGTCAAGAATTTTCTAAGGAGAGTCTGGGTTGGTGAACACGTGGAGATTCAGGGAGAGTGGACCCCTGGCTAGAGCCTGGAAGTTTCTTGCACCTTCCCACATACTTTGTCCTATGCATCTCTATCATCTGGCTATTCCTGAGTTATATCCTTTTAAAATTAACTGGTAATCTTATTACGTGGCTATGGAGACAAAACTCCCCTAACTTGGCTGGGAAGATTGCTTTCCAGAGGCATTGCACTCCTTGGTATTTCTTTCTTTGCACTTCCTGCCAGCAGTCTTGGCTCAGGTTTTGCACTAAAGTACAAGAATAGCATGACCAAAAACACTTTGAGAAAAGAAGGAACTTAGCTGCCAACCTTATACAGAACCAAGTTTTCCAACCTGTGAATGCAGAAGTTATCATGGGTTTCTTGCATCCATTCAGGCACCAAGTCCTGTCTACATATAGAAATGACAATACATCTAACACATATCTAGACTACTTGCTCTCAGGGGAATGGAGATACTGTTGTCATAAATAAAGTTCAAATTTATTTAAAATCCTTAAAAAATATTTTTTCTGAAATTAATTTTTAAGAAGACCCCACAGATCCAAGAAACTCAGTAAAACTTAACATGATAAATACAAAGAAAACACACCTAAGAACATTATTGTCCAATTGCTGGAAACAAAATAGAACAAAAAACCAAAACAAAAGAAAAGAAAAAAACAAGATCTTAAAAACAAAGTAGAAACAAAGACATCATTTACAGGGGAACAAAATATGAATTATGACTGATTTCTTATCAAAAACAATAAGGGCCAGAAGACAATGGAATAGCATCTTTAAAATGGGGAGGGAAGGGAAACTTTCAATCCAGAATTCAAAATATATAAAAATGAAGTCAAAATAAAGCAGACAAAGGCTGATAGGATTTGTGTCCAATAGGTTTGCACTATAAGAAATGCTAAGAGAAATTACTCAGTCTAAAAGCTGAGGAAAATGTTATTAGATGGAATCCTGGATCTCCAAGATAGAATTTAGAGCACCAGAAACAATAAATATCTAGGCAAATATAAAATGCCACTTAAAATTAAATATATTGCTATTATACTTGCTATAAATTATATCTATATCCCATGATATATTGCTCTACTTTTTGCTTTAAATATATGTAAAGCCATATATCATTGTTATTCTTTTTGCTTTAAATATACTTTACATATATTTAAAGCAAAAAGTAGAGCAATATATTGTAGAAGTAACACATATAACAATAAAAGCACAAAAGACAGGGATAGTAAATAGAATTACACAGTTGTAAAATTCCCCCATTGTTGGTTAAACAGTAAAATATTATTTGAAGTTAGAGGTAAATTAAAAATGAATATTTTAATCTCTAGAGCAACCACTAAAAATAACACTAAAGAGGTATAGCTAAAAATGTTAATAGATTAGAAAGAATGAAATATTAAATACTAATTGATATCACCCAAAAGAAGGCAAAAAAAGAGAAACAGAGAAACATAAAATAACTAAAACAAATAGAAACTAAATGATGAAATGGTAGACTTAAGCCCAACCATATCAATAATTACATTAAGTTCAAACGGACTAAACATGCCAATTAAAAGCTAGAGATTGTCAGACGAGGGTGGCGGGGGGCAGAGGAGGTGGAAGGAAACCCAACTCTATGCTATTTACAAGAAACACATTTTAAATAAAACATATTCACAAAAAGTCTACAAGAATAATCATAGCAGTCTTATTCATAATAGTCTCCAAATTGGAAACAACCTAAATGCCTATTGAAACAGTTACCCACTGCCGCATAACAAGTTACCTGGAAATTTAGTGGATTAAAACAACATTTATTATCTCACAGTTTCTGTGGATAAAGAATCTCACCAGAAAGAAGTTGTCTTTTCTCTTACAAGGCTTCAGTGAAGGTGTTGATTTGGGCTGCCATCATCTCAAGGCTTGACCTGGGGAAGGATCCATGTCCAAGCTTATTCTCATGGTTGTTGGCAAGATTCAGTTCCTCACAGGCTGTTGGAATGACAGCCAGAGTTCCTCACTGGCTGCTGGTGGGAGGTCTCCCTCAGTTCCTTGCCATGTAGACTTCTCCATAGGGTAGCTTACAACATGGCAGCTTGCTTCTTTAAAGCAAGCAAGAAAGAAAAACTAGAGAGAGACATGGAAGTCAAGTCCTTTATACCCAACTCTTAGAAGCAACATTCCATCACATTTGCTATATTCTTTTCATTAGAAGAAAATCACGAGGTCCAACCCACACTTGAAGGGAGGGGATTCCACAAGACTATGAATATCAAGATGTGAGGATCACTGGGAACCATGCCAGAAGCTGCCTACCACATCTATCCATGGAAAATAGAGTAAAAAAATTTTTTATTGGAGTATAATTGCTTTACAATGCTGTGTTAGTTTCTACTGTATAATGAAGTGAATCAGCTGTATGTATACATATAGCCCCTCCCTCTTGGACCTCCTCTCCCCACCCCACCCATCTAGGTCATCACAGAGCACCAAGCTGAGCTCCCTGTGCTATACAGCAGGTTCCCACTAGCTATCTACTTTACACATGGTGGTGTATTTATGTCAAAACTATTTTCCCAATTCATCCCACCCTCCCCTTTCCCCTGTGTCCACATGTCCATTCTCTTCATCTGCATTTCTATTCTTGCCCTGCAAACCGGTTCATCTGTACCATTTTTCTAGATTCCACATATATGCATTAATACACAGTATTTGTTTTTCTCTTTCTGACTTACTTCACTCCGTATGACAGGCTCTAGGTCCATCCACACCTCTACAAATGACCCAATTTCATTTCTTTTCATGGCTGAGTAATATTCCATTATATATATATGTACCATGTCTTCTTTATCCATTCATCTGTTGATGGACACTTAGCTTGCTTCCATGTCCTGGCTATTGTAAATAGTGCTGCAATGAACATTGGGGTACATGTGTCTTTTTGAATTACGGTTTTCTCAGAGTATATGCCTAGTAGTGGGATTGCTGGGTCATGTGGTAGTTCTATTTTTAGCTTTTAAAGAACCTCCATACTGTTCTCCACAGTGACTGTATCAATTTACATTCCCACCAACATTACAGGAGGGTTCCCTTTTCTCCACACCCTCTCCAGCATTTATTGTTTGTAGATTTTTTGATGATGGCCATTCTGACCAGTGTGAGGTGATACCTTACTGTAGTTTTGATTTGCATTTCTCTAATGATTAGTGATATTGAGCATCTTTTCATGTGTTTGTTGGCCATCTGTATGTCTTCTTTGGTGAAATGTCTATTTAGGTCTTCCACCCATTTTTTGATTGTTTTCTTGATATTGAGCTGCATGAGCTGTTTGTATATTTTGGAGATTAGTTCTTTGTCCATTGCTTCATTTGCAAATATTTTCTCCCATTCTGAGGGTTGTCTTTTCATCTTGTTTATGGTTTCCTTTGCTGTGCAAAAGATTTTAAGTTTAATTAGGTCCCATTTGCTTATTTTTGTTTTTATTTTCATTACTCTAGAAGGTGGGTCATAAAAAATCTTGCTGTGATTTATGTCAAAGAGTGTTTTCCTCTAAGAGTTTTATAGTGTCTAGTCTTACATTTAGGTCTTTAATTCATTTTGAGTTTATTTTTGTGTTAGGTAGTGTTCTAATTTCATTCTTTTACATGTAGTTGTCCAGTTTTCCCAGCACCATTTATTGAAGAGGCTGCCTTTTCTCCACTGAATATTCTTGCCTCCTTTGTCACAGATTAGGTGACCATAGGTGCGTGGGTTTATCTCTGGGCTTTCTATCCTGTACCATTGATCTATATTTCTGTTTCTGTGCCAGTACCATATTGTCTTTTTTTTTTTTTTTTTGGCTGTGCCAGGTCTTAGTTGCAGCACATTGGATCTTTTAGTTGTGGCATGTGGACTCTTAGTTGTGCGTGCATGTGGGATCTAGTTCCCTGACCAGGGATCAAATCTGGGCCCTTGCATTGGTAGTGCAAAGTCATAACCACTGGACTGCCAGGGAAGTCCCAGTACCATATTGTCTTGATTACTGTAGCTTTGTAGTATAGTCTGAAGTTGGAGAGCCTGATTCCTCCAGCTCCGTTTTCCTTTCTCAAGATTGCTTTGGCTGTTCAGGGTCTTCTGTGTTTCTATACAACCTGTAAAATTTGTTTTTCTAATTCTGTGAAATATGTCATTGGTAATTTGTTAGGGATTGCATTGAAACTGTAGATTGCCTTGGGTAGTATAGTCATTTTCACAATACTGATTGAAAATAGATTTTTAAATTGTATTATTTTCATACAATGGAATACTACTCAGTAATAAAAAAAGAACAAACTACTGATATACACAGAAACATAGATGAATCTCAAAAATTTTACTCACTTATGTTGAGGAAAAGAAAATAGCTGCAAAAGAATATACACTATAGGATTCCATTTACATGACATCCTAAAACAGGTAAAACTCATCTGTGATGACAGAAATTAGAACAATGTTTAACACAGGATGTTTGAAGGGTATTGCCTGGAAATGAGCATCAGGAAGAATTCTGCGGAGCTGAAAATGTTCTGTGTCTTGTTTTGTCAAGACTCATTGAAGAAGACATCTAAGGTCTGAGCATTTTATGTAAATTATACTTCCATTAAAAGAATAATAGAGCAAAAATAAACATGCGTCTTTAAAAAGTAATCTAGGACTTCCTTGGTGGTGCAGTGGTTAAGAATCTGCCTGCCAATGCAAGGGACGCAGGTTCGAGCCTTGGTCTGGGAAGATCCCACATGCCGTGGAGCAACTAAGCCCGTGCGCCATAACTACTGAGTCTGTGCTCTAGAGCCCAAAAGCCACAACTACTGAGGCCGCATGCCTCAACTATTGAAGCCCACACACCTAAAGCCCATGCTCTGCAACAAGAGAAGCCACCACAATGAGAAGCCCATGCACCACAATGAAGAGTAGCCCCCGCTTGCCACAACTAGACAAAGCCTGCTCGCAGCGACGAAGACCAAACGCAGCCAAAAATAAATAAAGTAAATAAATAAAAATAAAAGTAATCTAGGCTTAGTTCTTAAAAACAAAAGTTGTAATGTCAATAATCTGAACTCTTTTAATCAATGTTAAATAAAACATATCAGTCTAACGGCATCTTCTTCCAACCCAAGAACTTAGACATGGTGGTGCAAGAAATGAGAAAGATGATGAATCACCAGAGAAAAACTATTTTAATGTAATCAGCTTGCATGATATCATGTCTGACTAAGATATAAGAATGGAAGAGAGAGTTCCGTTTTTCACTAATAATAAAAATAAACCTAAGATTACTCAACGACCAAGTAGAACATAATGCTATTTTTTCGCCAATATTTTTATATTAAAGAAAAAAATCAAAGTTACATGGTGCACAGAGATCTTTTTAGAAAGATTTCCAAAAGCAGAATGAGAATTTTCATACTCTAAATTTTAAAGGAGTGATGTTTTATTTTAATGAGGTATAAAATCACTCATAGGAAAAACATTTTTTTCCAACTATGATTTTACTCTTTATTACTGAGGATATACCATGGCACATTTACATTGTTTTAAAAATTGTATTTATAATTTATTCTGATTTAATTATCTTTGTAGTTTCTATCTTTCAATTTATCTAATTTTTATTTTTTTTATTTTATTTTTAAAATGTTGAGCCTTCTTTTAATTTATTTATTTTTATTTTTGGCTGTGTTGGGTCTTTGTTTCTGTGTGAGGGCTTTCTCTAGTTGTTGCAAGCGGGGGCCACTCTTCATCGCGGTGCGCGGGCCTCTCACTGTCGTGGCCTCTCTTGTTGTGGAGCACAGGCTCCAGACGCGCAGGCTCAGTAGTTGTGGCTCACGGGCCTAGTTGCTCCGCGGCATGTGGGATCTTCCCAGACCAGGGCTCGAACCCGTGTCCCCTGCATTAGCAGGCAGATTCCCAACCACTGCGCCACCAGGGAAGCCCCCTAATTTTTATTTTTATGTCATGACATATTTTCTTTTATGTTTAACTGATTTTAATCTTTTTTTTTTTTTTTTTTTTTTTTTGCGGTACGCGGGCCTCTCACTGTTACGGCCTCTCCCTGTTATGGCCTCTCCCGTTGCAGAGCACAGGCTCCGGACGCGCAGGCTCAGCGGCCATGGCTCACGGGCCCAGCCGCTCCGCGGCATGTGGGATCCTCCCAGACCGGGGCACAAACCCGTGTCCCCTGCATCAGCAGGCGTACTCTCAACCACTGCGCCACCAGGGAAGCCCTGATTTTAATCTTTTTATTCCAGAGTTTAAAATCTGATTAAAGTTATCCTTCAGATATTTTATTTCTGTAATATTAATTATTTTAAATTTTACTTCTTTTATTTAGATTTTTTCATTTCACGATTTATTTTCCTAGGAACAAGTAGGAATGGTAGCAATAGTGGAGGAAGCCCACAATACAAGTAAGAGTAGTTGAAAGCCTCTCCCCCACCAGTTTTCTCTAAAAACACCTTTCCAGCTACCCTCTAGCTGAGTGAATTGCCCAAGAATGGTACTGTGCTGCTGTGATGGGTAAGCTACTGTGCCCCACAGAGCCCATGAATGACAGAGATGGGGTTCACTTAGGTCTCTATGACCCCAAGGGCTTCCCACTCTCCACTTGACTCATTTCTACCACACTGCCCCACCTCCCATATGCTTATCCTCTTTTTGGGGGGGAAAAACTTATTCTTAATATTTCTTTTTTCTTTCTCCTTCTCTTTTTCTGCCTTCCTATTCATGATTGTTCTCATATCCTTGACTTTCTTAGCAAAAAATATTGTGTTAATTATGTAAGATACTGGTTTGGTGGCAGTAAACCAACCAAATAACTAAATAAAAACCAATAAGAGAAGTTTGTATAAAACAGAAGTTAAAGTTAACTTCTCTCCCACATAATTTTCCAAGCACAAGTATGTGAGAGCATCATAGTGTCAAGGATCCAAATTTTTTACTTTGTTGCTCTGCCATCTCTAGGGTGCTTCCTTCATCCACATTGTCCATGTCTATGTGCCAGGTAGCAGAATTAGTATTCATCAATTCTTTATTTTCCATTGGCCAGAAATCTGTGGAGAACAATTAGCAGGCAGAGCCACAGCTGTCTTCTGATGCCCTAAGAATGTAGGCATTCCATAAGCTTGACCATTGGGAAGCAATCACCATTTATATTCATATTCGAATGCAAGAAGTTTGGACTGCCATTCAAATATGGCAAAGCAAAACACCTATTGACCCTCATTGCCCTTACCCAAAAATCTCACTGAAATCATGGTAAAAAAATTTTTAAAAGAAAACCTCAAAAATTTACAAGCATAGTGAGGATGGGAGAGGAGATAATAGCTAAGAGACATTAACAAAACAGACTTAGGATAACTGACTTAGAGGAAGAAGAAATGAAATGTGCAGTAAGAGGGAGGATGGAGGATGCCAAGAAGCATGCTGATTAGGCTGCCAAATCCTTCAAAGCCCAGAAATTAGAGCCACAAGTTGTCTCTGAATGTGGGAAACAGACGAGTCTGAAAACAAGAGGCCGGTGGCTTGCATAAAAGCAGTTCGACCACTAGATCTCCTCACCACCCCTGCACAGCCAGGTAACAGACCTTCCCTCCTCTGCAGAGGGCTTTAGGAGAGATGTCTCCAAGCAAACTTGAACAGATAGTTTAGTTAATATGTTTGCCTATATTGAAAGCAGCTTTATTATTCTGTGGGAAGTTTAGAGCTGAAATAACAATATATACAGAGAAAACTAAACAAACAGGAAAAAAGGCAAGTATTGATGTTATCTTCAGAGAAAATATTCACCATGTACAAGAATGGATATTTAACCACAGTATACTAACTGGCTCAGCTAAGGAGAGTATTTACATAGTCACAATAGTGTAAGCACTTAAATATTTGTTTATATTTCTGGTATAATTATATTGGGAGGATGCGGGTGGGGAAGTGTGGAGATGATAGGAAGGAGATACGAGAGCTAAATCCTTATTTATTTATTTATTTATTTATTTTTTGCGGTACGCGGGCCTCTCACTGCTGTGGCCTCTCCCGTCGCGGAGCACAGGCTCCGGACGCGCAGGCTCAGCGGCCATAGCTCACGGGCCCAGCTGCTCCGCGGCACGTGGGATCCTTCCGGACCGGGGCACCATCGGCAGGCGGACTCTCAACCACTGCGCCACCAGGGAAGCCCCTAAATCCTTACTTTTTATGGTAGAAAATCAATGGATAATAACTAAAAGTAAAAGCTTAAGCAATAGTAGTATAAGCATTTTATAATAGAAAGGCAGAGGTAAATACCTAAAGAAACTACTGAAAGTATCTAAAATGATTGACTCAAAGTAGGAATTGAAGGGGTGGGGCAGATTAGATTAAAGAGAGGTCAGGCAAAAGATCGCTATATTTTGTCTTATAGAACTGTCTGACTTTTTTTTTTAACTTTTAAAAAAATTTTATTTAATTTATTTTTGGCTGCACTGGGTCTTTGTTGCTGCGCACAGGCTTTCTCTAGTTGCAGTGAGCAGGGGCTACTCTTCGTTGAGGTGCGTGGGCTTCTCATTGCGGTGGCTTCCCTTGTTGTGAGGCATGGGCTCTAGGCGTGCGGGCTTCAGTAGTTGTGGCATGCAGTCTCAGTAGTTGTGGCTCACAGGCTCTAGAGCTCAGGCTCAGTAGGTGTGCTGCACGGGCTTAGTTGCTCCGCAGAACATGAGATCTTCTAGGACCAGGGCTCGAACCCATGTCCCCTGCATTGGCAGGCGGATTCTTAACCACTGCACTACCAGGGAAGCCCCTAGAACTGTCTGACTTTTAAAACTCTGATAAAAATTTAAAATTAAATTTAGGGAATTCCGTGGTGATCCAGTGGTTAGGTGGTCCTGCTGAGGGCCCGAGTTCAATCCCTGGTCGGGGACCTAAGATCCCGTAAGCCACATGGCACAGCCAAAAAAAAAAAAAAATTAATTTAATTAAAAGAAATTAAAGTTGTTGAAATGCAAGCTTCCTTTCCAAGAAGGAACTTTTCTGAATATATAGTTGACTTGAAGCTATCTACCATAATTTTTTTACTAATCGATTTTTCTGTTAAATATTGTACAAAACTCCTGCCCTCATTGTGCCTAGTCTTTTTTCCTTTAATTAAACTTTTAATTTCGAGAAAATTATAGGTTCACATCCAGTTGTAGGAAATAATACAGAAGGATCCCATATTCCCTTTACCCAGTTTCCCTCAATGGGAACATCTTACAAAACTATGGTACAACATCGCAACCAGGATACTGACATTGATACAGTCAAGAAACGGACAGGCCCCTCACCACCAAGATTCCTCACATCGTCCTTTTATAGCCATACCCACCTCCCTCTGCCTCCCCCGACCCCACCCCCTGACCCCTGGCAATGGCTAATTAGTTCTCCATTTCTATAATTTTGTCATTATAGAATTTTTTTATAAATGAAATCATACAGTATGTGAACTTTGGGGATTCGATTTATTCATTCAGCATAATTCCCTGGAGATTCGTCCGAGTTGCTGTGATTCACAATAATTCATTCTTTTTTATTCCTGAGTAGTAGTCCAAGGAATAGATGTGTCACAGTTTGTTTGAAGGACATCAGTGTTCTTTCTGGGTTTGGCTCTTACAAGTAAAGCTGCTGTGAACATTTTGGTACAGATTTTTAAGTGACATACACTTCCCATTTCTCTAAGATAAGTGCCCAAGAGTACAATTTTGGGGTGATATAGTGGTTGAATGTTTAGGTATTTTTTGTGACAGTTTTACTGAAATATAATTCACCCATTTAAAGTGTACAACTCAATGATTTTTAGTGTATTCACAGAGTTGTGCAACCATCAGTACAATTAATTTTAAGACATTTTCATCACCTCAAAAAGATACCCCACATCCCTAGGCTATCACTCCCCAGTCTCCCCAACCCTCCAATCCTAAACAACCACTAATCTAATTTCTGTCTCTATATTTGCCCCTTCTGGACATTTCATATATATGTAATTATGTGGGGGTTTTGTGACTGGATTCTTTCACTGAGCATGTTTTCAAGGTTCATTCATGTTTTAACAAGTATCAGTACTTTGTTCCTCTTATGGCTGAATAATATTCCATTATATAGATACAGCACATTTTGTTGATCCACTCATCAGCTGATGGACACTTGGCTTGTTCCTATCCTTTGCTATATGGATAATGCTGCTATGAACATCCATGTACAAGTTTTTGCATGAGCATATATATGTGTTTCTCTTGGGCATATACCTGGGAGTGGAATTGCTGGGTCATATGGTAACTCCATGTTTAAATTTTTGAGGAACTTCAAATGGTGCAGCCACCTTGTTTTCCAAGGTGGCTGCACCATTTGACATTCTCACCAGCAGTGTTATAAAGGTTCTGATTTCTCCACATCTTCATCAACACTTGTTATTATCTGACTTTTTAATTCTAGCCATCCTAGTAGGTATGAAGTGGTATCTCATCGTGGTTTTGATTTGCATTTCTCTGATCACTAGTGATATTGAGCATCTTTTCATGTGCTTATTGGCCATTTGTATATCTTCTTTGGAGAAATGTCTGTTCAGATCCTTTTCTCATATTTTAAATTGGGTTGCCTTTTTATTGATGAGTTGTAAGAGTTCTTTATATATTTTGGATACTAGATCCTTATCAGACTTTGCAAATACTTTCTCCCATTCTGAGGGTTGTCTTTGCATGTTTAATTTTATAAGATACCACCAATCTGTTTTTAGAATGGGCTTACCATTTTATATTCCTACCAGCAACATATGAGCGTTCCAGTTTATATGCATTCTCATCAGCATTTGGTGTTGTCATTACTTTTAATTATAGTCATTCTGATAGATGTATAGTGATATTTCATTGCAGTTTTAAATTTGTATTTTCTTTTTTTTTTTTAGAAATTTATTTATTTATTTTTGGCTGTGTTGGGTCTTTGTTGCTGTGTGCAGGCTTTCTCTAGTTGCGGTGAGCGGGGGCAACTCTTTGTTGCAGTGCCCGGGCTTCTCATTGTCGTGGCTTCTCTTGTTGCGGAGGATGGGCTCCAGGCACAGGGCTTCAGTAGTTGTGGCACGTGGGCTCAGTAGTTGTGGCTCGCAGGCTCTAGAGCTCAGGCTCAGTAGTTGTGACACATGGGTTTAGCTGCTCCGCGGCATGTGATATCTTCCCCAGCCAGGGCTCGAACCTGTGTCCCTTGCTTTGGCAGGCAGATTCTTAACCACTGTGCCACCAGGGAAGCCCATAAATTTGTATTTTCTAATGGCTAATGATGTTGAACATCTAAATGTGCTTATTTGCCAACTATCTACTTCCTTCAGTGAGTTATACATTCTATTCATATGTTTGCCTATTTTTCTAATTGGAGTATTTGGTTTTTTACTATTGAGTTTTGAGAGTTTTTTATCTATTCTATTCTAGATACTAGTCCTTTGTCAGATATATGAATTCCAAAGTTTTCTCCCAGTTAGTAGCTTGTCTTTTCATCCCATTAACAGCATTTTTCCTAGAGCAAAGGAAAAATTTTTTTCATTTTGATGAGGGCCAATTTACTAGTTTTTCCTTTTTACAGATAGTGTTTTAGGGTCCAATCTAAGACCTAGTCCTTTGATCCTGAAGTGTCTGCCTAGTCTTAGATTCTGAAGGTTTTCTCATGTTTTTGTTTTTGTTTTATGTTTTCCCTAAAAGTTTGGTTTTACATTTTGCCTTTGAGTACATAATCCATTTGAGTTAATTTTTAATAAGATGTGAGGTTTAAGTCTCGGTTCCTTTTTTGACCTATGGATATCCAGTTGCTCTAGCACCATTTTGGGGGTAGTCATTAGTTAAATCCATTTCCCCTATAACATGCCTTCACTAATCAAGGGATTTTAATTGTTGCTACAAAAGACTTGCATGTCCTCCAAGCTGCACATAGCCTGAACAGAAAGAGGTTTGCCTGAGTAATCATTCCACAAACTTGGAGTCAGCTGCAGGTAGTTCGATTTAAGCCAAGAGTCAGCTGTGTCTAGTTACAGCTGAGCTGGTTAAGACTGGATGGGACCACCAACCCTTCAACTGGGCCCACAATAGTGTCCACTCGGTGACCTCTGGGATGTGCAGAGGCCTATAGCTTAGTCATGCTTGTACAGAAACACGATTATTACACCTTTTCCCAGTCACCTTTCCTCACACTCCCCACGCTCCCTATACCTCAGACTGCCCTGTTTCTTTATTCTTTACCCTATAAATGCTCCAAGCCCCCCGCCTTCGGGCAGGCGGATTTGAGATTTGTTCTCCTGTCTCTCCTCCCTCAGTCTGCCTTGGGAATAAACCCTCTCTTTGCTACAAACCTTGTTGTGCATCAGGCAAAACAAGCCTGGTTCAGTAACAAAAGTCTATTCCTATTTTTCCTCAATTGAATTACTGTTTCATGTTTGTCAAAAATTAGTTGGACAGGGCTTTCCTGGTGGCACAGTGGTTAAGAATCCGCCTGCCAATGCAGGGGACGTGGGTTTGAGCCCTCGTCCGGGAAGATCCCACATGCTGAAGAGCAACTAAGCCCATGAGCCACAACTACTGAAGCCTGTGCACCTAGAGCCCGTGCTCCGCAACAAGAGAATCTACCACAATGAGAAGCCCGCGCACCGCAACTAGAGAAAGCCTGCGCACAGCAACGAAGGCCCAACGCAGCCAAAAATAAAATAAATAAATTTATTTTAAAAAATTAGTTGGACATATTTCTGTGAGTCTATTTCTGGCTTCTATTTATCTATGTGTCTACCCCTCGGCTAGTACCACATTGCCTTGATCACTATAGCTACTTGGTAGGCCATAATATCAGATAGAGTGATTCCTCCCACTTTATTCATCTTCCTCAAGATGCTTTTAGTTATTTTAGGACTGTGCCTTTCCATATAAATTTTAGAATAAATTTATCTAGGTCTCCAAATACCCTAATTTTTAAATTAAATGTATATAATTTAAAAGAGCTATCTAGAGAATACTATTTCAGTCATATTTTTGTCTTTTTAAATTACTTTGTGACATATAGTACAAGTTGGATTAATGCCTATGGCTGGCGCTGATTGACTCCTTGACCTTGCAGTTTAAAAAGTTGAGTAAGCCATTAGGCTTTTATATTGCTTCAATTAAGGCAAATGGCGGTAAGGAGGCAAAACTGCCATTTGTTTATAGACTTCTACTGCACAGAATGAACATGGTTCATTATAAATATGTTTTTCAATCAAATCAACAAGAAAGAGATAACCAACCCAACAGGAAAGTGCACAAATAGTATAAACAGAAAATTTCACAAACAAGACATGAATGAAGATGCTCAAACCCACCAGTAAACATAGAAATGCAAATTAAAGTCATAGGAGATCTTTTGGGGGGGCAGGATCTTTCAAAGTGTTAAACATGCACAGCCTTTAACCAACAATTCTACCGCTGGGAATAGTTTATCATACAAAAAACTTAAATGCATATAGAAATATAAAACACAGGATATGCATGTTAGCGTTGTTTGTATAGAGAAAAATCAAAACAACCAAAGTTCATAAACGTGGGACTCACCAAGTTAATTGTGTTTAGCCATATTATTATTATTTTTTGCGGTACGCGGGCCCCTCACTGTCGTGACCTCTCCTGTTGCGGAGCACAGGCTCCGGACACGCAGGCTCAGCGGCCATGGCTCACGGGCCCAGCTGCTCCGCGGCATGTGCGATCTTCCCGGACCGAGGCACGAACCCGTGTTCCCTGAATCGGCAGGCGGACTCTCAACCACTGCGTCACCAGGGAAGCCCTAGCCGTATTATTCATACTCTGTAATCATTAAAAAGAATGGAGGAGATCTATATGTATTTACATGAAAAGATCACTAAGATGTATTGGATAAATGAAAACATGTCACAGAGTAACACGTATAATAAGGTTTCAAACATGTAAAAATGTAGATCTACAAAGGTGTGTAGAAATATGTAGGAATAACATATACATTACGTATGGCGAGGGAATGGGATTGGAGGTAGATTGGGGAGAATGAGGATTAGGGAAGAGGCCTTTCTGGTTTCACTTTATATATTTCTGTATTGTTCAAATTATTTTTACATTAAGCTCGTTTCATGCATTTCTTTAGTACTTGTAATATTTTAAGATGTTGTGTGTGCGTTTTAGATTGCTGCCAACCTCAAGTAACTCTTATAAGTCAAATTGAACGTATTTAACTGAATGTATAGGAGTACTATAATATTGGCCGACCAAAAATGACTTTTGTTTCCCACCTAATTTATTATGGACTCTTTTAGATTTATGCTGTTTTTCAGGGAGTATTCCCACATATCACTAAACAACTCTCTTGGCGTTTCAGACAAAGGCAAATCTGGTGCTCATTAGTGAGTCATTTTCTTTGGCACTGATAAAACAAACATGGGGTTTTAGAGGCACAGAAGTGAGCATTGATCTACTCTTAGACTGTAAGCAGCAGAGATTGTAAAACGTCGACCATCATTTTCATAGGCAGGGGATACTGGCCATCCATTCCTAATGGGGCAAGAATTTTCAATTTATTTCCTGAAGACTTGTTGAACTTATGTCTATCCATCTCAGCATCCAGCCTCTGGTGGCACTTGCAAATAGCCTTCCTTTTGTTGCCATGTTTATCAGTCAAGGGTTTTGTCTGCAAGTGACTGAATCATGGCTAGCTATCTTAAGCAAAAAGGAAATTTATTAGAAGGTCATCAGGGCTGACCGAATTGATGAGAGGCCAGATGGCCCCACTTGAGAAATGGGAATAATCTCAGGGCAGACAGTATGACCAGGCTGAGCAACAGAAACCATGGCAGTGGTCACCTAAGAGGACAACAAGGCCTCTGCCTCTGTGATAGATCTGACCTCACAACCTTGCATGACAAAGTGCAGGACAGTGTCCAATAGGAAGATCCAAAGCCATATGTCCCCTGAATCTGTCAAGGCCAAGTTGGCTACTATCTCCCACTGAAAATACATATATTGGGAGATTTCTCAAAAGGTAGATGAGAGTGCTAGAACAAAATGCCACAGTTTGCATGGTGGCTGTGGCTAAGGGCAAAATTGTGGACTATTATTAACTTGTTAATATGATATTCTCACAGTGACATCAGAGCACAGTTCTTGAGTTACCTTGCTTTTTCACAAGATCACTCATTTTCATATAAGAAAAATATATCTTACCAGTATCAACAATTGTAAAGTGGTCTTGTTTCATTAGCAATCAATAAACAGCCACATATTGGGGAAGGAAGCGTTTTAAAGTATATAGAAGGCAAACAACAGGCTATTATGGATCTCTTTTTTTTCAGCCATAGAAAGTTATAATTAGGTTCAAATAGGTAAACATGGTGGATTTAACAAATGCATTACTATTCTCTCCTTCCTGAAATCCCATTAAAATGACACTAAATGGATATATTTTAAAAGATCTTTATCTAATATGAAGACTTTGGATGCTAGAAAACAGATGTGAGTGGCAACTACCTTAGAACAAGGAAGCTAGATCCTGTCTTAGTAGTGAGGGAACCTGAGAAGTAACCATTACACTGTAGAGAAAAAGAAAAATGCTCAAAAATTGATAGTGTCATATACTTGCATAAGTGGTAAAAATGTGAGAATTGGTTGAAAGTGTGTTGAGTAATCATCGTAACTCCCAGATCCATGCCCCAACTCTGATCAGCTTAATCACTGCTCTTCTCCTCCTATAAGACTCAAGGGTTGTTTTCCCCCTTTGAAGATGGCAAAATAGAGGATCTCTGGACAGGACAAAATCAGTTACAATAAAGAGTAGAAGTAATGTACTCAAAACAGAGGTATTAAGTGGATATTTTCATAATGAATGACGAGGCCCTGGTTTCTTTCCCCACTCAGCTTCCAGGTAATGGCAGCCAGACTATCTCTTCCAAGCAAGTCATTGGAAGATTCTTATCTGGGGAATAGGACCAGTCTAAGAGCTCAGACCTAAGCTACCTTTCACAACAACACAGCCCGGCCAAATCACCCTAAAATGAAGATCCCGGCCAACAAGACTCACCTGTGTACTCTGGGTCTTCGTTTTTTTACTTCCAATTCTTAAGTATGAGCAAACACTCAGGGGTCACCAGAGATTGAGAAAGCATCTAATACAAAAAACAGTGATGAAAACAAATGAACAAAAGGAACTTGGAGGCAACAGAGACTAAGTAGAGAGAAGAAAATTTCAAAATCCAACAAACCAATATCCTTATACAGTCAAAAAGACTGTACATCCATGAAATATAAATATCTACTTTTTTTTTTTTTTTTTTTTTTGCGGTACGCGGGCCTCTCACTTGCCGTAGCCTCTCCCGTTGCGGAGCACAGGCTCCGGACGCGCAGGCTCAGCGGCCATGGCTCACGGGCCCAGCTGCTCCGCGGCATGTGGAATCCTCTCAGACCGGGGCACGAACCCGCGTCTCCTGCATCGGCAGGCGGACTCCCAACCACTGCGCCACCAGGGAAGCCCTAAGTATCTACTTTTAAAAGGGTTCATTCCAGGAGAAGAAGAGCAATCTCGGGGGGTTGGAGGGTGGAGCAGGGAGAGGAATGATGGCAGAAATGAAAAACTGAATAGAAGTGTTGGAAGATAAAGTTAGGTAAATCTCTCAAAAAGTAAACAAAATAGACAAGTGTGAAAGACAGAAGAGATCAGGAAAACTAGAGGATAAGACAGTAAGTTCCAACATCTAATATACAGTAATATGAATACTAGAAAGAGAGAACTTGAGAAACAGAGAGGAGAAAGCAGCAAAATAATCAAGAAAAATTCCCAAGGGACTTCCCTGACGGGTCCAGTGGTTAGCATTCCACGTTTCCACTGCAGGGGACATGGTTTGATCCCTGCCTGGTTGGGGAACTAAGATCCCGCAAGCCGCACAGCATGGCCAAATAAAAGAGAGAAAAGAAAAATTCCCAATATTTGAGTATTCCAGATCCTAGGAGCCCACCATCCAAAACAATGGTGGGGCAAGTCTCTCGCAGAACATACAACTTCATGAAATTTCACAGCACCATCCCCTCCTCTGCCTGGGATTTCCCAATTAAGAAGAGATGAGGAGATGGAAGAAGAAATTTTTAAGGGAGGACAGAGAAGGTTACTCTAAACCAGGGAAAAGGAAGCAGGGAGACTCAGAATGCAGGCAGACGTCTACTGCTCTCTTTTCTTTTAGTTAATAACAGTTACTGCCAGCTGTTACTGCTGCATTCAAATCTTCCTGGGTTTTTAAAAAGTGTATCTCAGGGACTTCCCTGGGATTTCCCAGCTGATGCAATGAAGCTTTGATGTCATTAAAATTCTGAGGAGGATAATTTCTAACCGAGAATTCTATAAATTATCAGGCAAGCCTATCAGCCAGGATCCTGGCCAGAAAAGAGAGGGTGCACTCCAGGAGGATAATGGAGAAGCTTTAACAAAGGAACTGGCTGTGAAGGTTTGAGCAGAGCCTATTACCACCAGGGCACAAAGGGAAGAATGAATTCCTAGCATGCAGAGGGTAGATTCTCGCACATGGTTGCAAGACAAGAGCTGCATCCTTTAGCAGAGGATGCCGATAATTGCCTCAAGCTGATGGGAAGGAGGCCAGGAAATATAGGCCCCAACCTCCCTCCTCTTGCCTCCCTCCAATCTCCTACCTGTTTCCCACTGGCCAGACACCCTAAAGGCCAGATGGCAAGTGACTCCAACAATGTTGTTTGTAAACCTCAGCTCTCATGAAACTGAGTAGGGTGGAGATGGGTAGAGTAAGTTATAAAGACTAAATCTGCTGAAAAGTGTAACGCCTTTAGAATAATGCCCATCATCTTTTTTTTTTGCCTGCACTGCTAGGCTTGGAATCTTAGTTCCCCAACCAGGGATGGAACCTGCACCCTTGGCAGTGAAAGTGTAGGGTCCTAACCACTGGACCGCCTGGGAATTCCCAATGCCCATCATCTTTTAAACACTCAGTATATCTTAGTTATTATTGTTGTTGTTGTTATTGTTAGTTCACTATCATTATTGTCATTAACTATTAAAATTCACGTGAAATCAAATACTGACAAACTTTCTAACCATTTTCTAAATCTACTTCCTCTTTCCCTGATAATGTTCTTCAACACAAATACATAAAATATATTATAAAATTTTATTAGCATAAAAAAATATTTCCACTGATTCCAGGGACTTTTCAAATTCTTTCCAGATTTATTAGTGATACTTCATTTGGAATAAATTTTTATTGGACTTACTGGTAGTGATGTGTAATTCAGAAGTAGTGTGACTGGGCAGAGATAACCACAAAGAATTAAGTCAGCCCTGCTGTTTTCCAGGAAAATGTTATGGCCTTAGTACTTTCCCATGAAGTAACTTAATCAGATCACCATAGTGCGATGTTTTGCAAAATAAGTACTATAATCCCCAGAAGTGCTAAACAGAATGGGGTAAGAGGTTGGGGTGGGTGGAGTGCTTAATAATAAAATAACAGAATTGAATTGACCTCAAAATATGACTAGTTAAAAACACAAATACCCATTATTACACAAAACGTATTGCTCAATGTTTCACCACATGTGATGTAAGTTTGAATAATAATGAGATGCCAATTTTGGTCTACCAAATTAGCAAAAATTAAAAAAATTATTCTATGTAGTGTTTGTTGGAGTGGAAGAAAAATGGTACTCATACTGATGGTGGAGTGTTTATTAGTGCAAACCTTTCTGGAGAGCAAGCTGGTATTATGTATTAAAAGTCCTTAAAACATTTACACCCATCACAGTCTACATGGAGGAGACAGAAATGAAAAGGATACCATAGTATGCATGGTGGAAATGTGTTCCGTGCACTATGGGAACAGAGAAGGAGAAATGAGTCAAGAAATAAACTGCTCAAAAGAAGCAAAGATCATTTCACAAGAGATGGCATTTGGATAGGATTTTGAAGAAGTAATAAAAGTTCATCTGTCAGAGAGAAAAATTTCAGAAGTTAGTCACACTCCTCCAGAGTTACATATCACTATGCAAAAACACAGCACCGTGGAAAGGCATACTCATCAATAGTGAGACTTTCGATGTGTCTGGAGAGGTGGGAGACAGTTCCCGACATTGCTTTTAAAATCATAACGTAGAGACAAGTTAAACAATTGCCTATCTGCAGCACTCTCTCCCCCCAACCACCAAAACCCCTAATCTGGCAAAAAAGAAGATGAAATAAGAAGGCTGACATAGAGACAAATATTTAGGAAGCTAAAGTGGAATTTGTTCCAAGCAAAAGGGCAGCGAGGTTAGCAAGGAGTGGCCATGAGCTGGTAGTGGCAAGTAGCCTGAGATGCCACACTACCACTTATAATTATATTAAATATTTAAGAATAAAATAACTATTTTATAATATATTGACTTTTGAAAAAAAATCAATTTTAATAAAGAAGTCATGTTTGCCACTTTTACAAATGAACTTCTATAAACACAAGCACACCAGGAAGGATGGCAGAAATAAGGAAAATTTGAGATACATTTTTTTTTTTTTTTTTGCGCTACGCGGGCCTCTCACTGCCGTGGCCTCTCGCGTTGCGGAGCACAGACTCCGGACGCGCAGGCTCAGTGGCCATGGCTCACGGGCCCAGCCGCTCCGCGGCATGTGGGATCCTCCAGGACCGGGGCATGAACCCGTGTCCCCTGCATCGGCAGGCGGACTAACAACCACTGTGCCACCAGGGAAGCCCTGAGATACATTTTTAAAATATATTTATTTATTATTTATTTTTGGCTGCGCTGGGTCTTAGTTGCGGCATCCAGGATCTTCATTGCGGCATGTGGGCTTCTTAGTTGAGGCATGCGGACTCTTAGTTGTGGCTTGCATGTGGAATCTAGTTCCCCGACCAGAGATCGAACCCGGGACCCCTGCACTGGGAGTGCAGAGTCTTACCCACGGGACCACCAGGGAAGTCCCTGAGATACACTTTTTAAAAACCCAGGAAGATTTGAATGCAGCAGTAACAGCTGGCAGTAACTGTTATTAACTAAAAGAAAAGAGAGCAGTAGACGTCTGCCTGCATTCTGAGTCTCCCTGCTTCCTTTTCCCTGGTTTAGAGTAACCTTCTCTGTCCTCCCTTAAAAATTTCTTCTTCCATCTCCTCATCTCTTCTTAATTGGGAAATCCCAGGCAGAGGGGGGGATGGGCCAGCAGTCAGAGGACACAGGACTCCCCCGCCTCTCACATCCAGCTGTGCACATTTTCTTTGACTAGCTGAGAGGGATAAAAGCCAAGAAGGGAAAGAGAGGAAATTCCACTTGGAGAGTCCTAAATGTACACTATTTCTTGGAATGTCTTTCTTCTCTTTATTTCCTCAAGCCACGTGTGTGTGTGTGTGTGTGTGTGTGTGTGTGTGTGTGACAGACAGAGAAAGAGAAGAAGAAGGAGGAGGAAGGGAGGGAGAGTGGGAGGGAGAGGGAATTTGAAGTTATTCAGTTGCCAGTTGGTTTGCACCTCTGCTGCCATCTCCACCCTGCTCTATTGGTGAGGGAGAGAGATATAAGGATAATGACAATTTAAATGGAAGACCTTTTAAAATACAGATTTATGTTTTATTCTAATTTGCAAATTATATATTCTGGGACCAGCAGTCATGTACCATAACTAATTTTCCAAAATTAAGAATGTTACCTGGATTGTGATACTCCAATGGAATAATCAATGTGGACTTCTTTGAATAATATGCTATAAAGCACCAAGGGAGTTAGCATTTACTGAGTGCCTGTTATGTGCCTGGTACTTCTCATGTGTTAGCTCACAGAAATCTCACAGGAACCCTGCAACCTATTTACCCACATATTACATACAAGTAAACTGAAGTTCAATGAGATAAAACATGTTCAGAAAAAAAAAAACAAAAAAAACATGCTCAGGGTCACAGAGCTAATCCATCTGATTTCAAATCTGTTCTCTTCTCAGTACCACAGTGTCTCTCTCTTACAAATTATCATTATTATTATGATGGGTATGCTTCTGAGGTTGAAGGTGAATTCAATGGAATAACTATGTTTGTGGCAGGGCTTTACCAAAACAGGGTTGTTTTCAAGAATATATTTGTTCATTTGCTCAACAAACCTAACCGATGTGCCAATGATATGTCCTGAATTGACTCTTGATTCAGAAAATGTTATCATAAAAATGAACTCTTAAGATAGTCTGAGAGAAATTCATTCTACCTGTGGAGGATAAAGGAAGGTTTCATGAGGGAGAGGGAACAAAATTTTGAATAGATTGTTTTCTGGTGGAGGAAGGGGAAACATAGATGTATGTGGTACATTTAGAAATGGCAAATATCAACACCCAATGAAAAATGGCAAAAGTTGTGGGAAAAGCAATGTGCAGGTCTCTGGCACTGAAACTCTGAGCAGATCCAATGGAACAGCAAAAATGAAACATGGAAATATGTCCTTGTAGTACTTGAAATGATCATAAAGTAGACTCATGAGTGCTGACATTCCTGACTTTCATTTCTTCCTCTCCAAGCCAAAAAGGGATAACAAGCCCACAGTTCTGGGATCTCCTGATCTGAGGAATTCCACATTCTTACAGGTAGCAGAGATGACCGAACTGTAGACATGCTTTCATGATAACTATGAGGTGCATTAGAAAGGAGCATCCCTACAATATTGTATCCTTGATCTTGTGCAAAGGTAAACTCAGACAAGTCTGAGTCATCATTCTTGCCAATTCTTAAAATCCACCTGGTTTTAGTAGTTCAGCCTAGCATAAAAAAAGAGTCCCAGAGCTAGAAATACAAATGATCAATAAGCATACAAGAATATATTCAACCTCATTGTTTTAGGATCTACCTAAGTAAATGTGAAATCTATGGAGCTATAAGACATTTCTCAACGTTTCTCATACTTTTCATGTTTCCGTACTTTTGCATTATTAGGCTTCGAGATAATTTATCTTTTCTATACCCCAGGTCTTATTCAGTCTTCAGTTGTCTCCATTCTGCTGTTCAGCTCATCTATTGAGTTTTTGTTTCAATGATCATATTTTTCATTACCATCTTTGTTCATTTGTTCTCTTTCATAATATTCTGTTCTTGTTTCATGGTTACAACCCACTCTTACCTCTTGCTCTATAAATTCAACTTCCACATATGTTAGCTAAGTTAAGTGCTTCCATTTCATGGTTGTGATTATTCCTTTAATGCTTGGTGATGCTTGCTTTTCAGCTTCTCTGTGTCTTTGAGATCCTACATTTGCCTGTCTGAAAATTCTGCTTCTGTTTACAGAGTCTGCACCAGTTATTGTTGGGAAAGAGTTGAATCTGATGCCTATTGGGATGTTACAGTAGCTTATCTTCTGGAAATACCAGCTCCTTTCTGAGGGTAAAAAGTCACCCAGGGGGCTTCCCTGGTGGTGCAGTGGTTGGGAGTCTGCCTGCCGATGCAGGGGACGTGGGTTCGTGCCCTGGTCGGGAGAGGCCACAGCAGTGAGAGGCCCACATACCAAAAAAAAAAAAAAGTCAGCCAGCATAGTGCCCTGCCTCTGGCCCAAGCTCTTACCCTCACTGTTCTAGTTAGGAGGGAACAGTTCTGCTGTCTTCCTCTTGCCTGGCCAGGGCTGATCTGGTTGACCATTCTGGATGCTTCCCCAATTGCTGAAGGGACACTTTCTATTCCTTACAGTCACTGCTATGTGTTTAGAGCAATCCTGAAGCCAATCCCACCTTTAGCAGAAGCACTTTCCTGCTTATGTATTTTCCTCTACTTAGCTAACCATATCTGTTTCTCTTAGGAATTTTTCAAAATTTCTGCTTGATGATGGCGTTTTCCTGATTTTTAGTCCTTCTGTGAATGCATTTTTCTCTTAAATTTTTTTATTTTGTGGCTGCTGTGGAATTTCTATAAGGAAGAAAGTTAAGGGCTACAATCTGTTCCTTATGGAGGAGACTTTTTTTTTAACTTTTTATTTTATATTGGAGTATAGGTGATTAACAATGTCATAATTAGTTTCAGGTATACAGCAAAGTGATTCAGTTATACATATATATGTATCTATTCTTTTTCAAATTCTTTTCCCATTTAGATTGTTACATAATATTGAGCAGAGTTCTCTGTGCTATACAGTAGGTCCTTGTTGGTTATCCATTTTAAATATAGCAGTGTGTACATGTCAATCCCAAACTCCCTAACTATCCCTCCCTCCCATCCTTCCCCCCTGGTAACCATAAATTCATTCTCTAAGTCTCTGAGACTGTTTCTGTATTGTAAATAATTTCATTTGTATGTGTTTTGTTTTTTTGTTTTATGGATTCCACATGTAAGCGATACCGTATGATATTTGTCTTTCTCTGTCTGACTTACTTCATGGAGGAGACTTTTAAATCTAATGGTATGCATTGAGTGCTACTGAAACATAGGTAAATAAATAATTATTTCAAAAATTTGTATATATATGTGCGGTCTTGTATATATTTATTTCTATTTATTTATTCTCCCAATAGCACCTAATGGCAAGGTATACTAAATATATGGTAATACAAACACACACACACACACACACACACACACACACACACACACGCTTTGCCATGCAACTAAAAAGTCTCTTCCTTTGGAACAGATTGCAGTGGCTTCCCTGGTGGTGCAGTGGTTAAGAATCTGCCTGCCAGTGCAGGGGACACGGGTTCGAGCCCTGGTCCAGGAAGATCCCACATGTCGCGGAGCAACTAAGCCCACGTGCCACAACTACTGAGCCTGTGCTCTAGAGCCCGCGAGACACAACTACTGAGCCCACGTGCCACAACTACTGAAGCCTGTGTGCCTAGAGCCTGTGCTCCACAACAAGAGAAGCCACTGCAATGAGAAGCCCTCGCACCGCAGTGAAGAGTAGCCCCTGCTCGCCTCAACTAGAGAAAGCCCATATGCGTCAATGAAGACCCAACGCAGCCATAAATAAATTTATTTTAAAAAATAGATTGCAGTCCTTAGTTCTCTCAAATAAATAAATTTAATTGGACCAAGGAGTCGTAGAAGTTCATGAACTAGAGGACTCCTGAAAAGAGTCATGAAGGTTGAAGTAATTATGGAAAGAAACATGCTGTAGACAGTTTCTTGGCCCTTAAGAGGTGCCCTCTAACTTCAGGATAAAAATTCAAACTCCTTAGGTTTGCAAAGAAGACTTGGCTCGTGCCTCCCTCTGGTCTCATTTCCAATCACTTCCCCATCTCCTACTATGTTCTTTTCCCCTGCTAAACTGAAGAACTTGCTGTTCTCCAAAATCAGCTGTTTTGGTTTCTGAACTTCCACATGTGTATTTTCCTCTGCTTAGAACATTTTGGCCCTGGCAAGATTATCACATCCAAATATTAACACTGTTTAAAGATAATTCTTTGTTTAAAGACTCCAACTGATAATGTGTTTATTGTGATTAGCTACCATGTTTCATCCCATTATATGCAATATTATCTTCCTTTTCAAGGATGCCACAGCATGATTTATGTGTCAGCCTCCCCTTGATCCTAAGGCCAACAATATCTCTGAGCATTGGCCGTGCAGTGACAGGGTATTAGGTAGGTATAAAGGCTTTCAGAAAACACCATATTTCCCTTCTCTGGGAGAAAACATGTTGGCTTTATTAATGATGTGTGAACAGGAATCAACAGACTTGGGTCTTAATCCAGATTCTGATAAATATGACCTTGACAAGCCAAGACAGTTTATTGGGTTGGCCAAAAAGTGGTTTCAGTTTTTAAGTAAAAATAAAAGACACATTTTTCATTTTCACCAAGAACTTTACTGAACAACGTATTCTTCCTTCTGTTCCACTACCCTCTGCCATTTTTCAGGCAACTTCATAATTCCACCTTCCCAAAATTTTTATCTTTTTGAGCAAAGAACTGTTCCAGGTGCCTTTTACAGTCTTCCAGAGAATTAAAATTTTTTCCATTAAGAGAATTTTGTAAAGACTGAAATAAATGGAAATCTGAAGGTGCAATGTCTAGCGAATATGGCGATGAATCAGAACTACCTCACCAAGCTGTAACAGTTTTTGCTCCGTCATCAAGGAAACATGTAGTCTTGTGTTATCCTGATGGAAGATTATGTGTTTTCTGTTGACTAATTCCGGACTCTTTTCATCTAGTGCTGCTTTCAGTTGATCTAATTGGGAGCAGTACTTGTTGGAATTAATCGTTTGGTTTTCCAGAAGGAGCTCATAATAGAGGACTCCCTTCCAATACCACCATATACACAACATCACCTTCTTTGGATGAAGACCAACCTTTGGTGTGGTTGGTGGTGGTTCAGTTTGCTTGCCCCACAATCTCTTCCATTCCACATTATTATACAGTATCTACTTTTCATTGCCTGTCACAACTTGTTTTAAAAACAGAACGTTTTCATTATGTTTCAATAGAGAATCACATGCGGAAATAGGGTCAAGAAGGTTTTCTTTGCTTAACTTATGTGGAACCCAAACATCAAAGCGATTAACATAACCAAGCTGCTGCAAATGATTTTCAATGCTTGATTTGGATATTTTGAGTATGTCAGCTATCTCCCTCATGGTATAAGGTTGATTGTTCTCAATGAATGTCTCGACTTGATCATTATCAACTTCAAATGGTCTACCCAACCGTGGAGCATTGTCCAGCAAGAAATCTCCAGCATGAAACTTCGCAAACCATTTCTGACACATTCTATCAGTCACAGCACTTTCTCCGTATACTGCACAAATCTTTTTTTGCATTTCAGTTGTGTTTTTACCTTTCTTGAAATAATAAAGCATACTATGCCGGAAATGTTGCTTTTTTTCTTCCATCTTCACTATTAAAATGGCTATACAAAAATTCACCAATTTTGATTTTTTTAAATGCATTTTGATATGACAGCTGTCACAATACAAACTAATAAAATTGTTTCGAATGAAATGAAAGACAACTAAGTGCTACTAGAGCCATCTTACAGGAAAAACCGAACGAACTTCTTGGTCAACGCAATAATTTCTCTGGGCCTCTGTTTCTACATTGAGGATACACTCTCCACAAGAGGGTGTTAAAAAGGTGCTCCTCCACCTCTCTCCCAGGTTTCAAATTTGGTAACAGATCGAATAAGTTTAAAAAAATTTTTCTGAAATTACTCAGTAACCAACATTATTATTTAAATACTCAAATAATAATACTAATGAAAAATGTTTCCCATCAGTCTTGGAATTCTTCCTTCTCATTCTTTACACTGTTGCACAGTATTCCAAGATATGGCCAAACCATCATTTATTTAATCATTCCTTTGTCGATTTACATCACAGTTGCTTCTAATTTGTCTTATTATACACTGTGTTAGAGGGAACATCCTAGTAAGAAGTTGTATAGTTTCTAATGTATCTGCTTTACTTACAGCAAAAAGTCTGTGCTCTGAGCTTTGTTCCCACCATACATTGGCTAAGAAGCATTAAAACAAAGGTCTCCAGTGTATGCAGATAAAAGCCCCCTTGAGATGGAAGCTAGAGAATAGTGACAAAGCATTTTCACTTGAAATCTGACAACTGTAACCTGGAGCTAGATGAACATCAGCTGTGGGCGGCGGTCCCTTGGAAAAGTATGTCAGGGCTGACACATAGGGTGCTGACTCTCTTGAGGTTTGGGCCAAGGCTGAGCACTAAAGGGGGCTCAGAGCGGGGAATAAATCCTTGAGAGAGCCCAGAGCCTCACAGAAAGGTGAACTACTCTATTTGCTGAGTCACTGGAACCATAAAGACAGGAGACAACAGAGAATCCCTCATCTTGCTCCTCACAATAGCACTGTGGGTCTTGTGAAAGAAACATGTGTAATTACTGGACAGAGCAGGAAGAAATCTGGAAGCTTCTTGTCTCTTCTGTTAGTATGGAGGCTATTGAGGGAGGTCACTGATCACCCTGACCTGAAGAGTTGACACTAGTGAGAGAGAAGCCCTGGACCCGTGGAGGGCAGCACCATAGAACAAAATAGCAAAAGTAAAAATAAGACCAGTCTAACTGAAAGTGCCAGACAGGCCAAGGAAGACTGATGAACTGACTTCACAGGAACTCTAGGTACTGAACACTACTAAATGCCAGCATGATGCTAGGGGCTCTTATAGTCAACATCTCCTCTCCTCCTCTCCTCACGAGTACTCTAAAAGGGATGTTATTACATACCCCCGTTGGACATACGAAAACATATGTCAAGCAAGACCCAAAGAGGTTCTTCCTTCCTCCCTCCTTCCTTCCCTCCCTTCCTTCCTTCCTTTCACAAATATTTGTTCAGAATCTGTGATGTACCAGGTACTATTCTCGGCACAGCATACAGAGGTAAACCAGGAAGATAAGGTCACTGCTTTCATGGATCTATATCCTTGCAGAAGATGACAAATAATAAAACAAACAGATGTAAAAAATATGTAATAAACAAGAAAAATATTAGATTGCAATAAGTGTATTTAAGAATATTAGGTTGTGATAGATCTAAATTAGGGTGATACCGGGGAACTTTTTGGGGTGATGGAGATGCTCTACATCTTTTTTAAAATTTTTATTGGAGTATAGTTGATTTACAATGTTGTGTTAGTTTCAGGTGTACAGCAAAGTGAATCAGTTATACATATACATGTATCCACTCTTTGAGATCCCCTACATCTTGATTATGGTGGTTACACAATTGTATATGTTTGTCAGAATTCATAGAATGGTACACCTTATAAAGGGTGACTAGCCCTATGTAAATTAAATCTTGAAAAACTTGACCTTTAAAAAATAGGATACTAGGGCTCCCCTGGTGGCGCAGTAGTTAAGAATCTGCCTGCCAATGCGGGGGACACAGGTTCCAACCCTGGTCCGGGAAGATCCCACATGCCACAGAGCAACTAAGCCCATGAGCCACAACTACTGAGCCTGTACCCTAGAGGCTGCGAGCCACAACTACTGAAGCCTGCACGCCTACAGCCCAAGCTCTGCAACAAGAGAAGCCAACGCAATGAGAAGCCTGCACACCACAATGAAGAGTAGCCCCTGCTCGCCACAACTAGAGAAAGCCACATGCAGCAACAAAGACTCAATGCAGCTAAAAAATAAATAAATAAATTTATTTTAAAAAAATAGGATCCTACAATAAAAAGCTATAGGAGGCTGTTTTAGATTGGGCAACAAAGTCCTCACTGAGAGGGTCATAATTAAGTTGAGATTTGAATGTAAGGAAAAAGATGAAGGGAAAGGCATGCCTTTTTGCAAAATCTCTATGGTGGGAATAACCTTGGCGTGTTCAAGTTAGAGCAGGGCGGGTGAGCTTGGAAATGTGAACAAGAACCGGAACATGGGGGAGGTTAGAAACCGAGATCAGAAGACTGACGTTATTTTCGTGCCACAGGAGTACTTAAGTTTTTAAGCAGGGGAATTACAAGTTCTGATTTATGCTTTTGAAAGAGCACTCAAGCTGCTATGCAGAGAACAACTGGTCAAAAGCAAACATGGAAGGACCCAGGAGGCTATTGTAATAGTCCAAGCAAGAGATTATGGTGTCACGGACTAGGGTGGAGGCATAGAGACAGAAAAAGGCAGAAACAATACAATATAACTGTATTATATGAGTTCAGGTAACAAGTAAATCCCAATCTCAGTGGTTTAACAGAGTAGAATTTTCTTTGGTTTTCCTGACTGGTGTGCTTCTTTCTATCTGGTACAGAGAGAATGGGGCTCCTTCTACCTTTTGACTGCACTCTCCTCCAGCGCCACGAAAGTCCTCCTCATTAAGTCATGAGATGGCAAATGCATGACCACCTGTGGGAAATTGTTATGGGCCTGGTCTGAAACTGTTATACATCAAGTTAACCCACACTCTATTAACTAGAAACTAGCCACATTCTCCATGCACCTAACTGCAAAGGAGGCAGAGAAATGTAGTCTATGACTATGCCCAGGTAGAAAGGGAACCTGGTTTGGTAATCATCTAACAATCTCTGCCGCCATTTTGTTTTGGAGGTAGAGATCACAGGTTGTGGGAATGGATTGGGTGAAACTGATGAAAGGAAGAGAGGGATCAAGAAGGAAACCTCAGCTGTACACCTGAATAACACTACATTGTAAATCAACTATACTCCAATAAAAATTGAAAAAAAAAAAAAAAAAGAAGGAAGCCTCAGAATCTCTCACTAGTGATGCTTGGAAACAGGGGTCAAAGAAGATTTAGGATATATGCTTGATCCCTCACCTTTCTGTGAGGGAGGATGAATGCAAGGAGACAAGAAGATTTTGCCCATAGCAATTGAGCAGCACATAAAGGCAGAAAGGGAGGAAGTTACCCTAAAGGGAAGCTGTCCCTGATGATATAAAGTGTTTCTTTGAAGAAGGGTGTACTCACCTGTCTAATTATACCTAATGCTTAGTGAGCAGAGCCCCCAGTCTTGGTGGCAGCAAGCAGCAGCTAGTCTTGTCAGCATTATCAGTACTGAAGATGCTAAGACCAAAAATCTTCCTGGTAGATCCTCCCTTCACTGGGTTAGAGAATGTGCAAAGACAATGGGCATAGTATTACCTTTAACTACACCCCTTCCAAAAACTCCCAGGTAAAGAATCAAGCCTGGGTCTCCCCTGGTGGCGCAATGGTTAAGAATCCGCCTGGTCCGGGAAGATCCCACATGCCGCGGAGCAACTAAGCCCATGCGCCACAACTACTGAGCCTGCGCTCTAGAGCCCATGAGCCACAACTACTGAAACCCGCACGCCTAGAGCCCGTGCTCCGCAACAAGAGAAGCCACCGCAATGAGAAGCCTACACACTGCAACGAAGAGTAGCCCCCTCTCGCTGCAACTAGAGAAAGCCCGCGCGCAGCAATGAAGACCCAACTCAGCCAAAAATAAATTAATTAATTAATTAATTAATTTTTAAAAAAGAATCAAGCCTACTTCATAACTTTTTAAATAGGAAATTGTGAACTCTTTGAGATCATCTCTTATTAATCTTTATATCTCCACATAGTACACAGTATAATGCTTAACATAAACTATGCCCTCTGTAAACATTTGTAAAAAATTGAATATTTATGGGCAGGCTAAGGTCAAGATTGATTATATACATAACAAGTTACCTGAAAGCAAGCACGTATGCCATGTGACCTCAGTACAAATTTATGAACTATGGTTTGGCTTCAGTTTTGATACCATTATGACTAAACTCATTCTCCTTGGAAAGACTGTTTAATCCTTTCACCCATTTACCTGGTTAGATGCACGATACTCAATTTTCTTAGAATTTATATTCTTTTCTAGTCATGATTTTCTTGGTATTCTTTATCAGTTTCATTGCCATGTCAATTAAGTTAATGCCTTTAAATATATGTATATGAATCACAACTTTTTTCATTATACAAATGATACATATTTATTGAACAAAAATTTACAAAACGAAAAACAAAAAGAATATAGAAAATAGCCATAACCCAACCATGCAGAGATATCTGGCATCTGCATGTATAGCTTTCTGGACTTTTCATTTCATATATATTTACACATATCTCTCCTTTATCAAGATAGGATCACTCTGAACTTAATATTTCTGGATCTACTTTTTTTTAAATTTATTTATTTTATTTTATTTATTGTTGGCTGTGTTGGGTCTTCATTGCTGTGTGTGGGTTTTCTCTAGTTGTGATGAGTGGGGGCTACTATTTGTTGCAGTGTGCAAGTCTCTCATTGCAGTGGCTTCTCTTGCTGTGGAGCATGGGCTCTAGGTGTGTGGACTTCAGTAGTTGTGGCTTACAAGCTCTAGAGCACAGGCTCAGTAGTTGTGGCGCATGGGCTTATTTGCTCCTCAGCATGTGGGATCTTCTGGGACCAGGGCTTGAACCTGTGTCCCCTACATTGGCAGGTGGATTCTTAACCACCACGCCACCAGGGAAGCCCTCTGGACCTACTTTTAAAAAAATATTTAAAAAGAAAATTCTAAGTGAGCATATTTTAAATTTGTTTTCAAATATGTATTCTTTGTTCCAGCTTCACAGATCATGGCAATTTTTCCTGAAAGCAGATATAGGTAAGACTTATTCTGTGAACCTCAATAACACAAATGAGTCAAAGTTTAACTAAAAGGATTTCAGGTCAACATAAGTCAGGGCAGCATAGCAGGAATTCACAACACAGGTAGAATTCGAACCAGTTGGTCTCTAAGTCCCCAGCAATGAGTTCTGTGATTCTCTAACTAGAATAAGGGAAGAGAAGAGGTAGGGAGGAGGAGGCAAGAGTTTTCAAGATTTATCAGAGGTATAGGGAATTGTTTGATTAGAATGAATGCATAAATAAATTTGGAAGGCAGATCATAGGCAAACTGGGGAGTTGTGTGTTATAAGGAGGTGGGGTGGGGAGACGAAGGATATTAAGTACATTAATCATTATGTCCTTCTCTTTGCTCTTCTCTTTCTCCTTCTCCTCCTGGCTTCAGCTTTTGCAACTGAATGTCCCTAGACTCCCAGACTTCTGAAGTCATCCTTTGCTTTAAGTACCCATACACACTCACTTCTTCCTATAAATCAGGACAGATTAAGTTATGCTAACAGTAATGAACAACTCCCAAATCTCAGTGACTTAAAACAATAAAGGTTTATATTTCATTCATGCTGCATAACATCAGGCTCAACCAGGGATCCAAGTGATAGAGCAGCCACCATCTCAAATAGTTCCCTCCATACAGGAGGGAAAGAGAGTTCTGGAGAATCAGCAATCAAATGCTCATTTCTGAGATAACATATCTAATTTCTGCTTACATCTCATTGGCCAGAATTAGTCACATGATACCACCAAACCACAGAGGGTCGCAGGGTACAATGTTACCAAAGTGCTGCTGGAAGGTGGAGAACCAGAAATACTTGGTGGGTATTACTAATGAATGTCACACCATATACCTACGGGAAATCCAATGTCAGTTTCAGATCTCTTTCTGACGTCTGTTTTCCCATAAACTTGAAAGCCCATTGTTCTGTTCAGTGTCATAGTCACTTTCTAAAAACTTCTTGATATAAAATAATTAAATGTTTCACTTTTCCATATATTTCCCATTGTTCTACATAGGCTCTATCCAGCCTACTGGCCCTGTAAAAGTCTGCAGCATTCCATGTGAAGATTAAGTATTTATTGAATGAATGAGTGGAATGCCACACATTTCTTAAACCTTGCTCTATGCCATGCATTAGAATTTCTCTCCAATTGTTTTAAATCGTGCACTAGGGAAGTGAGCTTTATTTCCTTTTATACCTTTATTCATACCATAGTGAGCTTTTATTACCTTTATTCATACCATAGTCCATATGGAGCTCTTGGGGTGGGTAGGGCATTCCTGTATTGTAATTTAATGGCCTTACTGGCAGTGTTCTTAAAGATGTTCTCTACTGACATATTTCGTAATTCACTGAGCTCCACACTTTTCTTTTCTTACCTTCTCCTCTCTTTCCTTCACTTTCCAAGATTACAAAATATATGATATAATCAATAAATGATATAATTTATGTTTTAGTTTTCATACCGTATGCCAAAGAATTGCATTTTCCCACAATGTCTTGCTGGGAAATTGAAATCCAGTCTTTTCAAAGTATACTCAGACGTGAGATCGCTTAGAACGTGTTTCTCTTTCCTCTCTTCCTTTTTCTCCCCCTCGATCCACATCCACCTGACACTTCTCCATACCTTCTCCCGGTCAGCTGAGGCTGAGCATGTTGAAAGGATTTTAAATGTCTTCTTCTCCCTCTGACAGATATTTGAAACTCCAGCCTAGAGTCTCTTTTTTTTACTTTAAATTTGTGGAATAGTGACATCACCAGACCACTGTGCCAGCTTAGGAGATCTTAAAGCTTGTTCAGTGCAGTCTTAGCCCAAATCAAGTGTAGAGTTGTCCCTACCTTGTCTTTAGGTGTCTAGTAGCTGCTTAGACTTATCGGAATTGGAACACTGTGGGGAAGCAGCTGAAAGGGGAGGTACTTCTGCATAAAATTAGTCCTGCAGGGTTTTCAGCCAGTGACTGGTGGGTGCAATCAAGAGATTGGGGGCAGGGGGTGTTGGTGGTGACATCTATCCCTGAAGGCAGAGCATTGGACTGGCCAAGTCTTCTGAGCCCTTGAAAGGAATTTTCATCAGTGTATCTTCTCTCAGCTCCTCAGACACATCCTGGGTAGTGTGTACTGGGGGGTGGGCAGGGAGTGCTTATTATCTTGGGCAACTTCCAAGGTAAGTTCACAACAAAACTCCCTCTGCTCTCCTCTCTCCTTCTCCCTCTGGTTCTCCTCTGAATTCCCACCCACACCCCCTACATCTTTTCCATACAAAACCCTCATTCTCCTCTTTTCTTCCACAGTAGAACTGAACACTCCCTCAAAACCAGAGCCCACACGATTAGGCACTGTTTTCTCTTTGCTGAATGATAGGGTTTCCAAACATTGTACAGAGGTGGGGGGAATTGCATGGGGAAATGGGAGGGGGAGAAAGAAATCCTCCACCCTAGATTGGGTTAATCCATCAAAGTAATCATTAAATGTTATGTTAAAACAAGTTGAACATTTACACCCTGTTATACTTGGAGATTTGTTAAAATGCAGATTAACAAAGAAGGGTACCTCTTGTTCGTTATTTGACCTAAGTAAAGATTAATTTCCAACCCTTTTCTGAGAGTAATTTTTGATAAATGAGACCTAGAGGGAACTGAGTACTTTAAAGAGATGCAGAAAGCACATGGGCAGAGAATATGACCAGGAAAAGAATGGGAAAGGCTGTGACGGTTCTGCTGTAGGCTTGCACAAGTAAAGTTATATTTACTTCCTAAACCACGAACTTAAAATACTCATATAGGGCCTCCCTGGTGGCGCAGTGGTTAAGAATCCGCCTGCCAGTGCAGGCGACACGGGTTCTAGCCCTGGTCCGGGAAGATCCCACTTGCCGCAGAGCAACTAAGTCCGTGCGCCACGACTACTGAGCCTGCGCTCTAGAGCCCGCGAGCCACAGCTATGAGTCCGTGAGCCACAACTCCTGAAGCCTGCGCACCTAGAGCCCGCGCTCCACAAGAGAAGCCACTGCAATGAGAAGCCCGTGTACCGCAAGGAAGAGTAGCCTCTGCTCGCTGCAGTTAGAGAAAGCCCACACGCAGCAACGAAGACCCAACGTAGCCAAAAATAAATAAGTAAATTAATTAAAACAAATACTCATATAATTCCACTTTCCAGAGAAATATCATGGTTTGTTCCTTCCAACTCTCTATTCATCCTATTCCCGCTGACCATGCCTATCTTCTTCATAGTCACGCCTACCTGGTCTAGACTAGATCCTCTTTTGCACCAAACTTAAACCCTCTAATTCTGTCAGTGAACTGGGATATAATCCCCTCATCTCTCATCTGTTGTGGGTCCAAAATAGAGAGTTTTGAACCCTAACAGCTTTATGCGCATCTCAGTGAGTATCCAGTAAATTCTGCACCCTCAGCCTACCCCCCACAACTGCTCTTTCCAGGAGAGATAAGATCAGTCTAAGCCTTTGATGTGCAACACAAAGATGCCTAAGGGATTCAAGGCTGACTTTAGATCAGAGCAAATCCAGATTCCAATATCAATGGCGGAACTAAGAAAGCATGAGAGAAATGAATATAATGGGAGCAAATGGGAAGCAGTTTGGTAGCAAGAGTAGAGACTGCTAAGTAGTGAAGAATGGCAAATGAGAAAGAGAAGCCAAAGCTGCCAAAAAAAATGGCTGTCAATCACAGGAAACGCCACTACCGTCAGAGCAGTGGGGTATTACCAGACAGGTTCCCCAAGGACCTTGCACAAAAGGAGAGGAAAATTTGGGGTATTTCAAGGCATGGTGACTTTTCTATGATAACTGTTACCTATGATTTCAATCATCTTCAAAGTTAGAGTGGTTCGGGGAACCTAAGGCCATATTTTAATTAACTCTAAGACTATCTACCCACCCACCTTCCTCCCAAAAAATCAAGGATTTGTGGCCTGGAAAAATTTGTATTATAAGATAGCCCCAAAATGCTGGAATGTCCTAAGTCTCTGAAACTGAACTACTTTTCTGGAAGCTGATGTATTTACCTACTGACCACAATAAACCAAGGACTGCAACAGACCCCACCCAGGACAAAAGCAGAGGAGAGGGTAAAGAAATGCTACATCACTGGAGACAGTTTAGAGTTTGCCAGCTGTGCACACTTTTTGTTTCAAACGTTCTATACAAGCTTGGCAATGTTTAAGGAAAACTAAAGTAACATCACCAGGGTCAAGTTCAAGTGTTTAACCCCAAACCCCATACCGCATAATTGCCTTACTGCAAATAAGATATTCAGGGTTTCTCTTAAAATCCCTACTGGTGTCTTTCTTTTGTTGTTTTGAAACCACTGCTGAATCTGCACCAAGTTAAACAAACTTCCTAAAAGTGTCCATGACAGATAGAATAAATGATCCCCTTTCAAAGTAAGTGAATTTTAAAATGTAGATGATCATTCTATATCCTTAGTTTTGGCTGCCAATGCAAATGAGTCAGAGAATTTGCCTCAGACAGTGAGTTAATTGTATAACTCTACAGAGGAAAATGCCATTGGAGAGTACTTGCTGACCTCACAGCTGAAAAAAAAAAAAAGAAAAACCATTTAAAGATGTGGAAACCAGATGTTTCAGACACATTTCAGCCTCTGCTCTGGGAATTTATCCTGAGCAGCCCCTAACAGGCTATTCCTTCTCTACAACTGAGATATGATCATCTTAATTTACTTATTTGTCTTGCTGTGGGAAGAGGCTCACGGATGGGGATTCAGAAATGGAATTTTTCATAACTCCATATGGCTTGGTAAGAAACTTCACTCATGAGCTTCTTGTTGGGAAAGTTGCTTCTTTGAATTCATGGAGAAGTGAATCAAAGCTGTAAATTTTTCTCTTCTGTTCAAGGCTGATGTTTTCAAAGAAAATGCTTGGGAAAGATAGATACTGGAATGCATATATCATTTTTTAAAAAGTGTTTCTGCCTTCTAAAATTTTAAAATAGCTTTTTATAAAGTGAACTTTTCAGTAGAAAATAGAGGTTAATATTTATATTCCATATGAAAATATGCTTTAAAATTTTCAAAGAAGGTGTGGTGGTATAGTGCAGAATGTTTCCTTAACAAAATAAAACCACCAATATATTATTTTGTTTTCATTTCAATGCATTTCTAGTCAGATTTCATAACAGGTAACCATAAGAGAATTACAACAGGTAAATTGGAATATACAATAATTTTATAATCATTGCTCCATGTACTCAGACCTGTAGTGTATATCATGCTTTTTCCAAACATCTTTTGACTAGTTTGACAAAGCCAGCTTGTAATACAGAAAAAAATGAAAAAAGCTTGTATTTCTGGATGCATTCTTACCACTTGATTTCTTTTGTTTGAGCTATCCATTTAAATACCTTTCTACCTCTTTTGTTAGACAAGGAAAGTTTCTTTTGTTGTTTTGTTTTGTTAAATGTAAGGAATGACATAGACCTAACTGCGAATATAAACAACAGACCAAAAAAGGCTAAATAGAGAAAACCCAAAATACCCCATATAGTACTCTAAACAATGCTTTAATTCTCATGATACAAATTAATACTGCTTTATGTTCACTGTTGTGTTTGATAGTGAAAAAAATATGAATTGCTCAAGAAGAAAACTGACAAATCCTTGTATAAAATAAATAAAGAGAAAGCAAAATTAACCTAGATCTTGATGTTATGCTTGCTAAGCAGCACATAGTTATAGAATATTTTCCCTTTCAGCATGTTTCTCTCTGGTAATAACTGCAGCCATGCGGATTTCATTAGAAAGCTCGATTGCAATGCACAGCCTTGCAGCCTCTTTTTTCAGTTTGAGCCAGTGAACAGCTTTCATGCTGAACAGTGCAATCCATTTGGCCAAGATGGGGTCTGGAATTTACTAGAGGAATGAGCAAGTCTCTTTATTTTCATTGCACACCATCAAACTTGGGAAATATACACCTATTTGTCAGAAATGACAAAGATGATCATAAAGCTAGTAAGAGTTAAACCCACATGGATAAACTTTGAAATGCTGTCAAATTTGCTAATGATCAAGTAATTTGGAGTTGTTGTTGTTTTTTTTTAAAGTGATGTTGTATATCACCAAAATATAAACCTAGACAATAGGAGTTCTGTCCTAGAGATAGAGAGGAGCAAACCCAAATGTTTGTTAATAGTATGCTGCACATTTGAGGCCCAGAGTGATTGCACAGTGCTTCACGCTTCAATGTGAGACAAATTATTGATCAGTCAGCCTAGCATAAATTGTTTACAGTTGGTTAGGCCAATGTAGTATTAGAAAACTATTTAGGGAGGGAAGAGAGTTGAATTAGAAGGCAGGAATCTGCTAGCAACTATCAAGAACAAGGCACTTTAAACTCTTGGTCTCAGTCCCATACTGGTAAAATGAGAAGTCTGAAGTAAGGGACCCCTAAGGTTTATTTTTAACTCTTATATCCTCTAATTCCTTAGATAGTAATTTTTTTAAAAGACACTTAAGGACAAGAGACTTCAACTAGTTTAAATGGATTATGAAAATCAAAAAATGTACAGATAAGCAATTCTTTTTAGCCATTGTATTGAATCCAAAAAAGGAGAAGGGAAAAGTAACATTATCATGTTACTTGATATCAAGTAACATGATATCATGTTACTTGATATCAAGTAACATATACATGTTACTTGATAACATGTATCAAGTAACATTATCATGGGGCTGTCATTATCCTCATTGGATAGATGAAGAAACTGAAGCTCAGGCAGTGATTTATACAAGGTCACACAACTGGTCCACTGTAGAACCAGGAATAGAAATCAGAGCCAACATAGTATTGTGTCACCACTTACTAAAAGGAAAAGGAAGTTATTGGTTAAATAGATTTTCAATTTCAGTGAATGACAGCTAGAAAAATTAATAAATTATTACTTCCTCTGAAAGGTGAAATTTTTTAGATTAGGACTCATTGTACAAAGGACCATCTTAGTAGTTTAAAATTCTGAATTGAGAAATACTTTAAAATAAATGTGTGCTTAAAACTGTCAAGTACACATGCCAAGGGTACTCAACTGTTCATAAGGCAAAATAATGGGAAGTTTGGGTCTCTTTCAGGAACAGTGTGGAATATTAATATTATTTAATAAACTAAAAATTATAGCATAGACATTTCTGCTATTTAAGTTACTATCTTATTACTAGACAAGTTTAAGAGGTACCAAAAGTTTAAGAAAAACTACCAGGAAGAAAACTTAAAATTATTTTAAAATTTTTTTCTGTTAATTTATTTTTTTCCTGCAAACATCTGTTAAAAGAAAAACTGAAGCATACTTAAAATTTTGAGTTTATCTGAGCAAAAATCCATTTGAATTTGGCAGCATCCAATCTAACAGATAGAAAGGAGCTCCGAGGAGTGGTACAAAATGCAAGACTTTCATAGGCAGAAGGGAGCAGGCAGAAGGAAGTTTTACTAGGTGAAAAAGCAGGTTGGTTATGGCAAGGTTACTTTCCTTCAGCGGATGGCAGGGGTCTATCAGGCAGATGACCTAACTGGTGGTGATCAGGAGATTTCTGACTGACTGGTTTAAGATTCCATTTCTGGGTGAGCCGAAACCATACTTAAGTCTTGGCTTGGTGATGTGGGGCTTAGCATAAGGGACTCCATCTGGAGCTTGCTGTCGTGTTTTTAGTACAACATATTTTTACTTCTGGAGTAAAATATCATGGAAATCTTAGTTTGAGAAACCTTGGCAGACAAAATAATTCTTACAAAATTTTTTCAAATAAAGATCTTTTAGAGAACAGATACAGGGCTTCCCTGGTGGCGCAGTGGTTGAGAGTCCGCCTGCCGATGCAGGGGACACGGGTTCTTGCCCCAGTCTGGGAAGATCCCACATGCCGCGGAGCGGCTGGGCCCGTGAGCCATGGCCGCTGAGCCTGCGCGTCCGGAGCCTGTGCTCCACAACGGGAGAGGCCACAACAGTGAGAGGACCGCGTACCGCAAAAAAATAAAAAAATAATAAAATAGAGAACATATACAGTTTTAACATTTTTAAAAAGTAACAATAATCTCCATCACAATACATTAGTAAGCACTACATGTCTCCTTCTCTACTAAAAGCCTTAGTACCCCTGTACTTCAAAATAGATGTACTTGCATTGCCCACTAGTGCTCGAGTTGCTTGAGAATAGGGCTTGATCCCCAGCACCTATCAAAGTACCTCATGGTATATTCTTAAAACAGCCAAATTGGAAACGAGTAAAAGTTTAGTTAATGAGGCTTTACCCTATGTGTAAAGTGTCGTATGAAGGACACTTGGGAAGTAGGTGACTCTCAAAGGGGAAAATGACTTTGATGTTCCTTGTGTTCTCTGACCTCTAAGTATCAGATGCACTAAGGTACTGTGTATTAATGACAGGCTTTTTCCATATAAGGTATAAGAGCAGTATCCCTTGGAGTCCAGAAAAATGCCAAGCAGCACCTCCTATTGAACTGTGGCATTGTCAACTTCAGCTTGGGGAAGAGAGTAAAGAACAATATTTCTAATACTGCTGGATTCATATCTTGCTGCATGCCAAGAAACATACGTTCTCGTTGGAAATGGTCTTGATGGTGGCTGATTGCACAGGTCAGGGGACAAAGACTTAACAATAATCTGACAGTCAACATAGAACTGTTAGCGCTATGTTATGATTATTGTCTTGGGAATCTTTTCACATTGTTTCTATGGCAAAATGCACTCCAGACTCAAAACTATCATTTTAAACAGTGATCTATTGGGAGACGGCTCATGTATGACTTAACACTATCTGAAATACGTTGGGAACAAATGTGAACCGAAAAAGACAAACCAGATAAAGAACTTAGGAACTGGTAGTTAGGTGTGTCCCACTTTTTCTCTGCTGTAGTTAAATCTATTTTTCTTTTCTTCAATGTAATATTTGCTTGCCTTGGATTCCTTTAAACTTTTCCTCAGTTTTTGATTTGTTTACTAAATTCTCAATTATATTGCATTAGTCATTTCCCTCAAATGGATATTTTGGCTTACTTTTCTCCTTCAATGTAAGCCAATTTTCATTGGTTTCTTTTGCCTTCAACTCCTTTTCTTTTCCTATTGCTTACCTTTCCAAGTTTTTAAAACAAAGTCAAAAAAAAAAAAAAAAAAGTCAGGGCTTCCCTGGTGGCGCAGTGGTTGAGAGTCCGCCTGCTGATTCAGGGAACACGGGTTCGTGCCCCGGTCCGGGAAGATCCCACATGCCGCGGAGCGGCTGTGCCTGTGAGCCATGGCCGCTGAGCCTGCGCGTCCGGAGCCTGTGATCCACAACGGGAGAGGCCACAGCAGTGAGAGGCCCGTGTACCGCAAA
>NW_021703772.1:78610993-78821195 GCF_005190385.1 Monodon monoceros | reverse complement strand
AAAAAAAAAAAAAAAAAAAAAAAAAAAAGTCAAAACTCTATCACCTTTGGATAATGCAGAAATACAATGTTGTGTTAAAACTTTCTTTCAGGTTATCAGTTCAAAAAATAATTTAGCCTCAAGTTTCTATCTATGTCCCCCAAAATTCCCCTCATTCATATTTTTTTCCCAAAGCTTTCTAACAATGAAAACTTAGCCACTCAAGGCAGCTGATCCAGGGAACCCTTTGGCAGGAACAATAGCTGATGTAATCTTCCAGCTGAGGCCACAAAATTTCCCTTGTTCCACAAGAATGGATAATAGTGCATTGACGACATTTTGTGAATTCACAGAACAAGCAGCAGGCGTGTACCACAGAGAAGCGCGGTCTGGCAAGTACAAGCTCACCTACGCAGAAGCGAAGGCGGTGTGTGAATATGAAGGTGGCCATCTTGCCACCTACAAGCAGTTAGAGGCAGCCAGAAAAATTGGTAACAGCTTTGACAATAATCTTCTTCTTTTTCACCCTTGGAAAAAAAATTTTCCACCTTTCCTGCAACCCCTTATTAAGACTTTTCTCTCCACCCCTGCTAATAGTTCCTCTGGCTTCTCCCATCTTCTCTGCCTAGAGCTGGTAGATAATTCCTACTACTAGTAACTTAGTTGGGGTCACACCCCATTGGGAGCTAATAAATAAACATCAAAAGAAAATGAAGACATCATTATCTCGATATCATTTAAACCCCTCATTAATTTTAATGCCATTGCTATTCATTTTTAATATCATTCTATCTCTTCTTGATGTCTGTGTGTCATTTTCCTCAGCTGTTAAATGATGCTACTATGTTGTCTTACAAGGAAATTTACTTGGTAGAAGAAATAGTGAATTTAGTGGATTTTTTTTCAATTATTTTCAATTTTTTCCTTTTCTTTTTTTTACATTAAGTGGGAGAATGCATTTGTACTTTAGGATCAAAAGCCATGAGGAAAAGGAGGATAAGCAAGTTGTAAGGTGGCAGATGAAAGAAACTGGGAAGATGATGTCAGGACACCTGGTGAAAAAACAGTAATTAACAAATGCTGTTTGCTTCTTTATATTAAAAAAAACGGTTTGCTACTGTCTCTCCTGGACTTTCAGGAGAATCCAAAAGGCCACCCTAATTCAGAATTTTCTTCTCCACTGAAGATATCCCTTTGCTGATAGGAACATACCTGGCAAAGCTCATACTATTATTATACATTACCCAAGACAAAAATAAAGGTGTTCTCGAAAATGCCCCAAAGTCTCCCCAGATGACTGCTCAGTCTATACCCTTTGGGCTGTGTGTGTGACGCAGTAAATGGAATGAGGTATACAAAGGCCAGAGACATTACTAGCCATGGGGGACTTGTAGTCAAATCGTTCTTGGGTGGCATCGGCAAATACTAAAACAGCCTCCAAAGTTGAGTAAGGAAAACAAGGCTGAGGCTTTGTTTGAAATGTATGAGTATTTTTATCCCTATTCAAATTTTTAAAATATTGGTGATATCTTTTTTTTCTTTTTTTTTTTTTTGCGGTACGCAGGCCTCTCACTGTTGTGGCCTCTCCCGTTGCGGAGCACAGGCTCCGGACGTACAGGCTCAGCAGCCACGGCTCATGCGCCCAGCCGCTCCGCGGTATGTGGGATCTTCCCGGACCGGGGCACGAACCCGTGTCCCCTGCATCGGCAGGCGGACTCTCAACCACCGCGCCACCTGGGAAGCCCTAGTGATATCTTAATTGACCCTGAAGGAGAAATTATCATCTGGAAAAATTTTTTTCAGTATTGATGGTAATTCCAGAAATTAACTCATGGCACTAGCTCGGTCATTTGTGAAAAGAAGCCAGCTCTGAAATTGGATTGTTTTCATATCCATGGTATTATTATTTCCTAGTCCATCTGCTTCTTTTTTTTTTTTTCCAAGTAAGATGTCATTTCCTAGTAAAAGTCAGATGTTACAAGAACTTTCATATACATTCAAACTTTATTTTTTAAGAAAACAATTCTTCCCCTTTTATATGAAGTGGATTTGGGCAGTTAAGACACTGTCCCTGTTGCAAGGGGCCATCTTGGTTGAGATGACCTTCGCTCAGCTGAGGGAATAAGCAGTTAAGCCATTATCCTTCCATTCTCTTGCAGGATTTCACATCTGTGCTGCTGGGTGGATGGCCAAGGGCAGAGTTGGATACCCCATTGTGAAGCCAGGGCCCAACTGTGGATTTGGAAAAACTGGTATTATTGATTATGGAGTCCGTCTGAACAGAAGTGAAAGATGGGATGCTTATTGCTACAACCCACATGGTTTGTCAAAAACAATAATTTTATACTATATAAAAACAGGTACAGGTTACTAAGAGCTTAGTAAAAAGAAATGACTTCTTCTTCCAGAGAGAGCAATTTAGTAACGATAATTATTAATAACAACTACCATTCATAGAATGATTATGCTGTGCCACACACTGACTTATGTCTCTTCATCCACACTGTCACTTTATTGTTATACCCATTTTAGAATTCAGGAAACTAAAGTTCAAGAGCTTAAGTAACTTTCAGACAGCCAGTAATTAGTAGGCAGGTGAGATCACGACTTAATTCTTTTCTGTGCCAGGGAACTTCCTGATTACAAAGGACAAAAAAAAAAAAAAAAAAAAGATTATAAACTTGTCACAGTTAATTAGCTAAAACCAAGAAGTAGTACTACCAAATGTTAACTGTTCAAAATTATCCCTTTAATAGAAGGAGAAAAGGGAGACAGAATAAACAAAGTTTTTCCCTAATTTCTTTTTGGGCATAAATTCTTAAACTTCCAAACTAAGCAACCCTCACTCTGTGGTTTGTTTTAACAAATATATACTGGATATGCTAGTTATTATTGTAAGTACCTGTTTATTCATATTCTTTTTCCATGGTTGATTGCAGCTAGGAAAACTTTAAAGAGAAAATTAACACATTATAATTACTATAAACAGTAATTCTTGGTCCATGCTGTTGGAGAAAACAGTAGACTGTTGTTTTGGGATGTATTTCCCCCAGGATAATATTACAAAGTGTTACAACATGTTACAAAGTATTTCCCAGATATATGATCATAAACATCCTCAGGTGGTGTCCCATTTGGATCTACCTTAGAGAATGTCCATGACAAAGTAGGAGATTACAGTGAAGTTCTAGCATATTATTATAGAATTTATTATTTAATAATATTAACCATTGGAGAACAGTTTCTCACATTTGCAACTAACCTCTACCTCACAATAATGTATACTCCAAGTAGAAAAGAATTTTTCCTAGAGCTGTCACCTTTTCCCACTTGAGACAAAATATGAATAAATGGGGGTGGGGTGGGATGAACTGGGAGATTGGGATTGACATATATACACTAATATGCATAAAATAGATAACTAATAAGAACTGCTGTATAAAAAATAAATAAAATTCAAAAAATATGAATAATGTGCATTCATATAGACTATAACTTTCAAATCACTTTGACATACTTTAAGCCTATAGTATACTATATTTAGTCCTATATTTAGTCATTGTTAATAATTCATATATCTTCTTTTCCTCTCTTTCTCTCTTCCTTTTTCTTAAATATATTTATACAGGCAACTCTCTTTTTACTCTTAAGAGTAACTTCTATTTCCAAATATATTATCTGATTCTTCTGCTTGATAAACTCCAGGATCTCTGAGCATCTACTCAATCATTTCCAAAGGTCAAAGTCTAAGGAAGATGTAGAAGTACAAATGGAAAGATTCTTACAGTATTTCGTTGCCCTTTTATAAGAATGCCACCTTAACTTACAAATTTTTATAAGCTGCTTTTGTTTCTTATAGAGGCTGAATGCTTTTTACTCTGGGAATGTGTGTACAGAATCCTGGGAGACTTGTGCTTACTCAAGTCTCAGCTTACTTTTGGATTCAGTGATATACTGATTATTTAGGATGTGGTCAACCTGAAGGGGACTGGGGGCCACCTGAACTAGCAATGGGAGAACAGTTCATTGAAAAATAATTGGAATGAAAAAAATCATAATGGTATCAGAAAAATAAAGCAATGATTATTAATTAATCAATACCACCAAGTTAGAGTTGATTGAAGCAAGGAAGAATAGGGTCATTCAGAAGTGTTCAGAAGTCAGCTTGCTCATTCGAATTCTGAATGTGTGGCATGATGCCGACTGCCTCCTGTATGAATACTTCTTAACCAATTAGCTGTCAGTCCTCAGGGACCCAGCCTGCTTTATAAATCTGTCATTTTCTAAATAAGCAAGAGATGAGGCAATAATTATATGTAACACGAAGTATAGATCTGAATAGATATAGCTAAATATAAAAACAAGTTAGTTCAATATTTGAATATTTTTCCTAATCTAATGATATATACATCAAAGATAGGATGCTATGGGACAGAGAAAATCACTCCCAAAGCAGGCACTGTACATGCTTATGTGCACATATAAACTATGTATTATATAATATTTAATAATACAATAAGAATAGCTTACACTTTGCATAATACCCTTAAGCTATCCTTTATATTTTATCCTCAGAATAGTCCTGTGAGGGAGGTAACAGGAGAGACATGACTATATTTATTTTACCAATGGAGAAACTGAGGTATAGACTGGACGCAGAGCTCAGACTAGATCCCTGACCCTCTTTTGGCACTTCCTTGCCTTTCTAAGAGCCTGTTCTGCCCTGGGGTGATAAGCTTCCTTTACTTCTATGGTGTGAAGGATTCTAACACAATTTTTTATTGTAATAGTTATTTTAAAGGAGAATATTCTTGTAAAAAACTTCTAATTGGGGAATTCTCTGGCGGTTCAGTGGTTAGGACTCGGCACTTTCATTGCCGAGGGCACAGGTTGGATCCCTGGTCGGGGAACTAAGATACCGCGAGCTGTATGGCACAGTCACAAAAAAAAAACCCTCTAATTGATATAATAAAAAATACCTTTGAATGCTATCCAGAGTCACCACTACCATCACCACCACTGAGATTATTTTTGAGTTTCCAGTTTGTATCTTTTTTTCAAGACACTAGACATTTAGGTGATATTTAAAATTAACTGGGGCCCTTCCACAGCTTTCTCTTTAGGCATACTGTAAAATCATTGTTCTGGCGGAGATTGTTTGTTCTTATAACAGGTTATGGGACAGGACAGAAATCGATGAAATGGTAAATGACCTGAAAAAACCAACATGGATATCTCCACCAAATCCTCAAATAGTATTAGGATTAAGTTGCTAATGTAAACCAGTAAAAGGAGTATAGAATGATTATAAATTATTCCTTTTAACTGGATTAGAGTGACCTTCAAATTCCCTAAGTGATCTTCATATTCTATAATGATTTCCCAAACAGAATTTATTGGACTCATTATTCCAAGTGTCTGAGTCCCTGAAGACACAGTGGTGACACCACAGAACAAAATCCCTGTCATCTTGATTGGGCTGTTGGTAATATGGGCATATGTATTTGTCAAAACACATTTAAGTGTACGCATAAGACATGCATCCTATGCTTAAAACGTAAACAGAGCAAAAATGTCAACAGGAGCACAATTATTATTCCTTCTTGCTGTTTTACTTTTTAAAAAACTCAAAAGTGGGGACTTCCCTGGTGGCGCAGCAGTTAAGAATCTCCCTGCCAATGCAGGGGACACAGGTTCAAGCCCTGGTCCTCGAAGATCCCACATGCCACGAAGCAATTAAGCCCATGCGCCACAACTACTGAGCCTGTGCTCTAGAGCCCACCTGCCACAACTACTGAAGCCCGCATGCCTAGAACCCGTGCTCCGCAACAAGAGAAGCCACCCCAAGGAGAAGCCCACGCACCGCAACAAACAGTAGCCCCCGCTCACTGCAACTAGAGAAAGCCCGCGCGCAGCAACGAAGACCCAATGCAGCCAAAAATAAATTAATTAATTTTTTAAAAGTTAGAACAAAAAAAAATTCACAAGTGGTCTATATTCATTTTAGAGAATTTAGCAACTATTAATGAAAAAACTTTTATTCTTTAGCTACAGTTACACACAATATACTATGGATGCTATATATTAAATCTTTTTATTTCATAAAAAGTACTAAATAGATGGACACTAAGAAATGAATATCTTTTTTAAAGTAGGAATCATTTTTTTTAAATGCTTTCTTATCATTTTTTTTTTCCTCTTTTCAGCAAAGGAGTGTGGTGGTGTCTTCACAGATCCAAAGCAAATTTTTAAAACTCCAGGCTTCCCAAATGAGTATGATGATAACCAAATCTGCTACTGGCACATTAGACTCAAGTATGGTCAGCGTATTCACCTGAGTTTTTTGGACTTTGACCTTGAAGATGACCCAGCTTGCTTGGCTGACTATGTTGAAATATATGACAGTTACGATGATGTCCATGGCTTTGTGGGAAGGTATGTATTGTTTCTCCATACAGGAAGCTAATGAACACCCGATATTTTGCATGATGTTTCTTTTATTTCTCTCCAACTGTCCCTACAACATTGATTTTCCAGTTTATCTATTCTCCTGCAACAGAGTATCCTTTTTTAAAAAATTAATTTATTCATTTATTTATTTTTGGCTGAGTTGGGTCTTCGTTGCTGCACGTGGGCTTTCTCTAGTTGTGGCAAGCTGGGCTACTCTTTGTTGTGGTGTGCGGGCTTCTTATTGGGGTGGCTTCTCTTTGTTGCAGACCACAGGCTCTAGGCGTGTGGGCTTCAGTAGTTGTGGCTCACGGGCTCTAGAGCGCAGGCTCAGTAGTTGTGGCGCACAGGCTTAGCTGCTCCGCGGCATGTGGGATCTTCCCGCACTAGGGCTCGAACCCGTGTCCCCTGCATTGGCTGGTGGATTCTTAATCACTGCGCCACCAGGGAAGCCCCAGGGTATCCTTTTTTAACCACGACTTTTTTTTGCTCTGTTACTCATAACAAGCCATAGTCAGCTGCTATGTCTACTTATTAAAATAGTTATAGCTGCTTTTTGATTTGTTAAGTTGTAACAATTAGTTACATATTCTATTTATAAAGACCTCAAGATTTGACTAACAGGAGAAAGAAGATGTATGAGTTAGGAAATTTTGGGGTTTTTTAAATGTTCTGATTTCAGTCAACTTCCTAAAAATAATTATAAATTCAATAATTGTTGCCTTTCTTCTGTGTACAAAGCATTGTACTAAGCATTATGGATATAAGGCAAATAAGTAAACTATAGCCCCTTCTCTCATATAGTTTAGCTAAATATACAATGGATATCTTTTAAAAAATAACTTTCTTTGCCATAAAAAACAAGTATTTCTTTCCTCAGTATTTTTCCCTGGGTTTTTTAACATGCTGGGACACACTTTTTGTGTGTTCCCATCCATATCTTTAACATAGTTTAAATTTAACAATACAAAATTTGCAACATTTTACAAAATATTGTAAATTAAAGAGTGTACAGTTAAGGTGTTTTATGTATTCAGGTCCCCACTTAATGATGTGTATTTTAGACTATCCATTATCAATAGGTTATCAGTTATCAATTCTGTATTATCCATAATAGTAACTTAATGAAAGAAAATAGTAGTGGGGATAATTAAAAATGACAGACAATATCTTTTATTGACTTTGAAATCTGTAACTTAAATACAAAGAAAAACAAAGGCATTTGTTGCATAAATGAACAGCAATTTTTGGATGGAAAGTGGTTTTTGTTTTGTTTTGTTCTTTAGCTGAGACTACTACTATAGAAAAAATATATAGTTTTTTAAAATAGTTTGAAGAAGACTAGAAGTAGGGTTGGAGGAATTAAGAACAAAGTCTTTTTTGAAAGAATGGACCTCCTACCTTGGGAATTAAGGTAACATTTTTATTCTAAACCTAGTTTCAGAAATCAATTAGAGCTCTAGATAAAATCATAAATGATTTTTTAATCTACAGGCTAATGTGTTATTTATTGGATTATATTGTGTGATTTACCTTTATAATAGACTTTCTCCCCCTCAGGAATAAATTACATTGTTTTAGAAACTGATAAAAACCCTTACTTTTTATATTATCATGTGCAAGGGAATTCCCTTCAAGCCATGATTCAGATAAAAATCACACCCTCTTATGTCTATAAGGTCCAACGTAATTCTTTCCCTTTTAAATCAGCCATACGCCCATTCTTCTCTGTGAAGAAAACTTCATGAGATTAATCAGAAACAAATATAAAAAATTTCCAAATAGATTCAAATTGTCTACCACACAAAAAGCTTTGTAGGCACACAGTAATGCCACAAATTCTTTCTTAAGAATCTCATTAATGCTGTGAGAAGGATATTTCAAACAGTTTTAACCCCTCTTCTCTCTTACAAATTCAAGTAAAAATAAATAAATATAACAATAAAATGTTGTAAAATAATAGAAAAATGAGCCATTACTTAGGGGAAATAAAGTACGTCAATTATCAGTAAGAGCCACTTGCAATAGCTATATAATAATCATTCATGTGACCTCTCTTTTTAAAAAATTCTCTTTCAGATACTGTGGAGATGAGCTTCCAGAAGACATCATTAGTACAGGTGATGGCTCTAAATTGAAGAACAAAACTATGATTTGCTTTCTCAGTATCAGTGAAAATGAAGGACCCAGTAGTTATTACTATATACTTTTTAAAGTTGAGAGAGCTGAAGACAGATATAGCTTGCTAGCTTGTAAAAGGCAAAGAAGTGCTTATTTATACTTAAAGACTTTTACCAACTCCTTGCACTAAAAATGTGTACTCTGGTTATTTGCAGGAAATGCAGTCTGAGATAGTCTTGAATCTGCAAATCCATAAATACTGCTGTAGCTTATAATTCCCATAAAATGTGGTAATAAAAGGTCTAAACTTTTCATTGATAAAGGATTGAAGTAATATGTAAAGTTGTTAAAAGTACCTTCTATCACTGAAAAAAATTTTGCATCATATTTATTGCATTTTCACATTAGTACAGCAATCCCCAGAGTCTTGTGAAGAACACAGTTCTGTTAGAAGTTTTTAATAGATACTACATGAGAAAAGGGCTTTAAGGTCAAGTAAATTTGGGAAATATTGGATTAAACAATGTGAAACAGGTTTCTTTATTAGAAGATGTCAGAGAACTTTTACTATGCTAATTATGCATAGTAAATCTAAAAAGGCTAGCTATAGTGGGCAAAGTTTTCCAAATCTTTTTCCTCTTGCTAATTATTTTGTGTGACTTTGTTCCTTAAAATGTACCCCAAGAAATGTCCCTGTAGCAGCATACATTTATCTCAATAAGCAATACCATTGCTATTGCCTCAAACTGCTACTTTCTGACTAAGAACTTTTACTTTCTTAGATGTCTTCATTTTCCTTTTCATTTTCATCACCAGCACCAGTAATTGGCATTCTTTTTTTTTTTTTTTTAATTTATTTATTTATTTATTTATTTTGGGCTGCATTCGGTCTTCGTTGCTGCACGTGGGCTATCTCTAGTTGCCGCGAGCTGGGCTACTCTGTTGTGGTACGCGGGCTTCTCATTGCGGTGGCTTCTCTTGTTGCAGAGCACGGGCTCTAGGCACACTGGCTTCAGTAGTTGTGGCACATGGGCTCAGTAGTTGTGGCTCGCGGGCTCTAGAGCACAAGCTCAGTAGTTGTGGCGCATGGGCTTAGCTGCTCCACGACATGTGGGATCTTCCCGGACCAAGGCCTGAACCTGTGTCCCCTGCATTGGCAGGCAGATTCTTAACCACTGCGCCACCAGGGAAGTCCTGGCATTCTGACTTGCTCTATTTTTCCTCCACATCATAAAAAAATTATCGCAATACTTCTCCAACTAAAAACAACAAACCTACATTGAGTTGCAATTTCTAAGCAGTCCTTAAGCTGAGATACTACTAGCTAAAATTAGTCCCACACCCTAGCTTTGCAGTATATGCAATTCTCATTTATGAATCATTACAAGAGATGGAAATTCTTGTTCAGTCTTGGAATGATTAATGCTTAAATTTTATGAATTCATTACTCTGTTACAGTCTCCCTAGGAAGAGTAATCTGTTAAACTTTCTATTTATCTTTTATTCTTTACTTGAGAACATATTTTATGTTAACAGAAAACGAAAAGAAGACATTTTATGAGATGTAGGAGGTATTTGGGGGGTGAGAATCCTATTTTTAAAATAAAAACAAAATGAACAGAGGGAGAGTCAAAAAGAAGCCTGAAACTTAATATTTTTCCTGTTTTGTTTAAAACAGACAAAACTTACTCCAAATGTAACACAAAATCAGTGTTTTTCTTGCACAACTGCAAGGAACTAAAAAAAGAAAAACCCACACAATTTATTATTCAAAGAGAAACAAATCAACAGAAAAGAGCATAGTTAAATAAAAAGCCAAAGATTTAGCAAAACAGCAGGAAGAATACATTGATACAAAGTAATAGAAAAAGAAGATATAAAATATGTTTAAAGTATTATCCTATCAGTCAAGCATAATGCTGTTAACGTTTTGATTTAGTTTTCTTCTTAAATATATACTTACTCACCCCTGGATATTTATATTAAAAAACAAAAACAGAAAATAAATAAACTAAAAATTACCCATTACTGTACCACTTTAAAAAAAGGTATGTAAAGAAAGAATGTGCCCACCCTTCTCATCTCTCCCCACCCAAGAAAGGCATTGGATAACTATGTGGTGACCGTCCTTCCAGATGTCTTCCTGTATTATACAAACATTATATATCAATACATGGAGACCATGGAGCTATTTTCAAGTCAGAGTATAATATTTAGATCATTCTAATTCTTTTTAATGACTACCTAATAGGTACCATAATTTGTCATATACCAATATTTAACATCCTGAAGGTGGTTGTTTTTTTATTTTTCTTTCTTTTGCTATTGAACATTTCACCAGACATTTTTAAACCTCTATTTTGCAGTGCTATTTTATTTTTAAAAAGTAAATATCTAGAAGTGAAATTTTGGGATCATAGGTGATGTGCACTTAGATGTGGATAGATGTCACCAAATTAGCACTAGCCCTACAGTGCCAATTTGTATTTTAACCAGTTGAGTAATCTGAAAAAAAAATTTTTTTTTAAATTTAAACAACTCTTTCAAGTTTGAGAAAAGTACAGTGGAGCACAGCATGAACTCTGAACTCAAACCTGGTTCTGCCACTTATAACCCTGTGGCCTTGGGCAAGATACTCAGGTTTTCTGTGCCTCAATTTCATCTATAAAAATGACTATTTTAATAGTATCCAACTCATAGTGTTGCTTTGGAAAATAAGATGAAAGGCACTTCAAGCTGTGCCTTTCATCTTATATATATGGGGTTTTTGTAATGAATTCTGGATTTGTGATCTGGATTAAGAAGGTCTTTCCTTCCTGAAAAAGAAAAATATTCCTATATTTATTTTACACAATAACATTTTTCCTTTTTGTTTTTGGTACATTTTGGTCTTTAATGCAGGTAAAATGTAGTTAGGTGCTTTGTGTAAAGGGATCTAGCTTTGTGGGCTTTTTTTTTTTTTTTTTTTAACAAATGCAAGGCTTGTTGCCCTCATTTAGTAAATAATCCATCCATATCTTAATGGTTTGAACTGCTTGCCATTCTCCTGTAATTTTATGGATGTACCTTCTACAAAGAATACCTCTGAAAACAAAATAGACAAAATTTCCTCTAGGACAGATTGGAGAGCCACAGGAAAAAATATGACAGTCCTGGTCCCAGTTGGCAGTGAAACTGCAGACTCTACAGCTTGAGAGTCTAATACTGAATTCTGGGAGTCCTGTTCATGAATTTTTATATTCTCCTATGAGACTGAGTCTTTGAATTGTCAGCCAAATTGAAGGAGAGTAACATCATGGTTCTTTTGCACCTTCCTCCTCCCCAGGAAATGTCATGACCCTGAAGTTTCTAAGTGATGCTTCAGTGACAGCAGGAGGTTTCCAAATCAAATATGTTGCAGTGGATCCTCTATCCAAATCCAGTCAAGGAAAGAATACAAGTACTACTTCTCCTGGAAATAAAAACTTTTTAGCTGGAAGATTTAGCCATTTATAAAGCAAAGAAAGACATTCCGCATTTATGTTTCTATCTTTTGGAGCCTCTTTGATCTCACTTTTATATTATTATTAACATTTATTTATTATTTTTCTAAATGTGAAAGCAATACCTGATAATTTGGGGAAAATTGGAAAATACAGAAAACTTTAAATGAGAGAATAAGATCTCCCATAATCCCATTGCATAAAAATAACAAGCATTAACATTCATATATTTTTCTTTTAGTCATTTTTTGATTTGTGGTATATGTATATATGTAGCTATATGTATTTGTATTTCAAATTTTGGAATGCTGCTCTATGTACAATTTGATATCTTGGATTTTTTACCATTGAACTTTACGGTGTACACGTTTTCCCCTATCGTTGAGTATTCTGCAAAAACATGATTTCATTTACAGTATTCTGTAAACTGTCCATGCTATGATTGTTCCATACTTTATGTAAGCCTGTCTATTGTGGGAATTATAGGTAGTTTTCATAAATATTGTTTCAATAAACATCCTTGGATATATATGTATTTGTACAGCTCTCTAATTATTTGGGATAGGGTCCTAGAGGTAGAATTACTGAGTCAGAGATTAATTAAAATAAAAAAATATTTTTGAGGGAGATAAGCTGGACTTTATGACACTAATGGGGAGTGGTGGGCTGGATGGCTGGTGGGCTGCACTACTCACTCAGCCTACAAAGACATCCTCTAGGGAAGCGAGAAAGTGAACGGACTAGGAAAATAGCAGGTCATTAACCAGCAGCATTAAGGGTCCATTTGACCTTTGTGGTATGGACTTTAACAGGAGATTGGTCAGCGAGTCTCTTTTCCTCTGGCCATGTTCATCTACACAGGACAAAGATCAGCGAGAGAGCAGGAGTCAGCAGGGTCAGTTTTGCCAAGTGAGTATAATAAGACAGAGGCAAGGGAGTAGAGGATATGGGTAAAAAGGGATTGCAATGATAACCCAAGGAATTTAGTTTGATAAGGGGTGAAGAGAGGACAGTAAGGAAATGAGGGACAGTAAAAAAGTGGTGGGCTCAAAGAATTGTCAAATCAGAGTATGAAAGGGGACGCACTGGAGAGATAGTAGGTAGTGGTCAGAGAATGAGGTATTAAATATAACCTTCTGTGGCAGGCAGAACAGTGTTCCCTCCCAGGATGTCTGCATCCTAATCCCCAAAACCTGTGAATATGCTACCTTAGGTGACAAAAGGGGCTTTGCACAAGTGATTAAGGACCTTAAAATGGGATATTATCCTGGATTGTCCAGGTGGGCCCAATGTGATCACAGGGGTCCTTAAAAGTGGATGAGGGAGGCTTAAGAAAAAGAGTCAGAAAAAAGACGTGACAAGAGAAGCAAAGTCAGAAAGATGCAACATTGATGGCTTTGAAGATGGAGGAAAGGTGCCATGAGCCAAGGATTGTGGGTGGCTTTTGGAAGCTGGAAAAGGCAAAGAGATTCTCCCCTAGAACTTCCAGACGGAATGCATCCCTGCTGACTCATTGATTTTAGCTCAAAGAGTCCCATTGGACTTCTGAACTACAGAACTGTAAGATAATAAATCCATGTTGTTTTAAGCTACTATGTATGTTACAATTCGGGTGGAGCAGTGATATAAAAGTAATACACCTTTTAATCAGTTTCATGCAGGGTTAGACTTAGGAATAAAAGTCTAATTCTAGATGACAAAGCATAAACAAGAAGGAGCTATAAACAGAAGATAGCTATTTTCTAAACTCAGAGAAATTAATTTAGGTGAATATTATTTAAGGCTAGTATAACATTTCTCTGTTCATGTTTTCCTGCCTACATGTAAACTTTTTTTACTTCCTTGATCATGAATTTTTTTTTCCACTATTGTTTTTACTCTTTTCCTCCCACCCATAGTCTTTTTGGTCTTTTTTCCCCCCAGCTTTTAAAAATTGAAGTGTAATTGACTTACAATATTATATTAGTTTCAGGTGTACAATACTGTGATTTGATATTTTTATACATTACAAAATGATCACCATTTTAAGTCTAGTTACCACCTGTCACCATACAAAGTTATTACAATATTATTGACTATATTCCCTCCACAGGCGTTTTGGTCTTCATCAGAATTAACTTTTTTTTTCCTTTGGAAATTTTGATAATGGAATTTAAATAGTAAATTGAAGAATGTGTGTTAACTTGAAAATTACAATGCACTCTAGGATATAAGGTATTATTGATGATAATGAATATAAATCCTCTAAGATTTTCCTGAAAATAATATTTAGATGTATGAAATATTTAGAATGATGCTAAATGTTATCTATTACCACTGACCCAGGTTCCCCTATATCTCAATGGTGTAGTGAGAGTATTATATGAGAATATTATATACAGGATCAGAGATGGGTTATAATGACTTCTAGAGATTTGACTGAATTAGTTACAAGCCTTCCTACTGAGATTTAGGACACATTATGATCATATTCTAAGATCTATAGAAATTCTTGAAAAGGAAGAATTATAATATATATAGAGATAATTTTTAATAATAATTTTAGTAAAAAAAGTGACCTTGTAGAACATTTTTAAAAACTTGATTTTATTTATTCAATTTAGCATCTTTTGCATGTCTACTCTAGTATTCTTTATGTTCTAGCAATTCCACTTCATTTGAATGTTTTCAGTTTAATACCTGCTTAAATGTATCTGTAGGTTTTTTTCTCTATTTTTTTTTCTTTGTCATGTTTATGTGTGGGTTTGGGAGGTTCCATTTTTTTAAGTTTTACTTACTTTCAATTGAATGTGATCTTGATATCAATATCATTCTCTGAAAATAAAACAGACTGACTAATGTTTATACATGTACATACGTACGTATTCAATATTTTATTTAATATAACATTTGAGTTCAGATTTTTTTGAAGAAAATTTTTTGGAAAGGAAGTTTTTTCAGAATATGTTTTACAACTCATTCCCCTCAAAAAAATTTATTTTGAAGTCAAGTTGTTTTCATGTCTTGTGTTGTTTTTAAATGTCTAAAATATATATCCACAGCTATTTAATTTCCTTCTGAACAAATGCCCAGCAAAGAAAACCACAAGAAGAAATCACATCCCACAAAACCTCAATATATAAAAGTAAACTCCCTAAAAACACAGGCTCTTGGGCCTCCACTGGGAAAGCCACATCCTTAGCAGTATTCATAAAATATAAAACAGTTTTTGAGCACTTATTTGACTGTCAAACAATTATAAATAGGACTATTACTTGCCTAAGTGTTAGTAACCTCACAGTAGTTCTCATGATGTCAAAAGAAAAGTTACATGGTATTAGATTTAACTGAGTCAAGATGTTCATTTAAAATAAAATTACATGTACAATACAGTATGAAAACTAATTTTCATATTGCTTTTTGAAGTTCTATCCCTGCTACAGTGAATAGGAATCACTTGCAGGTTTGTTTATATACCTGATAAGTATGCCTTATCAACAGTTTATTCACATAATGTAAGCAGAAGTAGGAAAAATTGCTCCAGTATATGAGCTGTTCCTTGCAAAACCAGAAAGAGCAAGGTTAGAAGGTAAAAATGATTAGAATTGTAACGAGTTGGTTTTTTTTTTTTTTTTCAATTTAAAAGTTACAGGTAATCAAGTTTAAAAGTGCTATAGGGCTTCCCTGGTGGCACAGTGGTTGAGAGTCCGCCTGCCGATGCAGGGGACACGGGTTCATGCCCCGGTCCGGGAAGATCCCACATGCCACGGAGCGGCTGGGCCCGTGAGCGATGGCTGCTGAGCCTGCACGTCCAGAGCGTGTGCTCCGCAACAGGAGAGGCCACAACAGTGAGAGGCCTGCATACCGCAAAAAAAAAAAAAAAAAAAAAAAAAGTGCTATAGAGGACAATGCAATGCTAGATAAACATCAGTGTTCCAGCTAAAGTGTTACTGCTATGGGGAAAAGCAACATGTATGCTCTGCCTAAACAGCAGTATCTTCAGCACAGTTGATCATCTACTTAATACAGCTCTTCATCTAGTCAACTAAGATTTTTCTTTTTCTCTTTTTGCTTTCAATTTAATTTAATTTTGGGCTAGTTTATCTGCTCATATTAACAAAACTTAAGAATTTACAGCTGATGTATTATGAATATTCTTCCTCCTATCCTGTTTCTCCATCTACCCATTTCTGGTCCTCAAGAGCTAGTTCCAGTGTCTTCAATATCCTTCAAAAGATTGTATGTAAATGCATATTTTTTCCCTTCCCCACTCCACTTTTTTTTTTTTTTTTTTTCTGGATTTTCAGAGGGCTGCCCAAGGGACTGGTTTCTGCCTTGCCTGACTCAGTGTGCTGATGGGAAAAGAATGGATGTGTACTTTGAATACCAGGTTGGCCAGCACAATAGCTTGTTACACTAGAGAGACTGCAGTACTGCAGACAGACACTAGGGAGAGACTGCAGTACTGCAGACAGACACTAGGGAGAGGAGATTATGGGCTTCTGAGAAGCAGCAGAGGTAAACCTCTTTAACTGGGAAATCACTTGCACAAGTCCAGAGAAGATGCATATCCAGAAAAGGTTTGAGAGGTTCCCAAATCTCTAGCTAAGCTGATTCGTTTTTCAGATGCCCAGATCTCAACAGATGAGCACAAGGCATACAAAGCAACAGGGAAACATGGCCAAATCAAAGGAAAAACGAGAATAGCCACAACAATTTTGAAAAATAAGCAGAAATTTGTAAAACTTTCTGATTTCAAAACTTATTATAAAGCTTCATGGGACTTCCCTGGTGGTCCAGGGGCTAAGACTCCGCACTCCCAATGCAGGGGGCCCAGGTTCAATCCCTGGTCAGGGAACTAGATCCCACATGACACAACTGAGAGTTCGCACGCTGCAACTAAAGATCACGCATGCCACAACGAAGAGCCTGCATGCCACAACTAAGACCCAGTACAGCCAAATAAATAAATAAATATTTAAAAAAAAATAAAGCTTCAGTAACCAAGTGAATGTGGTATTGGTATAAAGATAGACCTACAGATCAATGGAACAGAGTCCAAAAATAGACCTACCCATGTACAGTCAATTGAATTTCCACAAAGATGCTTATGCAATTCAGTGGGAGAAAGGATACTCTTTTAAAGAGTGATGCTAGAACAATTGGATATCCATATGTAAAAGAAAGAAAGAAAAAAGGAAGGAAGGAAGAAAGACCATTGCCTTATACCATTTAGAAAATTAGCTCATATTAACTGACCTAAAGGTCAAAAACCTATGAAATTTCTGGAAGAAAATATAGGAGAAAATCTTAGTAACTATGGAGTAAGCAAATATTTCCTAAATAGGACTTAAAAAACATAAACTATAAAGGGAAAATGATACATTAGACTTCATTAAAATATAAAACTTTGCTCTTCCAAAAATACTGTTAAGAGAATGAAAGAACAGACTGATAGAAATATTTGCAAAACATACACCAAAGGACTTATATCCAGAAGAAAGAACTCTTAAAACTCAATAATAAAAAAGACAAACAAATAAAATTTTTAAATGGGCAAAAGAATTGGGCACTTCACTAAAAAAAGGTATATGGATGGCAAATAAACACATGAAAAGGTGATCAACATTGTTAGCCATTAGGGAAATGCAAATTAATACCACTCGATTTTGCTAGAATAGCTAAAATTTTAAAAAAAGAAAGAAAAACCCCCCACCACACCAAGTTTGTTTGTTTGTTTTAATATTTATTTATTTGGCTGCATCAGGTCTTAGTTGCGGCATGTGGGATCTTTAGTTGTGGCATGTGGGATCTAGTTCCCTGACCAGGGATCAAACCCAGGACCCCTGCATTGGGAGTGTGGAGTCTTAGCCACTGGACCAACAGGGAAGTCCCACCACACCAAGTTTTGATGATGATATGACCAGCTAGAATTTTATTCATTGCTGGTGGGAATGCAAAATGGTAGACATTTTAGAAAACAGTAGGTAGATTCTTAAGAAGTTAAATGTAAATTTACTCAGTGTCTGTCTGCAGTACTGCAGTCTCTCCCTAGTGTCTGTCTGCAGTACTGCAGTCTCTCTAGTGTAACAAGCTATTGTGCTGGCCAACCTGGTATTCAAAGTACACATCCATTCTTTTCCCATCAGCACACTGAGTTAGGCAAGGCAGAAACCAGTCCCTTGGGCAGCCCTCTGAAAAGCCAGAACGTTGGATGCACATTCCACTTTTCTGTTTCCCTCCCAAGGGAGAAACTGAGAGTCGGGAGTGCCAGGTACTTCACTGGGGGTGGGGGGATGGGGGATGGGGAGGAACTAGGACAGGCAAATAAGAACTTTCCTACCTGCTTCCTTATGTCTCTTCTTGGCTTTGCATTCACCTGGCATGTTGCAACCTCTTACCTGGTTTCTGGAATTCTCATAAAGGCAATTTGGCACCTATATTGTTGTTAAGTCAGTGTCTCCATGGGGAACAGAGGCCTGGAATTTCCTATTCCACCATTTTGCTGATGTCCCTGCTCTTGTTTACATTTTTTAATTTTGAAAAATTAAACTTATAGAACAGGGAAGAGCTAAACTGGACTCCATGTTTGGTCTGTTTCTTCTACTTTAACCTTTGCTTTTCATTGCTTTTGTTATTATAATCATACATAATGGCCTGCCTCAGGGAACCCTGCCCCTCTGCCTCAATGTTAAACTAAAGTGCCTCTGTTCAGCTCCCAGGGAGAAAATCTGACCCTGCCCACCTGTGAATGGCTGCTAGAAAGAAGAAATTAACACATCCTCTCACCTAGGCTGGTCATTCCAGGAGATGTTTTGTAAGAATGATGACCCTTTTTACTTTACTTTCCCACCACCTCTCCCTCTCTATTCTGCCTTTTTACTTTACTTCCTCACCACCTCTCCCTCTCTGATTCTATAAAAGAAACTGGCATCCAGACCCCGATAGGATGGTTTATAGGAGACACTAGTCTGCCATCTTGTCAGTCTGCCGGCTTTCCGAATAAAGTCGTCTTCCTTGCCTCAACACCTCGCCTCCGACTCATTGGCCTGTTGGGTGGCGAGCAGGGCGAGGTTGGACTTGGTAACACTTACAGAAGAGTTACAGGCTACTATAATGAATGCTCACCTAGATGTACTCACAAAATACTGTTAATATTTTCACCATATTTGCTTTACCTCTCTGTCTCTGATATAAACAAATATACTGAACCATCTGAAGTTAAATTGCAGACATCACATGTTTTACCCTAAAATCAATCCTTTAAAACAGCGTGATATTTGTCCAATGATGATACGACCAACACTCGATATAATAGTGTTGAATTTCTTGCTTACTATAGAAAGATTTATTTATAGGATGTTTGGGATTGGCAGGCTTTCAGAAGCGTACGTGGATAAACGTCAGCAATTGAAGTGTGGTGACTTAGCGAGGCTGTTGTTGACTGGCGCTCTAAGTCATGTTTACTGGACTGAGCTCATACCTGGCTGGCTGACTGTCAGAAGTGAGGACCTGACATTGATTAGTTTGGTGTTCACTGAGGTAAGTAGCTGATCAACCGAACAGGTTTAAGACCAGTTCTGATGGTTACTTAGTATCATGGCTTCTGAGTAAGCAGTGTTTTCCTGCATTTGTGGGGACTCCTTTATTCTCAGTCTTCTCTTTTCGTCCTCATTCAGCCAAAGCTGAAAGAAGGACCAAAAGTCCAGATTTTCACCATTGTTGTTCATGGTTCTTGAATATCGAGGTTCCCTTTATGGAGATATGATTTTCAATTTGCACATTTATCATTGTGATTTTATCTTGTTTTTGTCTTTGAATCATTTGTTGAATCACTGTTAGCCCAGTGGCTGTGTGGAATCATTTTAAAGTTTGGACAACAGACACTGAACAACAGTGAGACAAACAAGTAAAACTATAAGTACCTGTAATATTGGTAATAAAAGGGAAAGGAAGATACTCCATAACCGTGAACCAAGATTCTACAAGCCTGAGGAATAAAACAAGGCCTAACAACTCCCTGAGTCTACCTTAGTCAGTTTGTTTTTTCTTTTAACTTGGCTATAGATTGTTTTATCTCACCCAAAGTGTTATTCCCTGTATGAGAAGTCTTAGTAATGGCACAGACTCCCTCCTGGCTGACCAAAAAAAATTAAGGCTATGCTATTCTATTGCCTGTCGGGTTCAGCCAGTGTGAAGGGACAAATTTTTAATTACCATCTCAAGTTGTGCTTGTGGGTGGGGGGAAAATATTTGGGGGAATCTTTTGCTAAAAAGGGTTTTATCTTTCAGATTCTTTTTTAAGAAAAGTAGTTCAGGCTTCCCTGGTGGCGCAGTGGTTGGAGTCCGCCTGCCAATTCAGGGGACACGGGTTTGTGCCCTGGACTGGGAAGATCCCACATGCCGTGAAGCGGCTGGGCCCGTGAGCCATGGCCGCTGAGCCTGCGCGTCCGGAGCCTGTGCTCCGCAATGGGAGAGGCCACAACAGTGAGAGGCCCGCGTACCGAGAAAAAAAAAAAAGAAATGTAGTTCATTGAGAGTGTTGGGGAGTTAAACTCATGGAATGATCTCACAGAAAGCCCTACAGAACACTTGTACAGCCTTGGTTCTGGGTCAGCACTGAAGAGACTGATTGTCACATAGGAAAAAGAATCCAGGAGGTGCCCAAAAGGTACAATCAATCTTGAAGTTATAGATATACTGTCTTTGGGTGTAGTGATGAGAAACAATTACTGGTACAAGAATAGTTATATCCCTCTCTTGCAGCAAAAGAATATTTTTCTTCATTTATATATTATAGATAACATAGTAATATAATTTTATATAATATACTATCTTAAATATTGTTAACTGATATATAGTTATTACTTTAATATAATTATTGATATATAAAATATATTTTATAATATATAATATAAATTATTATAGTTTTATTATGTAACATACCTTCAATTATTTTTCATACTGGCTGTATTAGCCAAGCTTAGGCGAGCTCAATTACAGAATTAGAAAAGTGATCGTTTTTATTTTTAATTTTTTTCTTTTCCAGCATTAAAAAAAATTTTATTTATTTATTTATTTTATTTTATTCTTTTCCAGCTTTATTGAGGAGAGGTGGTGACTGTTTTTGGTAAAGCTTACATATAAATACATCATTATTATTGGTTAGGGTAACATAATAGACTGAGTCAAAAGTACACAACTTTAAATCACTAAAGAATAAAAAGCATAATTATATAAAAGTACTTTTCTTAAGTGTGTTATATAGAAGAATATTGTTCCAGCAGTTTTGGGAATTATTATTATTATTTTTTTTTTAGCCATGCGGCTCACAGGATCTCAGTTCCCCAACCAGGGACTGAACCTGGGCCACGGAGGTGAAAGCCCGAAATCCTAACTGCTAGGCCACCAGGGAACTCCCCCAATGGTCTTGTGAAAACACATTTCACAGTGTGTAGTTACCAACTTATTCTTAATATCTTGAATCAGCAGTCCACTTTCAGGAACCATCAATTTCTGGAGGGTCTCTGGAGAATGTCAGTTTAGGATCTCCAATAGATGTAACTTTTCAGTTGTGTCAAGGTCCTTTATATTTTTCTAGAGGATTGTCAGTGATACAGACAATAAGGTTTTAGAGTAAGCAAAATCCTGTGTTACTAAAAATCATGAATAACTTCTAATTAAATGTATCCCCATACTGCTGGATAAACAAGACAAAAAGTTCTACACAGGAAATACAAGATCTAATGGTAAATATTTTAACCATGGTGAATGCTGTGGCTTTTCAACAAGCAAATGTTTTAACCTACCCAGGTAACAAATGTACTATTAATAGTATACATTCATAAATGATAGAGGGAAGCAATTGCTACAATTCATTCAGTGATCTCAAAGGATCTTTTAGGGCATGATCTTAGTCTTTGCCTTATTTTTACAATTTTTCCAGGTTAACTGGTTTTCAGATAGGGCATGAACTGGCTAAATCCTCTGTTCCTGGGAGTGTTCTCATAATGGTGTTGTGGTCAGTTTATCCTGACTGTGGTGTGGATGTGTTGTTTGATGGAAGATTTCCACAAGTGTGCATTTGGGGTGTTACTGGGTGCTTATCAGGTGGCCATTGTGGATTTGCCAGATTTTATCCTCATAGATCTTATAACTTAATCATTCCCAGTGTTTATCTTCAGAATTTGGGTATCCAGATTTTGCCCATCTATGATGAAATCTTTGAACTTCTACATCAATTTATTGTTACTATTTTTGTTTTTGATGTTTTAATGATGTCCCTGTATAATGATTTTAATCAGAGAAATCTGTTTAGCATGACAATCTGTTCATGTATTTCTGTATATGCAGAATATTTCCATAATGATTATAGTATAGTATACTAACTTCTGTAATATCTCTTCGACTATGAGTGTCTGGCTTTATGACAATTGTTTTAATGTGAAGACACCAGGTAATTGATGTGTTTGTTATTCAGTTTTACAGGATACCTTAGAAATCTTTGCATTTGTATATCCTTTTAAAGAAGTGAATTATTCTAAAAGCTACTAATCTTAGTGTAATATATATATATATACACATTTATACTAACAATTTAATACACCCTAGAAAGAACCATGGTTCAGATATGTGAACAATTTGGCTTTTGGTAAGAAATTTTATAAGAGAAACAGGACAGTTTTTTGTATATTAGCCTCATGTTTTTTCATATTTTTAACATAAAACCCTTCAACAAACAATATTGAGTAAGGATTTGATACTATAGTGTCAAAAATTCTGTTCTGATCATGGTTGTCTTCTTGAATTACAGGAACACAAGTACGGGATTCTCCTTCACAGGGTTATGGAGTTGCTGGATTAAGAGTGCTACACCAGTATTTGGTTACATGAGAAGGAGAAAATGATGATAATTCATAATTAGTTAATCAATAAGTAAAAAACGAGTGGTTTCTGCTAGCAATAGTGATTGAGTACATGTGCCACCATTAGACTGAAAGGCCTAGTAGAAGATCTGAAGCTATGTTGACTTATTAGTTGAGGCCTGTAATTACTCAGCGGCACAGAGATTTATTTATTTTGCTTCTTTGAGAGATAGGTTTTATAGGCAATGGTGTTTTAGTGAGTTAAAATCCATAGAGCATGGCCTAACATTTTCATGTTTGTACAAAATAAATAAATAAATAATGCAATTAAGGAAAAAAAAAATCAATCTGTAATCTTATGGACTCTGCTCCAAGTTAATCTGCCTATATCGGTGGAATCTTTCATCCATAAGAATTCTGGTACCATAGCTATCTTTTTGGTACTTTCTAGAACCGCATACATTCCCATATCTAGATGAACTATAATCCAATCAAGTATAAGAGCTGCAGTATATTTTTGTCTAAAAGTAGATCTTACTTACTACATTTATAGATGTTCGGGTTAGAGATCCCCAAGACCACCCCAGGTAAAACGATTCACTAGGACTGAGAGGACTCAGCATATAGTTGTATTCACGGCTAAGGGATATAGATAATCTAGAACAAAATCAGCAAAGGGAAAAGGCACTTAGACATAGTCTGTGGGAAACCAGATGTAAGCTTTCAAGGGTCCTCTCCCAATGGAGTCATACAGGACATGCTTAATTTCCCTAGTGATGAGCTGTGACAACACGTATGAAATGTTGTGTGAAATGTTGCTAACCACAGAAGCTTGAGACTCAGTACCCTGGGTTTCTATTGGGGGCTAATCACATAGGCCCCACTGTCTGGCATGTACCCAAATTCCAGACACCCAGAAGGAAAAGCAAGGTTCAGCAGAAACCATATTGTTTGTACAAACAGTTTAGTGAGTCACTCTCATCAGTTGATGTTGGGAACCCTCCTGAAATTTAAGTTCCTGGATGCCAGTCAACACTCAACCTTGCAAACAGGCTTTTCCAAGGAGAGCGGTTCAGGCTTGCTCTGTTGATTATTTTCTTCACAATGTTGTATCACAGAGAATAAAGAATATCCCTCTGATAATGATCTCAAAATATCAGTTATAGTTGAGACACTGAATTGAAACTGAACTGAACTGAAATAAAGTTGATTTCTTCTCAAGTCCTCCACAATTTACTATATACATTCAAATTTTTCTTGTCTTCTTTTAAAAAAACCAACATGGCACTATCATTTTTACTTTAATACAAAATTATTTGTTTTCTTTTTTCGTGAGAAGTCAATTTGCCTTTCTTCTTGCTTTTTAGACAATCTTTTACTCTGATATAGAGGTGGAACTAATGATAAAGTGATAACTATATAAAATATAGGGAAACAGAAAAAGGATTGGTAATTGTTGGGTGCTCTTGTTTACGTTGGAGCCATATCACTGGATAGATTTTTGAATAGCTGTCCTGTTTCTTAGCTGGCATGGTGCATAGTTTATTTAATGGTCTTTCTATTCACTATATTTACATGTATCCTTACCTGTAGGCTCTCACATCTTAGAGAACAGAGACACTTTGGGGTATTTCATCTACAGAGCCATACAATATACGATTTCTAGCCTATTTACTTTTTAAAGCTATCTGGAAACGTTTAGCCATATATTAGATATTTTCTAAACTAGCAATTTTACATTTTAATTAATTTATTTTTTATTAAATCTACAAAAAAGAGAAGGGAAGGCTTCTTTAATTCCAGATACTGATTGTAACCCAGAATACTTTCTGAAAGTTTCCTGAAGTCTGTTTAAGTTACAACATTGAAGCTTTGTCCAGACTACCCTTAAAATAGAGGCTTCTATCAATTGCTTTATATTTTTTCTTTTTATATTTAAAAAATTTTCACAGCTGAGTTTTTAAAAAGCTCCTCTTTCATGCCTTGATGATTTTAGACATTTTTCCCTTCGGAAGGGCTTATAAGTAACTAAATTAGTTGGTACAGATCTGTAGCCCATGATTAGTATCTTTAAGAGTTCCAGATTCTATAGCAAAAATTTGCCTGTATTTCTGGAGATTAGGAAATTCTTTAATTACAGGCATACCTCATTTTATTGCACTTCACTTTACTGAGCTTTGCAGATACTGCATTTTTTACAAATTGAAGGTTTGTGGCAATCCTGCAGTGAGCAAGTCTATTGGCACCATTCTTTCAACAGCATGGATTTTTAATTAAGGATGTGCATTTTTAAAAGATATAATGCTATTGCACACTTAATAGACTGCAGTATAGTGTAATTATAACCTTAAATGGACTGGGAAGCCAAAAAATTCATGTGACTTGCTTTATTGCAATATTCACTCTACTGTGGTGTCTGGAACCAAACCTGCGATATCTCCAAGGCATGCCTGTATGGCCCTTAATTTAGCTCTAGACCAGGATTTTTTTAATTGAGATGTAACTGATACATTAGGATTTTAATTTAACTTCAAATATGTATCAACTGATAAATGCATAAGCAAAATGTGGTATATCCATCCAATGGAATATTATTTGGCCATAAAAGGGAATGAAGTACTAACACATGCTACATAATATGGGTGAACCTAGAAAACAAAATGCTAAGTGCCAGAAGCCTGTCACAAAAGGTCATGTATTATGTGATTCCATTTAAATAAAATGTCCAGAATAGACAAATCTATGGAGACAGAAATTATATTAGTGGTTGTTTGGGAGTGAGAGGGGAGTGTTTGGAGGAGAGTGGGGTGATAGTTAAAAAGTATAGAGTTTTTGGGGGGGTGATGAAATGTTCTAAAATGGATTTTGGTGATGGTTGCACAAATTTGTGAATATACTAAAACCACTGAATTGTACCTTTCAAATGGGTAAATTGTAAGGAATGTAAATTATCTCAATAAAGCTGTTAGAAAAAAAGGAGAAATGAAAGGCACGACATCTGTTTCACAAAATAGAATAAATATGAAAAGTTGCTCAAATTCATTTTCAGAAAAATGCAGGGGCTTCCCTGGTGGTGCAGTGGTTAAGAATCCACCTGCCAATGCAGGGGATATGGGTTTGACCCCTGGTCTAGGAAGGTCCCACATGCCATGGAGCAACTAAGCCTGTGCACACAACTAATGAGCCTGCACTCTAGAGCCCGTGAGCCACAACTACTGAAGCCCGCACGCCTAGAGCCCATGCTCCGCAACAAGAGAAGCCACCACAACGAGAAGCCCGCGCACTGCAAAGAATAGTAGCCCCCACTCACCACAACTAGAGAAAGCCTGTGCGCAGCAACGAAGACCCAACGCAGCCAAAAATAAATAAATAAATTTATTTTTTAAAAAAAGAAAGAAAAATGCAGATCAAGACCACCGCAAGTTACTCTTTTATGCCAATGTTCAAAACTATCAAATGCTGGAAAAAATGTTGAGCTCTCCTATAAGATTGCTTGTAGGATTGTAAATTAGGAATAGTACTTTGGAAAACAAGTTGTCATAGCCTTATAAAGTGAAATGTTCTCATTTCCTGTGACCCAGGAATTCCACTAAGTATATACCAACAGAAAGAACTTTCTGATGAGATTAGTAGTGATATTAACAAAGGTGATATTTGGTAACGTATAACGAAATGTGCCAACATTTGGAAGATGCACATTATTCAATGACAATATTTTTCAAATGACCAGTGCATACTAATACAAAATCATGCATGGGTAAAAGATCCATTCAACATTCAAGATACACCAAAGTATTTTAATGTAACAGAGTATAAAAAGTTCACTGGTATGATTTCTTCTCGCAATTTCTTCATCGCAATTAATCTTTGAGAAACTACTGCTTGTCAAGTTTTGGTGTTACATAAAAGGAGAATATCCACAATTATCTGAAAAGGCTATTAAAATACTGCTTCTTCCAACTACATAGCTATGCCAGGCTGGATTTTCTTCCTACTCTTCAACAAAACAACACAGCACAATAAAGTAAAGGTAGAAGCCTTTTGGAGAACTTAGCAGTCTTCTATTAAACCAGACAAAAAAGTAAAACATAATGCCATGCTTCTAATTTTTTTCATAAAATCTTGTTGTAATTAAAATATAATATTTATGTTAACATATAGTGGGCTCATTATTGTTTTTAAATGAATTCTAAAAGCAAATATTTAAAAATTTCCTAAAAACAAAACAAAACCAAAGTAAGCAGCAGGGGAATATGCAGGTTAATGGCAAACATTTTCAAATGGTAGACCTCCAAAGCAAAAGGTCTATTAACCTGGGCTTCCCTGGTGGCGCAGTGGTTGGGAGTTCGCCTGCCGATGCAGGGGACACGGGTTTGTGCCCCGGTCTGGGAGGATCCCACATGCCGCGGAGCGGCTGGGCCCGTGAGCCATGGCCGCTGAGCCTATGCGTCCGGAGCCTGTGCTCCGCAATGGGAGAGGCCACAACAGTGAGAGGCCCGCGTACCGCAAAAAAAAAAAAAAAAAAAAAGGTCTATTAACCTTATTAAACTTCTCAGTGTAACTACCAAATGGCTCTATTCCAAACCAAAAGGTCTAATTACTTAGAACAGAGACCTAAGCGTAATGATCTTATGAAAAAAAAACTACTGGGTTATACATCCCAGGCTAAAAGAATACACACAGTAATGAGAATTCAATGAAAGTAGAGCTCAGGCGGTTGAGACTGACTCACCTGGCAGCTGACCTAATGGCAAAGTTTGGACCAGTAAGTGTACCTGTTGGCCCAGAGCTTACCTGGAATACTGCCAAACGAGTTTTTAAAACAATCTTGGTGGAAATTCCAGAATTACCAAAGGATAATGAGACTGCCATTGATATCTGAAATAAAAAGACAAAGCTGAAATTTACTGCTTACTATAGTAATCTAGAGCTATGCTGGTCAGGTAGAGTCTGAGCAAAGCCAACTACTGGACTCAGGGTTTTTGGGAGGCATGGAGCTCAGGATGGGTGGGCTTTGAGAGGCATAAAAGGGTTGGCGTGATCCTTCAAAGCTTGGTTACTTGAGTGACTATTGTTGACTGGTTGGTACTCAAAGGCATCTTTTCTGGAGTGAATTCATGCCTGATCAGCTGACTGTAATACGCAAGAGGCTAATGATGATCAGTTGGCTTACAAAAGCAGGTTCACGGAGATGAGTTGTGCCCATCAACTGAATGTGTTCTGATTGTAACTTTGTTCTATGGCTACAGAAAAATCGATCTTTCCCTAAATTTGTGAGAATTTCTCATTCTGATTTTCTTACATAACTACAATACAATTATCAAACGTATTTGTTGTAACATATCTTTGTTCAAATTTCACTACTCCTTTAAAGCAAAAAAAATTTTTTTAATTGAAGTATAGTTGATTTACAATGTAATATTAGTTTCAGGTGTACAGCATAGTGATTCAATATTTTTGTAGAACATACTCCATTTAAAGTTATTACAAAATAATGGTTATATTTCACTGTGCTGTACATATTTGCTGCTTATTTCTTTTATACATAGTAGTTTGTATCTCTTAATCCCATACCCCTATCTTGCCCCTACCCTTTTCCCTCTCCCTACTAGTAACCACTTTAAGCACTTTGTTCTCTATATCTGTGGGTCTGTTTCTGTTTTGTTATATATATTTGTGTTATTTTTTAGATTCCTCATATAATTGATAACATAGAGTATTGTCTTTCTGTCTGACATTTCACTAAGCATAATACCCTCTAGGTCCATCCATGTTATTGCAAATGGCACAATTTCATTCTTTTTAATGACTAAGTAATATTGCATTGTGTATATGTATATGTATATATATATTACATCTTATATACTATATCTTCTTTATCCATTCATCTGTTGATGGACACTTGGGTTACTTCCATATCTTGGCTATTGTAAATAATACTGCTATGAATGTTGGAGTGCATGTATCTTTTTGAGTTAGTATTTTTGGTTTATTTTGGATACACACCCAGAAGTGGAATTGCTGGATCACGTGGTAGTTCTATTTTTAGTTTTTTGAGAAACCTCCATACTGTTTTCCATAGTGTCTACACCAAATTACATTTCCACCAACAGCATACAAGGGTACCCTTTTCCCCACTTCCTCGCCAACCTCTATAGACTTTTTGATGGTAGCCATTCTGATGAGGGTGAGGTCATATCTCATTGTGGCTTTGATTTGCATTTCACTAATAATTATTCAATGCTGAAAATGTTTTCATGTGCCTGTTAGCCATCTGTATGTCTTCTTTAGAAAAATGTATTTTCAAGTCTTCTGCCCATATTTTAATCAAGTTGTTTGTTTTTTGATATTGAGTTGTATAAGTTAAAGCAAAATTTATTGTTTCCAAAATGTACTGATCCATGATCATGCATGCATTTAGTTGTCATAGCTCTTGTATCTTCTTTATTCTGAAACGGTTCCTCTGCTTTCCTTTGTTCCTCATGACCTTGTCATTTGAAGAACATAGGCCAGTTTGTTGTTTGACTTTTTTTTTTAATTAATTAATTTATTTTTGGCTGCATTGGGTCTTCCTTGCTGCACATGGGCTTTCTGTAGTTGCAGCGAGCGGGGGCTACTCTTCATTGTGGTGTGCAGGCTTCTCATTGCAGTGGCTCCTCTTGTGACAGAGCACGGGCTCTAGGCGTGCGGGCTTCAGTAGTTGTGGCGCACGGCCTTAGTTGCTCCACGGCATATGGGATCTTCCCAGACAAGGGCTCGAACCCATGTCCCCTGCAATGGCAGGCCGATTCTTAACCACTGCACCACCAGGGAAGTCCCTGACTTTTGTTTTTATTGGACATGCTTCAACATGGATTTTTCTGATTCTTTCCTCATGGAGAGATTCAGGTTATGAATTTTTGGTAGGCACACCGTAGAAGTGATGTTGCTTCCCCAGTGAATTACCTCAGGGAATCTCAGTGATACTAGTTTGTGCAAGTTTTGGTGATTTTCATAGGTGTCTCCACTGTAAAGCTGCCATTTATCTCTTCTTATTTGCTTATGAGGAGATACTTTGAGACCGTGTTCCCCATGAGACTTTTGCTCAATGGTTTTAACACTTACTGATGATTATTGCCTGAATCAATTATTACAATCATGGTTGCAAAATGGCAGTTTCCTAACTCTGTCATTCCTTCTCCTCCCTTTATTTATTTATATTTTAAGTATCAGTATGGGCTCATGGATTCTTTTTTTATTCAATGGTTTATAATCCACTGTTCCAGATTCAGCCAGTGGGAGCCCTTCAAGCTGGCTCCTGAGTCCTTTAAACATGTTCCCAACATTTTTAAGCACTTGTTTACTTTCTGGCACGAAAAAGATATTCCAGGCTCTTCTTATACTTTCTCAACCCCAGCCCTGGTGTTAGCCATTTCTCTAAGGATGTCTGATTCCTTTTAGTGAAACATTTTTTTCCATTAAAATATTTTGGATTTCACTACATATCAGTAAGTATATAGTTAGCTGACTAGTATTATACAATATAGATGTACCATAATCTATTTAACATGTCCTCATTGGTTGTTTCTAATCTCTTTTTTTTTAAAATCAAACAATTCTGCAATGAAATGTCTCCAAACTTTATTTTGTTTATGAATGAGCATATTTGTAGGATAATCGCTTAGAAGTAGAATTTTTGCATCAAAAACTCTGGAAATTTGTAATTTTGATAAATACTGCAAATTGTCCTTCCAAGAGATTGTACCAATTTACATTTCTACCAGTATCATATGAGGGCTGACAATGAAGCTTACAAATTTAGGTCAAAATTCTGTTTTATCCATAGTACACTTCGAGGATTTAAATTTTTCAGTTATATTAGCTTACTAGAATAGGCAGTTTAAGAAAAATTTCCTTAATCCAGTGATCAAGAAAAGTGAGCATTTAATCATGCCCATGAGTAGCCCTGGTGATGAATTTGAACTGGATTAATTTTCTAAATTTGTGATTATGTTCTTTCTCCAAAAAGGCCTAAAGCATAACAATCAGTCACTATCCCTTTTGGCTCCTCAAGGCTGTCAGTTTCAATTATCTTTGTAGCTTTGAGCTTCTAAAGACTTGTTTTCTCTCCATGAATCTGCTTTGAAATATAGGCAAACAATTTCTGCCATACATGGGTGGGTTTTCTCAAAAATAGATTTTTGTATTCCAATTACAGATAATAGTTAAGAGCTGTCCTACAAAAGTTAAAGAAAACTTGTGCCTTGAACACAGTAGGAATCTCAGACTTTGGTATTGAAAAGAATCATTCAGGTGCATATTAAAAATGCAGATTATTGGACTTGTCTAAGAACTTCTGATTCAGTAGGTCTGAGAGGTATAGACCAGATTTGCATATAGAGAAGATTTCCAGTGATTCTGATGCAATGATCTTGGAACCACACTTTGAGAAATATAACATTAAATTATTGCTGATGGACTGTAGTCTCATACTTTTAATGTGTGCTAGGAAACCCATTTCAGTGAAAAAGTGGTGGGTTTTTTTGGAGGGGATGGGAAGTATTCATGGTTTTATAACATGTTGTTTTACTTAAACCTGAGAAACCAATGTTTCTATGGCTAACATTTTCTGAATATTTATAGTATGTACACACTCATTGTTTAAGCAGTTTCCATGAATTGATATTAACTTACATATACCTCACAAGCCCATGAGGCAAGTACAATTACTCTCATTTTGCAGCAAAGGAAACTGAGGCACAGAGGTTGAGTGGCTTGCCAGTCACACAGCTAAGAAGTTGTAGGGTCAGGATTCAAACCTTAGCAATCAGCCTCTGTTATACTATGTTGCCCCTCTCTTTTCATTTTAACTTGAAGGGGCTCAATTTTCTCATCGGAAAAGGAGTTGGCTTGGTCCTAAATGGTAGGAACTCTGCACAGCTCACTGGAAAGCGTGTAACTATATGTACAGATAAAGCCTTTGGTCTGTTAAAGGATTAAAAGCACCTCTTAGTTAATACAATTGTATAATTTTGTGGAGTAGGTCTGAATGCAAAGGTAGTAGATTTCGTGAGGGTCCTGGGGTATGTTATTAGCTATATATTTTTATTGTATCTGAACTAATCATGGGATGAAATAATCCTTAAAAAAATTTTCTTTTACCATCTATTAACTGTTGAAAAGTCCATCATGGGATCTTTTAGCAACACAGGACTAAAAAGCTAAAACAATCTCAAAGACTGCCTTTCTTTAAATGAATCCAGTGAAATACTTATCATGTTGGGTAATGTTTCAAATGTCTCTCAGAACCCTCATACTCCACAATTTTTAAGTGACAAACTTTAAACTAGCTCATGTATTTCAGAAAAAAGAAAAAGAAACCATGTGATTTTTCAATTAATGTAATGTATTCATGTAATAAACACCAATTAAATACCTAATATGTGCCAGGATTTGTGCTAGGCACTAGGTAATAATATTTATCATTTACTGGACTTTGATGTTGGTGTTTTTCTTCTCATCTTACTGATGAAGACACGGCAAAGTTAAGCATTTTGGGCGCAGATCTTAAGTTGCACAGTGGCAAAGCAGTATTTCAATCCTCACCAATTTGACTCCAAAACTAGGTGCATTGCATTAACTTTAGTAATTTGGATTACAGATGGATACTTTATTTTACTAAATGACTAACTATAGTAAATAGTGAGTTTTCATAGGACTCTTTATACTGAATTTTTCTTACAATGTTCAAGAATAAATCTACCAATGAAAACCATACCCCACAGGGCAGAGCTCATTAAATGTTGATGAATGAATGCAGCTTAAATAGATTAGTTTTGGGTTACACATGACTACAGTAAAGTTCCCTAGTTTACTCTTTAAGCTTCACATTGCTTATTTGTAAATCCAAGGAAAGTACTTCATCTTAGAACCATTGTGAGGAATAAATGAGATCATCTATTAAAACATCTAGCACTCAGTAAAAACAGTTAAAAAAAAAAGCAATATTATAATCCTGAAATTATATGTTTAGGCCATAAACTGGGATCCTAGTTGGACAGATCTAAGAATTATGAGGTAAGAAGAATTATTAGGACCACTGGGGCAAGTAGGAGAAAGGAGTCATTGATAGATATGAGATTATATGCTTGATCTTTGTTGAAAAATGTGTGATTAAAGACAAGAATGGGGAAATTAGGCAGGAATATGGGACTGAGGTTGCAAAACTTTTCATCCTGAGGGAGATGTTCTGAGGAGAAACAAAGATATAGGATTGGGAGAGGCAAAGCAGATAGATATTAGTTGAGTGAATATATGAAAGGATGGATGAATTAATGCATGGACAAATCAACAAATTAACTCAGAATATTCATTGAGTGTCAGGTAGTACAAATTTATTGCTCAGTGGGAGCAGGTCCATGGTGGTGGCTTCAGAATTCCTATAAAAGAGAAGCTTGGGTGTAGCAATCTGGTTGGAAGGGTGTCTGGAGAAGGGTCTAGGTGGTGAATGAGATTGTCTAGACTGTATAATCTCTTAGTACCTTAGATCAGAAAATACTAAAGAACAGGGAAGGGGCCCTGATTGAGATAATGGCTGGAACTAATTTCCCTCAGGCTAACCCTCAACTCTGCCACTGCAAATACACAAAACCAAATCAATGGGCTACTCACTTTAACAGGTCTATGTACAAAGCGCTACGTCAGCATGGAGGCAAAAACATTTAATTCTGCATTGGGACAGAGTAGATGAGGGAAGGATTTCATTAAAAGGTGTGATTTTAGTTGACTCATTTATCACACTTGAAAAATCGACTTAATATTCTAAACACAAGGAACAACATAGACCTTCAAAGACATAGAAAAGTTAAAGATCCTGGCAGACTGTTCAGAACCTGGCTTAAGTGGGGGTCAGGCTGGAGGTGAAGCAGTGGCCCAATAATAATAGGCTTGCATGTTATGCCAAGAGTTTTGAAATTCATCCTGATTGATGGGAACTGCTAAAGAACCTCAGGCATCGGAGTGACAATGATAAAATATTACATAACATTTTAGGAAGATCACTGTTCTACACATTTGAAAGAGGAGCAACATGACCACCCCAACCTCTTCTTTATAAATGAGAAATTCGAAAAAAAAAAAAGAATAGAACAAAGGCCCTATACACAAGGAATTTACATTCCAGTGGAGAGAGGCAGACAATAAAAAATAGATATACGATGTAATATCAGATTGTGATAAGTGCTAGAAAGAAGAGTAAACACGGGTAAGGCACACAAGGATTGAGTGGAGGTACTTGTCTAAAGGCAAACAGTGTTCTTTCCACTTATCTCGTAGCCACCATAAAAAATAATAGGGTTTCAAGATCCTCTCTCACTTTCCAACACAACAGCTCCACTATACTGAAATCTCAATGTTGCAAACTTCTCCATGTATTTCATTCATTGTCTAATAACCTCTTTACCTTCTTAAGTATTGTCTTGCCAAAGTCCAGAAAATGAGGAGCAAATTCCCCTCCAAAGGTTAAAGAACTTGTTATCAGGCTGAACTAAAAAGCTGTGTCTGCCATTACTTCTACAGTGTCTCTACACCTCACCCAGACACAGCTTTTCACCATTTCTTGAGTCTTTAATTTCCAGAGGTAGGCTCTGGAAAAACAAAAACAAAAACTTGCAGGTCTCCTTCCCTCTCTTCCTTAATCTTTTTATTTGATACATGTTCTGTGTTGAGTGCTTGGTTTCGCAGACATTTTGCTAGATGCAGATAACACAGAGGCGGGCAAACCACAGCCTGAATTCTGGAACTGTGTGGATAAACAGTTGTACTGTGTGTGGATAAGCAGAGGCTCAAGCCAGGTGCCTGGAACCTGTGAGGCCAGAGTGGAAGGAACAGTTGCTATTGGGCCTTCAATGCCTGGTTTAAAGTTGATACAATTCTGTGTGCTGTGGAAATTGCTCAGAGGTCTATGAAAAGGTAAGAATTGACTTTCATTAAGGGTATACTGTATTATTTCATTAAGGGTATACTGTATGTATTATTTTCCTCTGACAATTTCAAAGGACTTTTAAAGGCCATTTAGGAGGGGATTAATCAGCGTTCCTGTTCACTTTGTTGTCTTCACTCAGAGTCATGCACATTAGATACTGAAAAAAACATAACAGCATAATTTTGGTCCTAACACTTTCGTTATCGCTCGCTTGCTTTACTTGTCATTTGCCACGAACTTCATTAGCACCGCGTGTTAGGCCCACGGGCGGCAAGTGCATTTTGAGAGGTGCAAGGTTTTATCTGCCTAAAAGTCCAGTGCCCTCCAATCTAATTGGACAAGATTCAATCTGTATCTTTCCGTATTAACCATAATCAGATTTTCATAGAGTAAATAGTTATCGCAATCATTGTTATGAATTAAGTCACAAGTATACAACTGATGGAAAACTTGTTCCCTATGAGTACTCAATTTCCAATTCGTTCAAAACACCAGAAATTTTATACAAATCTTTTCGTGTATTTTCTGCATTAAAGTTCTCTGAAAAACAAACAACAACAAAAAACAAAACCAAAACGGGTATACTGTAGTTTCTCCAAGTGTTAACTGTTAGCCAAGTCCCACCCTTCAACACCTGAGGCCAATTAAAAGAATGCAGATCCTAAACCTACGGAATCACAATGTCTAAGGGCGGGGCCCAGAAGCCAGCAGTTTAATCATGAATATCCCCAGGTCATTGTTATGTATACTTAGAACTTGAGAGCCTCTGGACTCTCCAAACTTTTTTCAGTTAGCTTTCACCTGAACCTGAAGTAGGTACTATTATCATCCCTATTTTACAGAGGAGGAAGTTGAGGCATAAAAAGGTTGACTAACTTGCTAAGGTCACACGGAACTAGGGTTGGAATCTAGACCAATCTAAACGCAGCTCTTAAACATCACAGTACAGTTACCTCCTGTTGCTAAATGATTTGTTGCTAATACTTCAAGAAGTACTGGACTTGCAGTTTGAAGACGCACTAAATTTAGTCTGGTAAACTTCGGCGATTCACTTATATTTTGAATTTCAAGTCCCTCGCGGGTTAAATACGGGCCAAAACACCCCCACCTGCAAGGTGACCTGAGGGGCAGGGCGGGGCAGCAGGCAGGGAAGGGAGGCGATCGATGACTCCGGCGCGCCGCTGCCTGTTGGATTGGCTCGAGCCTCTCCCGCCAGGCCTGTCCTACTCCCGCGCGCTCCGGGGCCCGCCCCCGCCGCCATCTTGGTCTAGGAGGGAGCGGGCCGCACGCGTGAGTAAACAGCCGGAGCCGGGAAAGTCGAGGTCGGGCTGCGTCCGGGTGCTGCAGGGCAGCAGCGGAGAGGACGCAGGCCTATCTTCGTACGTGGGGGTGAATATCGGGGTCACAGCGATAGACGGCGGGGAACCGTCAGCCTGGCGCAACCTCCGCCCCCTCGCGGTGAGACGCCTAGCTCCCCGGGCTTCTCCCGCCGCCGCGCCGGTCTCCTCCCGCTGTTGAAAGCTGCCCGGGAAACTGGTGGCGGGAGCGGGCCCTGGGCGGAGCGCGGTGTGGGCCTGGGAGCGTGTTGCGGCGCGCAGGCGGAGGCTCGGACCTTGGGTTTGTGCGCGAGGGGCCCGGGGCGTGGACGCGGTGGCTCTGGGAGGGCGGGGGCGGGCGCGCGGGCCTGGGGCCCGGACTCATGCGGAGCCGGGCGCGCGGGGCTGGGGCCTGGACTCACGCGGGGCCGCCGCGGAGCTGTTTCCATCGGTCACTGGATTGTCTCCTCTTCCGGTCCGGGCTTCAGGGAGGGGCCGACATGACGGCCCCGGGCCACAGCCCCTTCGTGCCGCTGTTGGAGACTTTGGAAGACCCTTCCGCCTCCCATGGAGAGCAGACCGACGCTTACCTGACTCTGACCAGGTGAGGCCTGTTGGGGGTATGGGGTGGGGCACCCTGGTGGGTCTTGGGGAGGAGATAGTCCGGGTGGGGCACGCGAAGCGAGTTTGTGGATTCTGGAAGTCTGGCAGCTGCGGGGACGCCGGGGGTGCGGCGTGCTAGGTGACGTTCCCGGCTGCGGGTGCTGCTGCCCTTAAGGTGCAAGTTTTGAATGAGGAAGCCTGCACGTGTGTCTTGCAAGCGAAGGGTTAAGAAAAGTTTGGTTGGAAGGGAGCGTGCTGGAGTAATGGTTTTTCAGCGTGAGCCACCTGTGTTTCGGGACAGTGGGGGAACCCACAGTTGGTTTTTTAATAGAGAGCAATAAACCGAGTTCTCTTTTAATCGCCAGTGCTTCCCACGTTTTTTTTTCCCCTGCAGACCATGTTTTTCTGAGTTAAATGTAGTTTGGAAATTGCAAGGAAAGGGTAACAACTGGTACAAAGCGATAAAGATTTAGTAAGTTTCTTAGTTTTTAACTAGGGATAGATTTCCCTGTTTCCTCTTCATATAGGGAAGCTGTCAAAACCTGTGTACAGTGTGGATGCACAAGTTATTCTGAGGGTTTCTTCGTATTTATATTCTTACATGTTCTTAAGCATCTTAAGCACTGGGTCAATTAATTTGCCCGTGTTCTAACATGATGTTTAAAAAGATTATGCGGGTATTTCATAGTTCAATTTTGTGTCTGCTGTTTGCATAAATTTGTGTTCTTTCTGCTTTTCTGAAGTCGTATGACTGGAGAAGATGGAAAAGAAATCATTATAGAAATTGAGAAGAAACTTCCTCAGCTATTCAGAGTTTTAAAGGTATGTATGTATATTTGTTGTAAATAGTAAATAGTTTTTACTTTGTGGGGAAAATAGGTTTTGCCAATTAAATCAAAAACTTTGAGTCTAAAATAAAATAACAGCAGGGTTATTGTAGTACTATTTGAGGACTTACAGTGTATCAGGTGCTGTATCAGGTGCTATCTTAATTATCTTGTTTTCTCTCACTTAATCCTCCCTGTCCCAGTGAGGCTAGTCTTTAATCCCCACTTTGCAGAAGAAATTGGTTTAATGTGCGTAAAGTTGGCCGTGGCCACTTGAATCCAAAACTTGCACTCTTAATAGGAAAGCAGTGATCAGAGATTATTTAATCTGTTTTTTTTCTCCTTTTGTAGCAATGTACTTTTAAATAAAATGAATCTGTAGTTTTGTCATTGGTCTACTTGTGTGGGTAACATTCATTTTTTTATCTTCACTCACCCTTAGTTTTTGTCACTCTTGCTTAGTTAAAAAACTGCTTATGGCTATCTTGTTTGCTTGTTTATAGGGAGGTTGTGTAGTTTAACATCAAACTGAGGACCTGTGCTCTTGTCGTCACTTGAGTGTACTGTGCCTTTGTGACTTGACTTTCCTTAACATGTAACTTAATTTCCTTGTTTTTAGAATAAAGAGGTTGAACTAAATCTCCAAAGTCCCTTTGAGTTCTTATTTTTGTGACCCTGTTTTTGTGCTTTTAAATGGAAGTATTCTGTCAAGATGTTCATTATACATTATACCATGATTTTGGGCCAAATGTTGAGGCATTGGGGGTACTACCTTGCCTACCCTTAAATATTCCTGTTAGTCATCAGTGGTTTTTGTTCATGTAAGCAAGAACTTTATTGTGTAGTAGGTCAAGACTTGTTAATAGTGTAAACAATATTAATGGTATTATTTATTGTCCCATTTTTCTTCATTGTTATTTTCCACATTCTTGTAGTGTATTTGTTGTGATGAAGACATGCATAATGTATTTGGTATTTGAGAGCATGTAGGATCAGAAACTCATTTGTATGCGTTTTGAGTCAAGTTGCGTTGTTTGTAAATAGGGTTTGTAACTAAAATGCCTAATAATTATTTAGAAGCATGTGGGTGGTTAATAGAAAAATCAAAAGTTGATCACACACATATTAGCTACTATCTAGGAGATATAGTAGTAGCTCTCATCGTCTTAAGTGTTTAAGACTTTGTATCTCAGGGTGTAGTGTTTTGGATGTTTGGTTTGATTAATTATGAAAGGGGTGCTCCAAGGAAGTGTCTGTTCTTATATTTGACTACTGACATTTACCATTCTTCTCTGTCAAGAGTAGCAGATAGTCGAGGATTCCTTGGATATTGGATTCAGAGAAATGGGGGGATTTGAAGATAAATCACTTTGGAATGGGAAATGGTACCAAGAATGCAGGGTTACAAGTAAATGTAGGGTTGGGGCATATGGCAAGACTCCCTTTGACAGGTTTGGGATTTTATAACTTTTACATATAGAATATGCGTTGGGCTTTGAATTCCAGATGGTTATGGACTCAAATTCTCCTGTCTGTGAAGTATTGAGATAATGTTTAAAGGTCCTAGCACTTTAGCTACTTAGTAAATGTTACATTCCAGCTCCTTCCTTCTCTGTGTTAGAGGTGTTGCTCCACTCCATAGCTAATATGTCAGCTTTTGCCTTTGAGTCTTGCTTTCTTTTTGTGGAAGGGTTTTGCTCCTACTCTGTTTCCTGTCTAGTGTCTTCAGCATCTTCCATTTGTTGGCTTTTTTTTTTTTTTTTTGCTTTCAGATGTGTGGAGATGTTCTTTTCCTTTTAAGAAAAATATTCTTTATTTAGCTGATCTCTACCTAGTTTCCTTCTTTCTTTGCCAAGGTGTATCCATGGCCTCCTGATCTTAATCCTTTTTAATCTGCTCTCAAAGATCAGTTGATTGTTGGAATTAAAATGTAATTTTGTTTTTAATCAACTTTTGCTGTCTAAAAATTAATTTACAGTTGTACTTGTTTGTAACAAATGTTATTTTGTTTTCGAAGACTCACATTGCCAGTCAAAACTCAGAGCTCAGTAGTGCTGCTCTGCAGGCCTTGGGGTTTTGCTTATATAATCCGAAAATTACCTCTGGATTATCAGGTAAATTTATTGTGATATAGTATTTTTAGAGTTTATAGTTTGATACTGTTAAAAGTACTGTTACCTCTCTATTAGTTTCATAACCTGTAGTTTAGGATTTGCTTCTGAGAAAGTGTTAAGGTTATATCATTGTTGGAAGGTTTCTTTTCCTTAGATGTAGTTCTGACTTTGTTACCATAAAGTTTGCTGTAAAAGAAAATAAAATAAGCCTATTTAAAAATAATTGTTGCAAAAACTGAACCTTGTCCTTTATAAAAACACATCTGCTTTGGAAGTTTATAATTAGATGGAATTAATTTTGGAAGTTAGATGGTCATTTATTTTACACAAGCATGTGTTAAGGAACATGCTGTAATTTGAAAAGTTCTTTCACCTAGTGGTAAATGAGATAATTTGGAGCTAAAAGTGGTAATGAAAGCACAGGATCTGATGCTTTTCTGAGTTTTCAAGCATCCTTGGCCCTCTGTATCCTTGGATGCGGAACCCACGGATGTGGAAGGCATAAGGGACATGAGCATCTCTTGGATTTTGATATTCCTGAGAGGGGGTCCTAGAACCAGTTTCCCATGGATATCAGGGGAGGATTGTGATCTTAATTATTGTTCTGTAAGTAGCTTGTCATGGTAAAGGAAACCTGGGAGGTGATCTTTAGAGAGAAGAAATTAGGAATAGGGATTAAGGATATCAGAAAGTTGTTACCATCTTTTTTTCTGAGGAAAAAGTTTCTGCTTTTTTTATATATAGAAATGTTAGCAATCTAAAGTAAGAGTTGTTCATTTTGGAGCAGAGATAAAGGATTCATAATGTCTTGCCAAAAATTGACTTTTATGTTCATACCTAATAATAAGACCTTATAGAAATATTTTAGTTGAAAAATATCTGATTTAGAGGCTACTATCTGTTTTCTCTGAGAATGCCTTCCCTCTGACCTGAGTTTTGTGTTTTGGGAAGAAGTTTGATATCAACATTGGTTCTCTGGTCCTTTTCTCTGGATATGCATTTAACTTTTTGACACTGAAGGGAACAGGATTTTTCTCTATTTTTTCTGTTAGAGATTTTAAAGGATGTAAATGATTCCACATAATTAAAACTGCTTATTTTTCAGAGACAAATATTCAAGAACTGCTTTCAAAACTGAATGATATTGTTAAGAATTCAGATAAAAATGTACGTACTAGGGCACTTTGGGTGATATCCAAACAGACGTTTCCCACTGAAGTTGTTGGCAAAGTAGTGAGTATAGTTTTTGTATATGTCTTCTTAACCACATGCCAGTTAAAAACTTCAGACTTATTCGGTTTGTATTTATTTGGTTCTGTCTTTCAGGTATCTAGTATAATTGATTCATTAGAAATAGTCTTTAATAGAGGAGAGATGCATTCTGCTGTTGTGGATTATGAAGCATTAAATGTCATCATAAGGTATGAGTTTGTATGCTATGGAATTTAGAAGAACAGTTTCAGTAAATTTAGAATTTACTTTAAGGAGTAGTCTTTTGGGACTTGAATTTGAGTTAAACATTAAAAGAAGGAAATGTCTTCTAGACTAAAAGCAAGTAACAGGAAGAAGGAAGTAGATGTGCATAAGTTACTAGGTTTCTTTATTTTTACTGAGACAGTCCTTAAAATACAGCCTTGGTTCTGCAGCTGCTGCTAACACAGTTCTGGTTTTAAAAATTATTTCTGTTAAAGCTTTTGCAAGAGTTTAAAAAATAATACAGACTTTTACGTGAGCTGTAACAGGCATTTAGGAAAGCATTAAATAATTCCTAGCAGCAGATGAGGGGAACAGGAAAATCCCCTGTCTTCTTCCTACACATCCTTGCTTTTCATAATGGATGTGCTGACAGCATAAACTGTTGATGTGCTTTGCTTTAACTTGTTTTTCATTCTTTGAAAGTTTTCTTTAGTTGTTGAGCTCTATGTTTTAACTACTTAGTGTTCTGATGCCCTGATTGATGTTCACAGTGTATCATGGTTCTCTAGCTGTCCTGTCTTTTAAGAATATTGAACTTAATTCTGTAAAAATAACTAGTATTTACACTTTTTTAATCTGAAGGAAAGATGATACGTTCTCCTTATTTGAAAAGTTTATTAAAATAATAGGGAAGTCTGCAAATTAGCAATTAAAAATTAGATCTATTTTTGTGTGTGTATATATGTGTATATAGTATTGCATATTTCTGCATACTTGTGTACTGTATATTTTCCTGGTACTTTAGACGTAAAAAGTGAGGTCAAACTAATTTAGTCATTGATTTCTCTACACAGGCTAATTGAACAAGCCCCAATTCAAATGGGAGAAGAGTCAATTAGATGGGCAAAATTGGTCATACCATTAGTGGTTCATTCGGCCCAAAAGGTACATTTGCGGGGAGCTACTGCTCTAGAGATGGGAATGCCGTTGTTACTTCAAAAACAACAAGAAATAGCATCTATCACAGAGCAGCTTATGACTACCGTAAGTAATACTTTAAGGATTTTTTGGATACTGCATTGTAAGGTTTTGCACCAAGCTGAGGGCTCATATTGGTGTAATTGTTCTATGATCTAGGAAGTTCCTCTTTGAATTAATACAAAGAATTGTTTAAGTTAATGTAGTCACACTGATCCTATATTATAGTAAGGAAGGGAGCTGTCTATTCAGTGTTATTACAGTCCAGGCATTTTACCCCATCCCCAACGAATGGTGATTGCAAGAAATTGCATTTTTGGAAAAGGGAGAACATTAACTGATTCATCGCTATCTGGATTGTTATAGCATAATCCCAGTAGATACAAATTTAATGTACACAAGTGCCTCTAGTGTGTACAGTTTCCTAAAGTTATTACTTGCCCCAGGTTTTAGGTTTTTCAGCCTTTCTCATAACATATTTATTGAGCACCTGTTATATACTGGACGTTGTTTTAGGTACTGTGTGTATAGCAGTGAACAAAAGCAACTTGTGGAGCTTATTTTCTAGTGGGAGAGATAATAAAGTGTATAGTATATAGTATCTCTATATAGTATAGAGATAATAAAGTATGTAGTATATATAGAGATAATAAAGTATATAGTATATTTAGTAAAGAGCATTAATGGAAAACAGCAAGGACTGGATGGAAAGTGCCATCGGAGAGGAAGGGTGAGGTGGTCAGGGAAGGAAAAAGAATAGGTTATATGGAAGGTGATTTGAAGGTGATATAGGAGTTAGCTACCTGAATAATATGCAGTAAGCTCATTTGAGGCAGGAGGAACCATGAGCGCAAAAGGCCTTGCTCTGATATGAGTACTTGGTTGTGTTCAGCGAACACTGGGCAGTAGGATAGAGCGATGAGGATGAGAGGAGGAGGAGATGATACCAGAAACAGGGCCAAATCACATAGGACCTCGGGGGCCATTGTAAGGCATTTGGTTTTTACTCTGGGTAATATTGAAAACCGTATTTGAAGCTTTTGAGTCTACAAGTGATATGCATACTTTGGTTTTAAAGGGATCACTTTGCGTTGAGAAAAAAAAAACTACGTAGGAGCAGGGAGACTAGTTGGGAGACATAACAGTAATCCAGGAGGTGGTGGAGGCGTCCAGATTCTAAAACCTGGGGTTTTGTTTATTTTTTAATAACCAGGATGCCTCATGGTAAGGTTTGGAGTCTAAAAGTGACGCTAGTGTCTTCGTAAGTTTTTTTTATTGATAAATTTATTTCTTAAGAGCGTACACAGTCAACCCTTGAACAACTTGAGTTTAATCCTTGTATAATTCATAGTCGGCCCTCTGTAGTCGTGGTTTCTCTGCATCCTTGGATTCAACCAACCACGGACTGTGCGGTACTGTAGTATTTACTATTGAAAAATATCTGAGTATAAGTAGAACGCACAGTTAAAATTCACATTGTCCAGGGGTCCACTGTATAAAATTCTTAATAAATTTGAACTTAAATTTTCTCAGATGTGTTACCCATGAAGCTATTAATTTTTAAAGTTAGAGTGAGTGGTTAAAGCATTATCATTTGAACTCTAATGATAAGCAAGCTGAAGTGTTTAGGGGAAAGTATATTGGTAGGGAAAAAAACTGTGTTGATGGATGGAAGAATGGCCAGATATGTGATAAGACAAGCATAGTAAAATGTTAGTGGTATTTATACTTGGATATTTACTGTAAAACTCCATCAGCTTTGCTATATATGTGAAAGTTTTCCTGATAAAATACTGGGAAAAGTTACTTTGCTGAGGTCAATTTAATACTGCATTCTTTTTCTTTCCAAGCGTCTTTGGTAAATATTTTTGCTTTGGTTTTTAGAAATTACTTTCGGAACTCCAGAAGCTATTTATGAGTAAAAATGAGACTTACGTGTTAAAATTATGGCCTTTGTTTGTCAAACTTCTTGGGAAGGTAAGTACACAGTTAATGAACAGTTTTTACATGCCAGACCCTTTAATTTCTTAACTTTCCATAGTACAGTTGATCCTCATTATTCATGCATATGCCGTATATGAAAATTACTAAAATTTATTTGTTAACCCAACATCAGTATTTGTGCTGCTTTTGCAGTCAATTGTAGGCATGTGTAGTGGCAAAAAATTTGAGTCCTGCAGCATGCATGTTCCCACCTGAGGCTGAGCAAGGTTACGTTCTGCCTTTTTGCTTCAATTCTTAATGTCCTTTAAACAAATGTCCATTTCATGATCCATTTAATGCCACATTTTTCACGTTTCATGCTTTTTCTTGATGATTTCAGTTTTAAATGGCCCCAAAATGTAGTGCTGAAGTGCTGTCTGTGGTTGCTAAGCAGCGGAAGGCTATGATGTGCCTTAAGGGGGAAATACATGTGCTAGATAGACTGTTCAGGTGTGAGTTACAGTGCTGTCCGCTGTGAGTTCAATGTTAGTGAATCAACAAGATGTCTTTAAACCAAAACAAACATAAAACAAGGTTGTGTGTCAAATGGTCGATGAAAATGTGATCAGAGGCTTGCAGGAACCTAACCCTGCATTTTCCCTACAAGCCATGGCTCAGTATTTGCTAATACAGTGTCAAGGCAACTTTATAGAACATAACTGTGGTGAATAATGAGAATTAACTGTATGTTCTATCTTTAAGCCAGGTTTTTTTGAGGGGGTGGAGTTGTGATTTTCTTTATTGTAAATAAACATAACATAATATTTATCATAATCATCCTAAGTATACAGTTCAGTGGCACTAAAAGCATTTACAGTTGTGTAAACATCACCAATGTCTACACCCAGAACCTTTTCATCATCCCCAACAAAAACTATACATGTTACATAAACATTGACTCCCTCTGCCCCTCCCTCTGCAGCCTCTCGTAACCTCCATTCTGCTTTTTCTCTGGATTTGCTAATTCATAAATTTTGATCTTTGATCCATTTCGAGTTTATTTTAATATATGGTGTAAGGCAAGGGTCCAGCTTCATTTTTTTGCCTGTGGATACTCAATTTTCCAAACAGCATTTGTTAAAAAGACTGTTTTTTGTTGAGTGGTCTTTGCACTCTTGTTGAAAATCAGTTGACAGTGTATGTGAGAGTATTTTTGGGATCTCTATTCCATTGGTCTGTTATGTTTCTCCTTATGCCATTACCATATGCTTTAATTACTGTACTGTTGCAGTAGGTTTGGAAGTCAAGGAAGTGAGTCTTCCAACTTTATAATTTTTTTTTTCACAATTGTTTTGGCTATTTGGGGCTCTTTGCAATTCCATAATGAATTTTTGAAGATCAGCTTTTATTTTTCAGTGAAAAAGGCCTTTGGAATTTTGCTAGAGATTGTGTGGAATTTGTAGATTGCTTTGGGTAGTATTGACATTTTAATGATATTAAATCTTCCTATTCATGAACACCGGATGGTTTTCCATTTATTTAGGCCTTTTCAAATATACTTTGTAGGTTTCAGTTTAAAAGTCTTTCACCTCTGATTAGATTTATTTCTAAGTGTTTAATTCTTTTAGGTGCTATTGTAAGTGGAATTGCTTTCCTGATTTCCTTTTTAGATCATTCATTGCTGTTGTATAGAACCACAACTGATTTTTGTGTGTTGGTCTTGTACTCTGCAACATTGCTGAAATGATTTTATTGGCTCTAGTAGCTTTCTTGTGGATTTTTGTGAATTTCTAAGCCAGTTGTTTTTGTTACATTTATATTCTGTTCAGATTATGTGTGGACTATAGTCACTTACGACTATTAAAGTTCTTTTTGTGTATTTTTTCTTGGGATGCATTGTTTACTTGTCATTTATCCATCTTTTACTTTTTTCTTGGGATGCATTGTTTACTTGTCATTTATCCATCTTTTACTTAACTGTTTTTCCTGCCTGTTTCAGTGTATTTGAAAAGATTATTAGTTTGAATTTCTTATTTTTCTTTAATATTCAGATTTTTTCATATGAATACTTTTTTTAATATGTTGGTAAAATTTTGGATTTATCACATTTCTCATATTCTCTAACGTTTTAGAAATGTGTATTATGCATTACCTATTTCATGGAGCTTTATATTTTGTGATGCAGAATTTTGCATACAAAACTTAGTACTTTAAAAAGTTTAAATTCCTTAGATTTTACATAGTTAACACTGGGTGAGTTAGATAAATGAATGATGATAGTGCCTATATATTGTTTCAGGCAGGTAAGTAACTTAATGATTCTTCCTTTTTAGACCTTGCATCGAAGTGGGAGTTTCATCAATTCTCTATTACAGCTAGAAGAACTGGGATTTCGTAGTGGAGCACCCATGATTAAAAAGATAGCTTTTATTGCTTGGAAGAGTTTAATAGATAATTTTGCTTTAAATCCAGGTAAGTAATATTTAAAAATTCGATTTTTTATGGCTTAAGATGAAAAACAAAGCTCTTCTGATTTTTTTTGGGGGGGGGGCTTTATATCGAATATTTACCTATCATTGAATATTATTTTAGGGGAATAAATTTGTGGCTAAAAGTAGAATTCAAAGGCCAGGCATTATTGAAAATCACAGATATAAAGTTTATTTTACACTATTTCAAAAACTGAACAAAGTGACAGATGCTGTTTGTGGCTTTCTTAGTGAATTCCAGCACTTAGTTGAGCATTTTACATACTTCTCATTTAATCATCACAGTAGACCTTAGATGGTAAGCATTATCGCTATTTTCAGAAGACTAAGTAGTTCATCAAAGGTCACACAGCCAATAGATGATAGCAAACAATTTTGATTGCTATGGAATCAAAGTATCAGAGACTGAGGAACTTTTTTTCAGGATCTTTAGAACAGCGCCTGATAGTGGGCTAACATTAATATGTAGAAGTGATTCCTTTTGATGTACCTTACCCTTATCTTTTTATTGTTCACTGGAAGTGCTTAATATATATATGTGCAAAAGTATTTCGCCCAAAAGTGGGTCAGTATGAGTACCTACTTAACTGGGTAGTTAATCTTAGGTATAATTGATAGTTTACAAGATCTGCTAAATAATGTTGATTTCATCCTATGTTTTCCCTTGCCAAAGACCATTAATCCCTTTTAAAATGTGTTTTGTAAATAACTATTTGCATTAACTACAACTACTTTTATTGAAAATATTGCCAGACACAGATTTTAATTGGAAATGTCACCTTTTTTTGGTTATTGTTTATGAACCTCAGTGTGAGGTATCCAGGATTAAATCTGGTGGAATTATGTATAGTTGTGTTAAAGCGTAAAATAGGAGTGACTTAAAGAAGGTAAATAAAATGCTGTCTCATTTGAAATAAGTCAAGAGCTAGAGAGTCTATGACTGGTATTATGGATCCAGGAAGTCATTAAGGAATCAGATGCCTGTCTTTTTCTGTTGTCATCTTCAGTATGCCTTAATTGCAGACTACAGGAAGGAGGGGAAGGCAGAAGGGGCAAAAATGAGCTTCTTGGCAGCTGAGTCAGCCATCTGTAAACAACATTTCAGAAATTCCATATACAGTTCTACTTAAAAATCTCATTGGGAGAATGGCTAAATGGGAAACTAGATAAAGTAGTCAAAGAGTAGATACCCATCACTGTTCTGAGTGAAAGCAGATCTTGTAACTAAAAGAGAATGGGGTATTGCACAGCAGTTGTTGGTATTCTCCTCTCATAGATAGGAGTTCAGAAAGGATTAGAGGATCTGTTTCCACAGTGGTCTGACTTCATTTTCTTCTTATAAAAATGTTAATTGAAAGCTGAATGGCAGAATACTTGTAAGAAACATTGATCAATGTTATTCCACCAAATACATGACTTGACAGATGCTTCACAATCCTTTTCAAGTCTTTTTGATAAGTTGATTTAGCACAGACTGTATTATTTTATATATCCTCCCGTCACTGATATAGTAAACACTTCAGGTATAAATATTTTGTTTAAAGTGTATTTAGTGTTTGTGTGGAATTTAAGCAATCTGATTATCGCTAATGTAGAGTAGAACTAAATCTAAATGAATATTTAGATTTCCAAAATCTCATTAATTGCACCAACAGTTAAAGTGTTTGATAAAATAAATTACTGGTAATGACAACTTTTTTTGAGGTAAAAATATACCTCTATTTTTTAATCTGTAAAATGGGGATAATGAGAATACTAAAGCAGCTTAGAAAGAGTTTCTCAACATTTTAGTATATTAGGCTGGACAGTTTGTTGTGGAGAACTGCCCTGTGTGTTAGAGGAAGTTTAGCAGCATCCCTGGATGCAGCCCACTAGATACCAGTAGCAGTCTCCATATCCCTGCCTCTCAGTTGTAACCAAAAATATTGCAGACATTGCTAAATGGTGGAAAAATCACCCCTGGCACACAGTATCTAAAAATATTAGTTATTATTTTTTAAAATAAGCCTTAACTATTGTGACCTGGTCGTACTAAAGTTTGTCAAGATGAACATTTGGGGTAGAACAGGAACAGCTGGTAATTTAAAAAAAATTTTTTTTTAAATCTATTCTCTTGCTATAGTAGGCTGTTGCATACTATCATTCTTAAAGTTTAATCTTTACCTCTTTAATGTTTTTCCCTGGGTGCTAATTTTTTTTTTTTTTTTTAAGAAATACTATGTAGTGCAAAAAGACTGAAGTTGTTAATGCAGCCTTTGAGTTCTATCCATGTGAGAACAGAAACTCTAGCGCTGACAAAACTAGAAGTCTGGTGGTATTTATTGATGAGACTAGGACCTCATCTTCCTGCTAATTTTGAACAGGTAACATTAAAGTGTTGATTACAATACTTTATGTGTTTTTTTTTTATTAATGTGTTCTTAGATTCTTACCAATTTAATCTTTCAGTGCTGTTTTTGCTGTGTTAGCAGAGCACGTTATATAAAAGATTTTTTCAACCAGACACAGAACTTGAGTTCATTTTCCTCAAAGGATACTCTCCAGTCATCTGAAATGGAGCATCTAAAACCTTTTTAATCAGTAACACTCAAATATTCTTACTCTAGAGGCATCATGAAAGATTTTTTTTAAAGGAATTGCATGTGACTTAGAATATAATTGAGAGTAGAGTCAGCATTACTGAAATAGAAATCATGTGCTACACAGAGTTGGATCAATTCTAATTTTTTGTATCTCCTTTTTCCAGGCTACATAGTGATAACCAATCATTTAATCCCATTGTAGCTTTTCATTATTGTTACATGTGAGTTTTACAGATTCCTTTAGATTTTGATATCCTTGCTGCATTTAAACATGAAAGCTTAATCTTATTTTTGTTTAAGTAAAAAAGGGTAGTCCTGATAACTCCTTTTATCTTTTTTTTCATTTATTTTTTATTGAAGTATAGTCAATTTACATGTTGTATTAGTTTCTGGTGAACAGCAAAGTAATTCAGTTATATACATATATTCTTTTTCATATTTTCCATTATTTAGTACAGGATATTGAATATAGTTCCTTGTGCTATACAGTAGGACCTTGTTGTTTATCCTTTCTATATATAATAGTTTGCTAATCCCAAACTCCCATTCTTTGTTGTCTTTTCGTTTTGTTTATGGTTTCCTTTATGGTATAGAAGCTTGTAAGTTTGATTAGCTCCCATTCGTTTATTTTTGCTTTTATTTCTGTTGCCTTGGGAGACTGACCTAAGAAAACATTGCTACAATTTATGTCAGAGAATGTTTTGCCTATGTTCTCTTCTAGGAGTTTTATGGTGTCATGTCTTGTATGTAAGTCTTTAAATTATTTTGAGTTTATTATTGTGTATGGTGTGAGGGAGTGTTGTAACTTCATTGATTTACCTGTGGCTGTCCAACTTTTCCAACACCACTTGCTGAAGAGACTGTCTTTTCTCCATTGTATATTCTTGACTCCTTTGTCGAAGATTAATTGACCATAAGTGTGGGTTTATTTCTGGACTCTGTATTCTGTTCCATTGATCTATATGTCTGTTTTTGTGCCAATACCATGCTGTTTTGATAACTTTGTAGCTTTGTAGTATAGTCTGAAGTCTGGGAGGGTTATGCCTCCTGCTTTGTTCTTTTTCCTCAGGATTGCTTTGGCAATTCTAGGTTTTTTATGGTTCCATATAAATTTTAAGATTATTCTAGTTCTGTAAAAAATGCCATGGGTAATTTAATAGGGATCCCACTAAATCTGTAGATTGCTTTGCGTAGTATGGCCACTTTAACAATATTAGTTCTTTCAATCCAAGGGCATGGGATATCTTTCCATTTCTTTAAGTCATCATTAATGTTTTATAGCTCTTGGCATATAGGACTTTTACCTCCTTGGTCAGGTTTATTCCTAAGTTTTTGGGTTTTTTTTTAACTTTTTAATTTTATATTGGAGTATAGTTGATTAACAATGTTGTGATAGTTTCAGGTGTACAACAAGTATTTTATTTTTTGATGTGATTTTAAAAGGGTTTTTTTTTTTTACTTTCTGATGTTTCAATGTTAGTGTAAAGAAATGCAACAGATTTCTGTATGTCATTCTTGTATCCTGCATACTTTGCTGTTTATCAGTTCTTCCTCAAGTATTGGATTTTTTTTAGCAAGTTCTTTTTAAATTTTTAATTGCTTAATACATTGAAGTTTTTAAGCTTGATAGAGCATGAACTGATTAAAATTGGGCATTGATTGTAACTTGTAACTGGGGTTATAATTTTTTCAAATTCTACCATTTTAAGTTCCTAGTAGGCTGATCTTACCCAGTTGTCGACCCATTCCTTGGCATAATCTACTCATTGGCTACATTTGACAGGTATTGGAATGATCTTAGAAATAAGCTTGGAGTTGTCTTAGTTCATATTTTCTTAAGGTGTTTTTAAAAATGTTTAAAATGGTCTGTTTACCAGTAGCATTAAAACTCATGTAGATGTTATTTGTAAAAGCTGTAAAAGCTATTTATGTGTATAATTTTCCATCTGGAATGTAGAGTTGAAATTTATAGATAGTACATATTTAGGGCAAATATACTTGTAATAAAAATGTTCACTTTTCCAAGTTTCAGTTTTTACCCTCTGCATCAAAAAGGCCAAAAAAATTTCAACATATCAAAACAATTGAGATCGCTTCTTAAGGATATTTAACTGTATTATGCAAGACTTTTTTTTTTTTTTTTTTTTTTATTGCGGTACGCGGGCCTCTCACTGTTGTGGCCTCTCCCATTGCAGAGCACAGGCTCCGGACGCACAGGCCCAGCGGCCATGGCTCAAGGGCCCAGCTGCTCCGTGGCATGTGGGATCTTCCTGGGCCGGGGCACAAACCCGTGTCCCCTGCATCGGCAGGCGGACTCTCAACCACTGCGCCACCAGGGAAGCCCCTATGCAAGACTTTAAAAAAATGGGACAGTTATACATATTTACAGATTCAGTTCCCTCCATCTCTTTCTCTTTTTAAACCCCAATAGGTCTGTGTGCCTCTGATTCAAAGCACAATAAGCATTGATTCTAATGCTTCACCTCAAGGCAGTTCATCTCGTGTAGCTACTTCTCCACCTTTAAATCCTGCGACCCCTGTACACAAAGGTAAGAGATAGACCTACTTGGGGTTTTTTTCCTTTATTTTTACAAAAAGGCTTTGAATCAAGTCTTTGCTCCATGTAATTCACATAATTTTGGCTGCCTTATCACAAAATCGTTTTGTTTGTTTTCTGTATGTGTTACTGTGTACTGCTGTCATTGTATTGTAGTTGGATAAGATCAACTTTTTTCCACTACATTATATGAAGTGCATTACAGACTCTTAACATTTGTTTCAGAATTAGAATGTTAGAGTTATAATTTAAAATGTCAGATCTTAACAGATGTAAGGAATGTGGCTTAGTATGTATATCAGTGAAAGAAAATTATTTGCTGTTCCTATTTTTTTTTTTTTTTTTTTGCGGTACACGGGCCTCTCACCGTTGTGGCCTCTCCCGTTGCGGAGCACAGGCTCTGGACGTGCAGGCTCAGCAGCCATGGCTCACGGGCCCAGCCGCTCCGCGGCATGTGGGATCTTCCCGGACTGGGGCACGAACCCGTGTCCCCTGCATCGGCAGGCAGACTCTCAACCACTGCGCCACCAGGGAAGCCCTGCTATTCCTATTTTACGTTAACTATTCTGAGTCAAATTTTTATATTTTAAGTTTTAGGAATGCCTGCATATTAATGTTAAGGTATGGATTAATGTCTGAGAATTCATTTAAATGGTGTGTGACACTAGTCTTGTTCTTAACCCAGTAAGATTAGTATTTAATTAGGAACTCTGTTGTGGGCTTTAAACAAAAACTCTTCAACTTTTATTGAAGAACAAATTATTTACTTTTAAAAGTACATTGCATTGAAATGAAGTAAACAAAATATATTTATTTGGGTAACTAATTCAATCGTACATAACTTAGCAATTTTGTTTGTTTGTTTAAAGGTGCTTCTCCATATGGAACTCCCCGGATGAACTTGAGTTCAAATTTTGGTGGAATGGCCACAATCCCCTCTATACAAGTTTTGGGGCTTGAAATGTTGCTTCATTTTTTGTTGGGTCCAGAAGTCTTGAGTTTTGCTAAGCAAAACAAACTTATGCTGAGCTTAGGTATTTAATTGTTTTTAAAATCATTTCAATTACACAGTTCAGAACACTGTACTTTGGGGTGAGGAAAGATTTTATAAATCTTCTTTTTTATAAATTATTTATTTTTGGCTGCGTTTGGTCTTCGTTGCTGCGTGTGGGTTTTCTCTAGTTACGGCGAGTGGGGCTACTCTTCCTTGTGGTGCGCGGGCTGCTCATTGCGGTGGCTTCCATTGTTGCGGAGCACGGGCTCTAGGCGCACGGGCTTCAGTAGTTGTGGCTGAGCGTGGGCTTATTTGCTCGGCATGTGGGATCTTCTGGGACCAGGGCTCGAACCCGTGTCCCCTGCATTGGCAGGCAGATTCTTAACCACTGCGCCACCAGGGAAGTCCCTAAATCTTTTTCATAGAAAACATAATCAGACCACCTAACATTTTACATCGAGAAATTTATTTCATAAAGCTTTGGTTTTGCCTAATTGTCTTTTTTTCTCTTTTAGAGCGACTTGAACATCCGTTAATCAGCAGCTCTTCTTTTTTTTCCAAACATGCAAATACATTTATCACTGCTGTTCGTGATAGCTTTGTTGCAATTAGAAAAGATGCTTCTGGTAAATGTTTAAGAGAAGATTTTTATTATTTAAACCTGTGTTTAAAAAGAAAAATAGTGAATGTTTATATAGTGCCACCTGTTTCCAGATTGTGCTGCAGGAGCTTTACATATAATTCATTGACTCCTCACAGCAACCTTCTGTGTTAGCCTATTTTGCAGATAAGGGATTGTGTTATACTGAGAAGTAAATAACTTGTGCAAAGTTACATAGTAAGTGATGGAGCTATGATTCATACCTAGGCTCTGTGATTTTAGTATCTACACCTAAACTCCTGTGTTCTAAAGCCTATCAAGTAATGATGACAGGTTTTAAAAATTAAATAGAGTGCTATTGTACTGGTTGGAAAATTTTTTTCTAGTGGCTTTCAGGTATCCTTCTCAGTCTTTAATCCTTGTCTCAAAAGTGAAAGGTTTTCAATACAGAAAATACAGTCGATGAAAAAAAAGAATTACCCTGAGTATGTTAACAGTTCTTTTGAAAAATATTTCTTTAAACAAAAATGAGGTCAATAGTATATTGTAAACTGATTACAAGGTTGACTATTACAAGGAGAATTATATTTTAAATTTTTAAGTATTGCTCAGTTTATTTCTGTAGTATAAGCTTGAAAGGGAGAGCTTTTGTAGTCATATCTATTTCATTCTAAAGTACCTTTTATTTTGTTTGGCAGATGCAATTGTCAATGCTATTTGGAAGGAGCTAGTTAGCTTGGTGAAGTCAGTTATTGAATCTGGTAAGCACTATAATGATCAAAAGATTTTTATAGCACTCAGTGAATTGTTTGGCTTTCATATATAAAATTAATTTTAAAATCCTTTTTTGAAGTATTTTATCTTCCAGACTTTACCTTTAAACAAAGCACTTTATTTAGTAAGAAAAAAATTACTTTTTAATAGCTCTTTGAGCATATATTTTTACCCCTGAAAAGACTGTATTTTCACCCCTAAAAATACATGTTTAGAACTGTACCCCTCCTTTTCCTTTTTGATAGGTAACAAAAAAGAGAGACCAGGTTCTGAAGTTTTGACTCTTCTATTAAAATCTTTGGAAAGCATAGTGAAGTCAGAAGTATTTCCTGTATTGAAAACACTGGTAAGTATAAGACCTATATGTGCTGGAATTTTAAAACCATATTCTGAAATTGAATTTTATATTGAAGGTACTACCACAGATCAGGATTTGGGAAAATATTTTATATCAAGTATTTATCAGCCATTTGGCCCTGTAGTAAATGCTGTTCCATTGACTAAATAGAGTCATTTGAAACCTTCTTAATAAAGTAAATGATGACAGTGGCAACTACAGAAATCTTCCAGTGTCATAGGAAAAAGAATAGGCCGTACAGAGAAAATGGGATAAGGGGCATGAAACTTGAACTGAAGAAACTCGGATGAACACTAATTTTGTGACAAGATTGCTGGGTTCCACTGATTGTTAGTATGTACATTTAAAAAAATATCTGGTAATAATCTTGGAGAGCTTTTGCATTTTAAATATGTCCTATATAGTAGAGAGGGAAAAAGTGAATTGGATATACTTTTTGTAATAGTGAGTTTCCCAAAATAAACTGCAGATGGAACAAACTACACCCGTAGGTAGATTCTGAGTGATTCCTTTATGTGCCATGACAACCATATCTACTGTGGCAGTAGAGGATAGTGGTTAATAGCAAGGGCTCTGGTACAGACTAGGTTGAACCTCAGCCCAGCTATTAACTGAATGAACTTAGACACTCTGTCTACTTTCTTATCTCTCTATAAAGAAGAGATGTAGTAGTAGTTCATAATTAAATGAGTTGATAAATGCAGAGCATTATGGGGCTGGAACAAAATAAATGTGTCGATGAATGCTAATTATTATTGTTAGTGTCTGTTCAAATGAGAATACGTGAAAGCTTATTTTCACCAACAGTTATTTTTGTCATGTTATTCACTTATGTTATATAATTCAGGTTAATACAAGTATAATAATATTTTTGGATGGCAGTTTGGTAATCTCTGTCACATTTGAGAGGCGTGTCTTAGATACAGCTTCTAGTTAGCAGTTCTTTGAAATACTTGCTTCTGGCACTATTGAGTACATAATTGATTGCAGAATTTCTTTTTGTAGTATAAAAAATGAAAATAGCCTCAAGGACCATTAATTTTTAAAAAGTTTGAACAAACGGCACATTTGTTTATCAGTTAAGAATGTGTCTACATAGACTGATGTGAAAACTCTGTAACACAGTCAGGTGAAGAAAATTAGTTCCAGAGTATCTTACAGTACAATATCATTAATGGTATAAAACAGGTATAAGACAGCTAGCCTAGGAAGTTATGTTTCTCTCTGTACTTACATATATGGAAATTTAGGTCTAAAAAATAAACTCCAAACTGGTAACATTGATTATTCCTGGAGATAAGAAAGGACTTCATCATTTTATTATTTATATTTCTGTATTTAAACATTTTAAGCTAATGAGAATGTATTTACATTAATGAACAAACATTACTTGTAATAAATTGTTAAAAATATAGTTAATACTATAAGATTTTTACTAAGTAAGGTACTACTTTTATGGCTAATGTACAGTAAAACCTTTTGTCTTTCTTAGGTTCTCATGGAAATTACAATTAAAGGACTTCCTCAGAAAGTATTAGGTTCTCCAGCATATCAGGTTGCTAATATGGATATTCTTAATGCAAGTATCTTAAATGTAATGATACTAAATTAGCTAATAAACAAAAAGATCCATGGTATTTTTTTTCGTAAGGTAGTGAAACTTAGATTGCAAAGTTCCAAGAGAATTGAATTTGAATACGCTGATTATGTTAAAGGAAAAAATGATAGACAAAGTACAGGCGTACCTCAGAGATACTGCAGGTTCAGTTCCAGACCGGTGCCAAGAAAGTGAATATCACAGTAAAGAAAGTCACATGAAATTTTTCGTTTCCCAATGCATGTGAAAGTTAATGTTTACACTATACTGTAGTCTGTTAAGTGTGAGTAAATAGCATTATTCCTTAAAAAAACAAAACAAAAAACTATACCTTAATTTAAAAGTACTTTATTGCTAAACAGATGCTACCTATCATCTGAGCCTTCAGTGAGTCACCTTTTTACTGCTGGAGTGTCTTGTCTCCATATTGACGGCTGCTGACTGATCAAGGTGGTGGTTGCTGAAGGCTGGGGTGGCTTTGGGAATTTCTTAAAATAAGACAACAGTGACGTTTGCTGTGATTGAGTCTTCCTTTCACAAATGATTTCTCTGTAGCATGTAATGCTGTTGGATAGCGTTTTACCCACAGTAGAACTTCTTTCAGAATTAGTTAGCCCTCTCAAACCCTACTGCTGCTTTATCAACTAAGTTTATGTAATATTCTAAATCCTGTTGTCGCTTCAGCAGTCTTCAACATCTTCACCAGGAGTAGATTCCATCTTAAGAAACCACTTTCTTAGCTTATCCATAAGGAGCAACTGCACATCTGTTGAAGTTTATCATAAGATTGCAGCAATTCTTTCACATCTTCAGGCTCCAATCCTAATTCTAGTTCTTTGCAGTTTCTGCCACATCTGTAGTTATTTCCTCCACTGAAGTCTTAAACCCCTCTAAGTCATTCAGGAAGGTTGGAATCAACTTCTTCCAAACGCCTGTTTATGTTGATATTTTGACCTCTTCCCATGAATCATGAATGTTCTTCACGGCATCTAGAATGATGAGTCCTTTCCATAAGGTTTTCAGTTTACTTTGCCCAGGTCTATCAGAGGAATCACTCTTTATGGCAACTATAACCTTATGAAATGTATTTCTTTTTATTTTATTTATTTTATTTTATTTTATGTATGCGGGCCTCTCACTGCTGTGGCCTCTCCCGTTGCGGAGCACAGGCTCCGGATGCGCAGGCTCAGCGGCCATGGCTCACGGGCCCAGCCGCTCCGCGGCATGTGGGATCTTCCCAGACTGGGGCATGAACCCGCGTCCCCTGCATCGGCAGGCGGACTCTCAACCACTGTGCCACCAAGGAAGCCCGTGAAATGTATTTCTGAAAAAGGCTTGGAAGTTGAAATTGCTCCTTCATCTGCAGAATGGATGTTGTGTTAGCAGACATGAAAACAACATTAGTCTCATTGTACATCTTGGTCAGAGTGCTTGGGTGTCCAGGTGCATCATCAATGGGCAGTAATATTGTGAAAGGATTCTTTTTTTTTTTTTTTTTTTCCTGAGGAGTAGATCTCAACAGTGGGCTTAAAATACTGAGTAAACCATGTTGTGAACAGATAAGCTGTCATCCAGGGTTTGTTCCATTTATATAAAGCACAGGCAGAGTGGATTTAGCATGATTCTGAAGGGCCCTAGTATTTTTGGGATGGTAAATGGCATTGGCTTCAACTTAGAATCACTAGCTGCATTAGCCCCTAATAAAAGGCAGCGTGTCATTTGAAGCTTTGAAGCAGACATTGACTTTTCCTCTCTAGCTGTGAAAGTCCTATATGGCTGCTGCTTTCAATACGAGGCTGTTTTATCAACAGGTAGAAAATCTGTTGTTTACGGTAACCACCATCATTATTAAATAGCTAGGTCTTCTGTATAACTTGATGCAGCTTCTGTGTGAGCACTTGCTGCTTCACCTTGCACTTTGATGTTATGGAGAGGGCTATTTCCTTGAATCTCGTGAACCAACCTCTGCTGGCTTCACACTTTTCTGCAGCTTCCTCACCTCTCAGCTTTCACGGAATTGAGGAGTTAGGACCTTGTTGTGGATTAGGCTTTGGCTTAAGGGAATGTTGTAGCTGGTTTGATCTATCTAGACAACTAAAATGTTCTCCATATCAGCAATAAGGCTGTTTTGCTTTCTTACTATTGCTTGTGTTCACTGAAGTAGCACTTTTCATTTCCTTCAATAACTTTTCCTTTGCGTTCACAACTTCGCTAACTTGCACAAGAGGCCTAGCTTTTAGCCTTTCTGACATGCCTTCCCTATTAAGCTTAATTATTTCTAGCTTTTGATTGAAAGTGAGAGACGTGCAACTCTTCCTTTTGCGTAAACATTTAGAGGCCATTGTAGTGTTATTATTTAGTCTAAATTCAGTATTGTGTCTCAGGGAATGGGGAGGCCAGAGGAGATGGAGAGAGACAGGATAATGGCTGGTTAGTGGAGCAGTCAGGACACACAATGTTAAGTTTGAAAAATCGTGAGAATTACCAAAATGTGACAGGGACATGAAGTGAACAAATGCTGTTAGAAAAATGGTGCCAGTAGACTTGGTCGACATAGGGTTGCCACAAACATTCAATATGTAAAAAATGCCATATCTGCAAAGCACAATAAAACAAGGTACACTCATTATAATTAATGTGAATAATTAAGTATGGCACTATTAATGGAACTATTTTCCTGGATTAAACAAAGGGTCTAGAAGGAAAGTTTTCTCTTTGCTTTTATATAATAATAGTTTTGGTTACTGTTATAAATTTTGGAAGCTTAGTAGCATTGGGTTACTTATGGTGAAATATATTTAATATCTTCTGGATGTAGGTATTATTGATCCAGCAAGTTTTAAGTCAACAATTTTTTTTATATCTGGAATCTCTCTCTGTTCTTTAATTGCTCACATAGATGTAACAGCTATGATTAAAATATAAAGAGCTTGCTTTTTGTGTGTAGTTTGTGGAAGTACATTTGCTATCATTTTTGTCATTTCCTAAGTAATTTGGAAAGTTAAATTTCTCAAGCTTAAAACGGTCGTATTTCACATAATTGATTGTAGAAAACAAGTATAACAAGAATATACTGTTTGTAACAGGAAGATTGATTGCCATCTCCCATCTTTTTTCAGGGGACTCCTGCTTTGTTCTTAATTCAGTTAATTTTCAATAATCTGTTGGCATGTGGTGTAGAAGATGAAAGGTAATTTTAAACAAACTATTTTGTTTATCTTGGAAAGTTTGTCATGTGATGAATGATTCTTTTAACTTACTCTAAATTTTTTTAAAATGAAAAAATCAAAATAAGAGTTGGGATTCTTTTTTTGTCAGTTATTTTTATAACCTTGCTATAATGTAATTAATGTATTTTCGAAGAACGTACAGTTAATGCATAGTTGAAAATTTTTTCCTCCAGGTTTTTTCTCAACCTGGAAACACTTGTAGGCTGTGTTCTTTCTGGTCCAACTTCACCGCTAGCTTTCAGTGACTCTGTCTTAAATGTTATTAATCAAAATGCAAAGCAGTTGGAAAACAAGGAGCATCTTTGGAGAATGTGGAGTATTATAGTCACCCCATTAACTGAATTGATAAATCAGGTATGATATAAGTTAGCTGCATGTTTCCCCCAAATTTAATATCTTCCTTTTTTTCTTCCTTGTTAGAGCACAGGGGTATATGAATAGAAGTTTGTATTTGAATGGAAGATATTGCATATTTTTTTCTACAGGATTGGTTAATTTTCTACTCTTTAGATTAGTTGATTTCATCATGTTTCTGCCTTATTCAAGAAAGTATAACTTAGTGGGGACTAAACAGTCCATTTTCTCCAGTAATTAGAAAGCCAGAAGGCTTACATGATATATACAGATTCCCCTGTTTATATCTTGGATTCTTTCATTTGTACTATGGGGAATAATATGGGTATCTTCACTAGACTGTATATTCTTAGGATCCCATGGTTGATGGGATCCTATGTTGGTGATTACCTTAAAGCCATATTGTAGTTCCTAAATCATTAGTTGTTGAGAGTTGACTAACCCTTACATTTAATTACTTTATAAAGTGGCAATATTGTCAGTGTATGGAGCTCAAGTTCTGTCACTATTAATAGTTCATCAGCTGCTTTATCTGTTCATCAGTCTTTAAATGGAATTATTCTTTGGGAAATAGTCTGTTATAACTCTCAAATGGAGTGAAGACTCCAAGGAATTTTTTATGTGGTTATACAGTAGCCCTTATTTTGGCTGCTCGAGCCAACACTCCATTAAACATATTCTTCCTGAAGAAAAAAGTTTATGTTCATAAATAATTTCCAACTGTTTAAAGGATGCTAGAGGCCCTTTTTATAAGTCCTTGCTTGAATGTACCTTCTGTGTATAGTAAAAGATTTTGGAGTCACCTTTGGGATTCTTTTTTAGGACTTAAAACCAGTGTGTTGTTTCCCAGGGTTGCTTAAAAAATTACCATGAACTGATGGCTTAAATCAATAGGAATTTACTTTTTTATAGCCCTTGAGGCCAGAATTTCAAAATCAAGGTGTTGGCAGGTTTGGTTTCTTCTGAAGCTCTGAAGGAGAGTGTGTTCCATGCTTCTCTTAGCTTCCAGTAATTCTTGATGTTCCTTTGCTTGTGGATGCATCACTTCAGTCTCAGCCTCCATTTTCACATGGCATTCTTCAAAGTAGCTTCTGTCTATTCAACTTGCCCTTTTGTTATAAGGATGCCAGTTATTGGATTAGGGCCCACCCTAAACCGGCATGACTTCATTATTGCATGATTACATCTGCAAAGACCCTATTTCCAAAGTTTGCAGAGGTTAGGAGTTCACCATCTGTTGAACATCTCAACATTGGAGACACAATTCTACTGACTACACATAGTAAGATGTTACTACTTCAGGCTAGAATTAGATGGTAATTTGTCTAACTTCTTCATTATTTTTCTTGTTTCAGACCAATGAAGTGAATCAAGGTGATGCCTTAGAACATAATTTTAGTGCCATCTATTGTGCACTGACTTTACCAATAAACCATATTTTTTCAGCACAAAAAATTCCAGCGGTAAGGCAAAGTTTTTCTTGATGAATTTGCATTTTTCTGAAAATATTATGTCACCCTTTATAATGAACCCCTACAGTAATTTTACCTAAAACAAGACTTTCTTATGACCTATAATCAGCTTAGGAGAAAGGAAAGTGGTGAAGGAAGAGAGAAGTTCCTCTTGACCTTTGATAATTGTTGGTATTGTGGCATTATTACAGTTCTTCAGTTAGAGCTCTGTGGAGGTGGGCAAACTCACTACCCTATACTAGTCTCCTCTTTGACACCTATGAATGTTACCGTGTTTTTAAAATGTTAAAGATGTATTCTGTTAGGTGTTCTGATGTGTAGATGTGTTTTCTAAATTTCTTTTTTATTGTTACTAGGCCACCATGAAGACCTTACTTAAAACTTGGTCAGAATTATATAGAGCATTTGCTCGCTGTGCAGCTTTGGTGGCAACTGCAGAGGAGAATTTGTGCTGTGAGGAACTTTCTTCCAAGATAATGTCCAGTTTGGAAGATGAAGGCCTTTCAGTGAGTTTATCCTGATACTGACCTTTTTTGCATGTAAAGGATTCTTTTCAAGTAAATAGAGATAACATTTGTGAACTGTCATTTAGTAATGCTTTTAGTTTATAAGTAATGAAGTTAGTGTATAAAACGAGTAACAGCTTTGCAAAAAAGTTTTGTGTCTTTGGACTCTAAGGTCCATGTATCAGGACCATTTAACAGTGATGTGTTTTTACTACTCTGTTGTGTGTCTGTGCCATTCTAGATGAACCGTACAAGGACCTTACTGTCCTGGACCTTGCTTTATCATATCTGTTAGCTCTTTAAAGTCTATCCTCTAGAAGTTTGTAGATCTAAAAATGTAGGTTCCTATTCACTCCTTTCCCTTATTCTATAAAAAGAGCAACAACTGCTGTCAGCAGTTTGGTATGTATCATTCTAGAATAGACCTCTTTCTTTCTACCCATAAGTTATATATTTATGCTCACATATGTACATGAATACAGTGTTCTTGCCAGTTGAAATTTATTTATTACTCTGAAGAATGTTTTTTTCCATCTAAAAAGATAGATTTTCTAGCTCTTAATAGTGGTTACCCCTACAGAGAAGAGTAGAAGTATTTATAATCTCTTTTTTAAAATATTGGCATAATTCTGATTATGGTATTTTGGTACTATAGTATTTGTCAGAGCGACTTTAAAAATGTAAATCAGATTAAAACACTTCTGTAGCTTTTTGTTGCATTTGGAGTAAAAATCTGAACTGCTTACAACTGCCCTTGAAGCTTGTGCTTCCTTCTTCAAAGAATCTTATTTAATTAGTCTTGTTAATTTCTATCTGAGCATCTTGTTATCAGAATCGTTTGTGTACTTCATTCTGTAACTTCCCCCCCACACTCCATGAGGTTAGGGACTTTCTGTCTTGTTGATGTATATCCCTGGCTTTTATCTGGCCACCTAGACAGTGAATTTGTTGAAGGCTTTTATAATTGTTAGGGAGAAGCTTGACCCTCAGTTTTCACCTTTAAATTATTGTCTTGGGTAGGCTTACATCTTTATTCTCTTCTGCAAGAAATGTAGAATATATCAAGTTTTATAAAATACCCTGTCGGGATTTTGTCATTGGTTGGTTATATTGCATTTATAGATTAATTTGGAAAAGAATTTACATCTTTATAATGTTGAGTTTTTCTATTAAGGAATATTTATTTAATTCTAAACTTAACCAAGCTTGCTTGATTTTTTTTTGGAAGTTTTAAAGCTGTTTTTCAGCTGTTATGTATGGTCTCTTTGCTGCCCATATTTGGTTGCTGCTGGAGTATATGAGATCTGTTGGTAATGTGCATTTCCGTATGTTAAACCAAACTTGTGTCCTTGAGAAGGGCACTTCTTGGTCACAGTGAAAATCTTTTAAAACATTGTAGATAAGTGTTTTAAAATTTTTTGCGTATATCTTCATTAGTGAGATTGGAGTTCCTCATTGTCCAATTTTTGTATTTTGGGAATAACACACATGTATGTGACTGATAATTCCTTGTCAAATATGTAACTAAGTAATTAGTTACAATTTTTAGGTTTCAGAAAAATTTTTATCAGTTTTGAAGATACTGTTCATTTGTTCATTTCTGTAAAATTTTTTTCATTTTTACAAAATATGCATCTAAGACTATTATTATTTTTCTTACTGTTACAAATGCATTGTTTGATACTAATTTTTTAAAATAATTTTTAAAACATTTATTTATTTTGGCTGCAGCAGGTCTTAGTTGTGGCATGCGGGAATCTTTTAGTTGAAGCATGGTATGCGGGCTTCTTAGTTGTGGCATGCGAACTTAGTTGCAGCATGCACGTGGGATCTAGTTCCTGGACCAGGGATCAAAACCAGGCCCCCTGCATTGGGAGTGTGGAGTCTTACCCACTGGACTACAGGGAAGTCCCACTAATTTTTAATTTTTTTGTTATTAACCTCTTTTTTTTTTTTTTTTTTTACGCGAGCCTCTCACCGTTGTGGCCTCTCCCGTTGCAGAGCACAGGCTCTGTTCGCGCAGGCTCTGTTCGCGCAGGCTCAGCGGCCATGGGCCCAGCCGCTCCGCGGCATGTGGGATCCTCCCGGACCGGGGCACGAACCCGTATCCCCTGCATCGGCAGGCGGACTCTCAACCACTGCGCCACCAGGGAAGCCCCTTAACCTCTTTTTTAGTTTGTAAAGTTTTTGGGTTTTTTTCTTGCCTTTAGAATTTAGACATTTCACCATGGTGTGTCTTGAGGCATCTTTTAAACTGTTTTAAGTACTTGGTAGACCCTTTCAATCTAAAGAGCTGTGCCTTCATCTCAGGAAGAGTGCTTAGATCTTCAGGTGTCATCTTCTATGTCTGTTACTTTTCTTTCTTTATATCTGTTTGTGTTTTGCTTTATTTTTGGTGCTGCTTTCTGGGACCTTGATATTTCTGTTTCCATTCTTTGTTTAAATGCTGAGGTGTTTTATAATAGTTTTATTTTTACATTTATGTTTTTAAGTGGATATGATTTCCTCTTTGAAGATAGTAGTTTTCTTCTGTTTCTGTTATTATCTTTTTCCTCGTGGATTAGTTCTATTGGTATTTAGCACACCTTCTTCATATTTGTCAATAAAGGTTAATATTGAACAATATTGGTAGCTGGAATGTGTTTTCTAACCCAGGAGAGATCCCCTGTTTTTCTGGCTTTGATAGCCAATTGTAGTTACAAGCAAGCTTTGCCTTGTAATTGTGAGCAAGAAGGAAGCACTGGAGCTTTAACATCTTTTCTATATGGATGTGTAGGTTATCATCTGTACTGAACCTTCCATGTGGTTTTCTTAGGTTAACTGGGGGCTCTCCCTTCCTCCTCTTGGTCCTTAACACTGACTGGGGGAGGTTGTCTTTAGTGGCAGACATGTGAATTAGTCCAGTGAATTGGACAAGTGAAAGGTAATGGAGAATAAAAGAAGAGCAACTGTGTTATAGAACTTTAATTTCAGTAGTCTTAATTACCCATTTGATTTTTATAATGACCATCATATCTTTTTCTCAGAACCCTCCCTGTGTCTTCTGTTACTCAGTTTCTTCTTGGAAAGCTCACTATTTTTGAGGTGTTCTTTGACTCATGGTGCTGGGATTTACTTTGTTCTATTTTCAGTCTCCCTTGCACCCCTGTCTTTTTTTTTTTTTTTTTTTTTTTTTTGCGGTATGCGCCCTCTCACTGTTGTGGCCTCTCCCGTTGCGGAGTGCTCCGGACGCGCAGGCTCAGTGTTCATGGCTCACAGGCCTAGCCGCTCCGCGGCATGTGGGATCTTCCCGGACCAGGGCACGAACCTATGTCCCCTGCATCGGCAGGCGGACTCTCAACCCCTGCGCCACCAGGGAAGCCCTGCCCCCTGTCTTTAAAAAAAGTTTCCAGAAAAATGTCTGATGCTTCTAAGGGTTTATTTTTATTTCATTTGGATTTGAGGAGGGAGGAGGAAAGGGTATCGGGGAGCTTTAGCAACATTTCACATTTTGTTTCTGCTGGGTTTAGTGAACACTTTTGTAATTTTGAAGAGAAATTTGGTAAAGAATCTTAAGTTTGAACCTAGCTCTTCCATTTTCAGTTTATTGGTTTATATGCTGAGTTTTATGGGCATCTTAAAGCTGAATTATTTTCCATAAATATTGAGAAACAAAAAAAAGGTATAGTACTTGGCACACAGCAGTTAACTGGGAAATATTCATAACCATATACTTAATGTACCTTAAATGGTATAAGCTATGACATGTGTGTTACTATATGTTATATGTGGGAGTTAGTCTTATATTTTTGTTCATGCTTATACTTTATATAAACCATGCCAGTAGTTAAAAGATTCTAATATAATACTTAACTATTCTTTCCTAGAATTTATTGTTCTTGGATAGGATCACTCATATTATTACTGTAATGGTTGATTGCATCGACTTTTCACCATATAATATTAAGTATCAGCCCAAAATTAAATGTAAGTATTTTATTTGCTTACCTTATATATCATAAACATGGCTGTCTGAACTGTTGTCAGGGCAAATCCTAATAGCTTTTCCCATCTCATTTTACCTACTTTTGATGCTGTGTAACCATGTTAGTTACTATGCTAGTAGCTCACATGCTTGCTCTCTTTCTTTCTGTGTGTGTGTGTCTCTCTCACCCTCCCCCCCAATCTAACTCCTTTTTATGATGCAGAAACATAAATATTGTCCTATTTAGAGATTGTCTAATAATACAAATGATTTTACTTACTCCATCTGGTACAAGGGATTATCTGGACAAAAAACTTGGACATTTGTTAAAATGTTCTTATTTGGTAGCCTGATTTGAAATAATCATTAAATTGACATTCAACTGCATAGAAAATCGTGGCAGTGATTAATCAGTTATGGTTTTACAGGAAATTTAAAATGATGCTAAAAGTTTAACTCAATTTTTACTGTATAAAATTGGACAATTGAAATCATAACAAGTTGTCTTATTTTTATAACTATGTTCCTTGGTTAATTCTAAATTATGTTGTAATAAATACTGAGTTATTTTATTCTACTAAGTGGTTCTTTGAACTTATATATTTCTACCAGTGATTATATATTTTCATACTGTATAGGAAAGAACCTTCCAGTAATGAAAAATGTGGATGTTTAAAGGTTACTTTTCCTGTTGAAAGATTGGGAACATACTCAGTTTTCTTTTCTTTTGGGTTTTTTTTTTTTTTAAGGTTCATATCCTTTTTTTTTTTTTTTTTTTTAATTTATTTTATTTGTTTATTTTTGGCTGCATTGCGTCTTCATTGCTGCGTGTGGGCTTTCTCTAGTTGGAGCGAGCAGGGGCTACTCTTTGCTGCGGCGTGTGGGTTTCTCATTGCGGTGGCTTCTCATTGCGCAGCATGGGCTTTAGGTGCGCAGGCTTCAGTAGTTGTGGCATGCGAGTTCAGTTGTTGTGGCTCGCAAGCTCTAGAGTACAGGCTCAGTAGTTGTGGCACACGGGCTTAGTTGCTCCATAGCATGTGGGATCTTCCTGGAACAGGGATCGAACCCGTGTCCCCTGCATTGGCAGGCAGATTCTTAACCACTGTGCCACCAGGGAAGTCCCTCAGTTTTCTTTTAATAAGATCTGTCTTTGATGAATTAGTGTAAAGATTACTAGAACATAAAATATTTTTAGGGTTTTTTGGGGGGGAGTTTTTGGGTTTTTTGGGGGGTGTTTCGGTTTTAAATAGTAATGTAGAGAAAGATGTTATGTGACTAAAGTGTATTACAGGTCAGAGCATCCCAGCCTTGATGCCACAGAAATGGATGTGCTTGGATTTTTTGTTTTTAATCTCAGCCCCCTTTTGGGCTGAGCAACACTTAATCTGATTACCTCTTAGTCCAAAAAATAAAATTCTCTAAATATCTTAACTATAACAGTTATATAACAGATGATAATCAGAAATTATTTTGTAAGCCACCAAAGTTTGATAAGGCGAGACGATGAGCTCCAGGTGGACATAATTTTACCTATTTTGTTACTTCTGAAAAATTAGAATTAACTGAATATCCATTCTATCCATCATCTGTAAACCCAGAATTAGAAGTCTTTTGTCTTCATTCCTTGTCTTGCAAGAGGTGTTCTTGCTGTTTAAATTTATGGAAACTAGGGGAGATTTCTAAAAGCTGCCAGCAAAAGTTGAGGAGGAGAGGAAACAAAAATTAGAACTAGTTGAAAGAAAATTATTATTATTCATAAATATGCATAAGGATCACTTTGAGAGTTTTTGGATAACTTTTATTTTGTAATTTGTTTTAGAGAAACATTGCAAAAGTTATACACAGACACTAAACTTTTTTTTTTTTTTAATGTTGAGCCTTCTTTTAATTTATTTTTATTTTTGGCTGTGTTGGGTCTTTGTTTCTATACAAGGGCTTTCTCTAGTTGTGGCAAGCGGGGGCCACTCTTCATCGCGGTGCGTGGGCCTCTCACTGTCGTGGCCTCTCTTGTTGCGGAGCGTCTCCAGACGTGCAGGCTCAGTAGTTGTGGCTCACGGGCCTAGTTGCTCCGCGGCATGTGGGATCTTCTCAGACCAGGGCTCGAACCCGTGTCCCCTGCATTAGCAGGCAGATTCTCAACCACTGTGCCACCAGGGAAGCCCAGCACTAAACATTCTTTACTCAGATTCCTCAGTTATCAGTTGATTGCTTTTGTCTTATTATTTTCATCCCCCACTCCCCTTTATACTTTTTATTTTTATTTCCTGGAACCATTTCAAAGTACTTGTAGACAAGTCTTTGATCTAGAACATTTCCCAAGTCTTGTCTTTCACGACCTTTAAAAGTGAAGAGTACAGGGCTTCCCTGGTGCAGTGGTTAAGAATCCGCCTGCCAATGCAGGGGACACGGGTTCGAGCCCTGGTCTGGGAAGATGCCCATGCGCCACAACTACTGAGCCTGCGCTCTAGAGCCCGTGCTCCACAACAAGAGAAGCCACTGCAGTGAGAGGCCTGCACACTGCAACAGAGAGTAGCCCCTGCTCATCACAACTAGAGAAAGCCTGTGTGCAGCAATGAAGACCCAAGGCAACCAAAAATAAATAAATAAAATAAATAAATTAATTTTTTTTAATTAATCTTTTTTTTAAAAAAGCAAAGAATACAAATAAAGTTACTTTCTGAGTGTCTCTCAATTGGGCTCTGTCAGTATTTCCTCAAGATTAGATTGAGATTTCATTTCTTCACTGGGATACTACAGAAGTATATTTTTCAGTGCATTATGTCAACAGGCACACAAGTCAGTTTGTCCCATTGCTAATGATGTTACTAACATTTACTATTTGGTTAAGATGGTATCTGCCAGGTTTTCCACTGTAAAGTTAATTAGTAAATACTTATAATTAATAAGTTAATGTTTTGTGGCAGGTACTTTGAGACTGTGTAAATATCTTGTTAACCCAGCATACTTTTACCCATGAGTTTTTCAGCCACTGATGCTTCTTGCTTAAAACACTATGATGTTTCCCAAAGTGGTAGTTCATGTTGTTTCATTTAATTACGTTACTTTGTATCAAGGAGTTTATCTCCTTTGCTTTAATTACATTAATTCTAAAAGCTGTCCCCATTTTAATTATTTATCTCATTATGTTCCCATAATAAACCATTCTACAATTATTTATCAAGCCACTAAGCACCAGACACTTACAGGTGCAAGTGACATCCTAATGTAAGATATAGCTTCCTTTGTCCCCTATTTATTTTGTTTTTATCAGCATGGATTTCTGTTACTCAGTAGGCTATAATTTATTTCTATTAAAATTTAATGTTCTTGTTGGCGTCTATTAACCTTTTCATATGTTTCCATTATTCTTTGAGAACTTTGACATAAGATGTTTATATTTTTCCCTGCCTCAGCCTGGAACTAGCCATATCTCCAAGAAATATGGTTCCTTTTAGCTGAGAATGGCATTTAAAAACCAAAATCTGTTCATTGCTATTAAGGTGTCACTGCTTCTGGATCTGTGAGTGGACAGAGGTGGGAAATACATTGGTGTGTTTGTGAACTACACAGTTATGTTTCTCTAGAATTACTTTCAGTTATTTTCTCATATCGTAAGGTTTATTCTAGTCTTGGATATCCCTTTTCTCTATTTACCTGCCTCAGCATATATACTGTTTGATCAGTCTCTTGTATGTAACTGCTCCCCTGACTACGGGCTGTCTTCAGCCTCAACATACTAGGCAAGAATTTCTGGGTGGCCTTTCCAATTTAAATTATTCATGTATGGAAAACTGATTCTAGGGAAGAAGGTTGACTTCTTTCAGTAGCAACACTTGTTTTTCATTTCACCACATGATATTTTTAATTAATAAGCATTAGAGTTTTCTCTTAAATCTGAGATATCTTAACCTTAAAAGAATGGATTCTTTGAGGGAAACAAAGGTAATTTTGGAATAGGTACGATTTTCTTGAAAGACATAATGGGTTTATCCCTGGAGAGAGATGGAGTCTAAGAAGGGTGCAAAGGAAAGTTGGACAGATACATCTTTTTCTTTCTTTTTTTTTTTTACTGATATATACAGGTTAAATGATACAGTGCTCTTCACAGACGGCTACAGAGACGGTAAACTATTATCCAGAAACATACAATCATACAACACAGACCACTTAGCCAGATATAAAATAAACTGGCTTCTTGTAACTACCCTGTAAACACTGCAGCCCTTCTTCCATCCAAAAATGACCCTAATCTCACATGAAAACAGTTATTGTAGAGGAATCAGAAACCCAGCTTTGTGGCCAAAAGTAAAAACCAAAGGAAAAATAGCAATTCAGTGGTTAACTGGTGAAAGCAGGAAACCTGGTGCCCTTCACTGCGCTGCTTTGCTCTTCTTACTCTTGCTCTTGTTGTCCCTCTTTTTCAGCCCATCCATGTTAGCTCTCAATAGGTTTGAATAAGCCATCTGAAACTTATTCACTTCTTTGGAGCTCACCACAGTGCTGATCTTTTTCCGATCAGTAGCTCTTAACAGACACTTGTTGTCTGAGGGCTCAAAGCCCTCCGCAGAACCCTTCCTTGGAATGGGTTTAGTTCGACCATCATCAGGTGGAGGAAGGTACGGGAAGGCGGGGGACGCGCGGCAGACAGACTCTGCCTGTGGCGCCCAGTCACTGGGCACCCGGGCCGGGGCATCGCTCGGCCTCCCAGCTCCCTTCCGGCCTTGCTGCATCCACGGCTGCTTACACTTCTTCAGGGTGATGAACACGCTGCCCGACAACCGGCACTTCTGGAAGAGCCTGGTCAGCTCCATCAGGAACTGCTCACTTTCCAGCAGCACCATCCTGGCACTGCCAGATCTGCTCCGTCAGCATTAAGTCCCAAGCCGTTGGAGATACATCTTTTTCTTTAAATCTAGGCTTTTTCCCTTGTATTATTTCTGAGGATTTGGATCTCTGACTTGTTCAGTATTAATTTGTGGGGTTTAGTGTACTATAGATGAGCCAGGAAGCAATGATTCTAAGGGAAATCTTGTTTCTTATTTTTAAAATGGACTTTAAACTTTTAATTTTGGAGCACAGCTTATATAATTTAGTGTTTTCTTACAAATTAGTTGTTGAAATTCTGAGACTATAAAATAAAAATTTTAATGCATTTAAAAATTCCTTAGAGAAAATAGAGTCATTTTTGTGGAATTCTTATTCTAGCTCTGCCAGTTTTCCCTTATCTCTGATTCTCTTTTAGAGATAATGTTGTAGTGATGTTTATCCACTAATGGTATTTCATTTTAAGATTTGTGGGTATCACTCTACAGAAACACATGTATTAGATGTAGATGTCATGTAAACATGAGACATAAATTGTAAATATGAACAGTGACACTTGAACACACTTGAGTTTTTAATAAGTTTAATTTTATCCTAGCACCACAGAGACCTTCAGATTGGTCCAAAAAGAAGAAGGAGCCCTTGGGAAAATTGGCTTCTTTATTTAAACTTATTGTGAGAGTGATCTGTTCTTTCCACACTCTGAGCCTCAAGGAAGTACATTCTGATACTCTCCTCGCTATTGGCAACTCAATCACCAGCATTCTTTCCAATGTACTTGGACATATTTCTTTGCCTTCTATGATCCGAAAAATATTTGCAACTTTAACAAGACCTCTGGCATTATTTTACGAAAACTCAAAGTAAGTATTTTGGCTTAATAACTTTGAATTAAACATATATAACTAGATTTAGGTAGCAAACGTTTATTGTTTTCATATCAGCTTTGTTGTTAAAGATCTTAATCTTTAAAGTTTAGTGGAAAGGGTAATATATGAAACTATGCTTTTGTTAAAAAGATAGCTCAAGTAATAAATAAGTATGAGGTAGAAATTGGAAGTCACTTTATTTTTCATGATTAATCCAACCCTCTTTTTACTTTAGTGCATGTCTTTTCAGAACTGTTAATACAAAAAGCATACCTCTTAAATGTATGATATATATGACTTGACATACTGCTTTGCAGTTCAGTATTATATATGGTATGCACTTAGTATATTGGATGCATCTTGCATCATACACCTAAGAGTCTCATTGTTTTTAAGGTCTGCGTAGGGCTTCATGAAACTTTACCCAATTTCCTGTTGGCGGACATATGTTTTCTAGTCTTTTTCCTTATAACTAACAATATCACATTTGAACGTATGTGTACATAAATCATTTGCCACTAAATAGCAGAACAGGGCCCTAAAATTGAAATGGTTGGTTCAAAGGGTATATGCATTTAAATTTCTGAATTACCCTCCAGAAGTTTGTATTAATTTACATTACCTTTTACATTTGAACCAAAGAAAGCAGTGCCTAAAAAACAACATGAAAAAACCCCAAGTAACATACTCGAAAGAAGCATTTTGGAAGAATTCATTAATGTTCTTTATAGCAAGGTTGTGTGGTTCAGTTATAATACAGCTTGTCTTTCATAAATTCACAGAGAAACCTTTAGGAACAGATTTTATAAACTACAAAATAGAACTCCAAATCCATTAAGTTTTTGCAAATCTTTTTTAGTCCTTAAGCTTCATCAAAAATAATAATGCTTTTTAAAAAGCATGGAAACAAGTGACTGGTATTAATACTTCGAGGTCTATTCCAGATGTTTTTCTTTAACTCCTATTTTAAAGACAGGTTTGTTTCATGTTTAAATGTTTGCAGTTTGACAATTTTTGTTAGGTCTTGGGGCACCTTTGTATATCACTACAAGTGTCTCATTTTTTTTGGGCTGCATTATATTTCTAGGTTTAATGTTCTAAAATATAAATGGTACTCTGTTTTTCTTCATAGGTTTGATGAAGTTCCTAAAGTATATAGTTGTATGAACAACAAGGTAAAAATAGACATTGTCCATAAAATACACTTTCATGAAGAAAAATTTTAGGATTTAAATAATTGTCTTCCTTAAATATAATTTTGCTGATTTTTTTTTAAAGGGTCATTATTACACCTTAATTTTAATGAACTTTTAGTAACAAGACGTGGATATAATCAAAGGGTAGTTTTTTAAAGGAAGATTTAATATTGCTTTAAATTCATATAACTCATCTCCTGTCTCATCCCTTTATATATGAAAGTAATTGGTTCCAAGGTTTTTATAGGTAAAACTTATAATTTATGTGAAAACATAATTTTTTCTGTTAATGGAGAATAAGCTTGAATTCAAGCTGTTGTATCGATAAAGTAAGTTCTTGCCTATAAAGAGTGTTATATATTGAAGGTGATGGGAGCTTTAAAAAAAAATTGAAATAACAGCATGTTCTGTGAGTTTAATTTAGTATGCTTTGTGCTTTTATTTTTTCTGTTTGAAAAGTAACATTTCTAAGTGTTATCCTAATGAACTTTTTCTTTTTCCTAGTTAGAAAAGCTACTAGGAGAAATTATTGCTTGTCTACACGTCAGCTACACTGGGACTTATGACAGTGAACTTCTTGAACAGATCTCGCCATTATTATGCATAGTATTTTCACACAAGAATAAACAGATTAGAAAACAAAGTGCTCAGTTCTGGAATGCCACATTTGCTAAAGTGACGATGTTGATTTATCCTGAGGAGTTAAAGTATGCTAACAACAAAACTCTTTTATACAGTTACTCTGTTCTGATTATGTATTGACATTTTGGTTTTAACCAAATAAAATTTCCTTATGAGGAATCATTGCAGAGGATTTCTTAGTTGAAATATTATTATTTGGAGTACATGGTGATTATTAAAATTATCTGGCCCTTTGCTTTGGTCCTTAGAGTAACCTTAGTTTTAGGAACATAAAAAGCAATTTCAGATTATCCTTAACAAAAGAAATTTCCAGCAAAAGGCAGGAAATTGATGGCTGTTAAATCTAAGTGACATGTACTTAATGTAACAGTCTACTTTTGCTCAAAATTTTATGATTAAAATTTGGAAAACTTTTTAAAGAAGAAAATTCAGAAACTGAAGAGTTTAGTGAAAAATTCAAATATTGTCTGTAATTTCTCCCAGTTTTATGTATGTGGAGTAAAAAACAGTCTTTAAGTTGGCTGTATTTTGCCACTTTAAAATTATAATTAAAGTGTTCTTGTTAATGTGTCATCAGTACTGCTTACTTAAGGCATATATATTTATGTATTTTTTTGAAGACCAATACTAAAACAAGCCAAACAAAAATCTCTGCTTCTGTTGCCTGGTTTGGAAAATGTTGAAATTATTGAGGAATCCAGTGGACCATATTCAGATACAGTAAGTTGGGGGGGGGGCGTTGTTTACTTTTGCTTGATGTTTGAGTAGTTCTTTTATTGCGTTTCAGTGTAGTTTTAAAAAGGACAAAAGCTTAGAATGTTTTACTGAAGTGATAAACAAGTAAAACCTGAACAGAAGTGTTCCGTAACAGTTTTCCATAAAGTTAGTTGTGTGGCCTAGAAAACTTAAGGGCAGTCAGTTTCACCATGGAGTCTCTTTTAAATAATCTCTGGTTCTTGTTCATTAATGATCTTTTTTATTTAACTATGGCACCTCGTATATTGTTTTGCAAAGGTTGGAATTATTGAAATATATGGTTAAATGTTGCTTTATATAAACTGGGAATACTAGTTACTAATGCCTATGTAAGCAAGAGCTACACTTCATTTTCTCATTTCTTTGCATTGAATCTCATTCATTCTGCCAGAGAAACACATCCTTGATATCACATTATCCATTTGGACCAAGGTTACTTTGGCTAATAGTACTTGATTACTGTCTAAAGATTAAGGAATAAAGATAGAAGCACTATATATATACTCATCAGGTAGAACACCCTTAGGCACTTTTTTCCTATTCAACAACAAATGGAGTCTCACTATTTTTTGTTTAGAACCTTAAGAGAAAAAGTGTTATAGCTAGCTAAATGCTCTTACTTAGTTTTGGTTTTTGGGTAAAATAAAAATTCTTATCAGATAATTATCTAGACTTGTTTAGACTCCTTCAGTGTAATTTGGCCTGAAAAAGCCATATATTCTGTTGGGAGGGACCTGATAGTATTTTCTGTCATGTATGTTTTATTGTTTAAAGTTTTATGGCTTTGGTTTTTCTTTTAAAACAATTTCCAGTAATAAGAGGGGTATTTGAGTTCAATAATTCGATTCATTTTTATAGTGTTTATTTGATATAGCTTATTTTCAGGATGCAAAACAACTATTGCTATATAAGTTGGAGACAACAAATCTTTGCTGTTACTGCATTAGACAGTGGCTTTCTTTGACATGATCTTAGTAGATATGAATAGTCAAAAGAAATTTGAAATGAGTATTGATTAGACTGTAATTATCAAAATGTGAAAAGGATAAATAAAAAACATTTGCACATAATGAAATTGTTTTACTTTTACAAAAACAGACAGAAAATTCACAGTTAAATATGAAGATAAGTGGCATGGAAAGAACCTCAAGTGGAAAAAGAGATTCTTTTTTGGCACAAACAAAGGATACAAAAGACAATATGAAACCACCAGCTAAAGTATGTTTTTCAAAGTGTATTTAATAGAACTTTTAAAATTAAAGTATGTGGTAGCTTGCAAATATACAACTTCTGATTGGAAGAAAAACCTGTTAAACACTAAATAAAAGATGGGATTGTAGGGAAATAGTAAAGTGTGGCCTGGGAAGACTATTAAGATGGCATGGTAACCTAGAAGCCTTGGGAGATGATTACTTCTTAGTAAAGTTAAGTCTGCATAACACTGAGCATTTGTTTAGTATAGTTACTCAAGGCAGCAGCCCCCTTGAGATGGAATGAAACTAAATAAGATTAACTATAACATAGGTAGCATGAAAGGAGAATGTTTTAGAACTTCTGTTATTGAATAGGAAGAGAATGCATCCGCAAGACATCTGTTGTAAGCTCATATATAAAACTAAATATCTAGTAGCTAGTGACCAATTAACCAATTTTCAGATAATAATTCTTCTTCCAGGACCTCCAGTAAAGGAGTGTTCTGGAATCTTGAGACCATGGCCCTGGCAAAATGAAAGAAATACGTTATTTTTAAAGAATAACTTTGACACAGTCTTGTAGCAACTGAAAAGTAGAATGAAAACAACTGTGCTGAAAATTTGTAAAAATGACATTATGGTACCAATATTATTGGTATGTAGGACATATTATTTTGGCACCTTTTACTTAATTTGAGTAGTTTGTGCTTCAACTTGAAACTGCAGATATACTTTCCTCCTGCCAAAACACTTGATTTCTGTGTGTTGGCCTGAAAAACATTTGCCCATGCTTTTTTGGTAAGCACACATTTGCCTACATTTTTTTTTTAAAAGGAAATGGAGATCCATTGTTTGTTTTTTTAATAAATTTATATATTTTATTTATTTATTTTTGGCTGCATTGGGTCTTCACTGCTGCACGCTGGCTTTCTCTAGTTGCAGCGAGCGGGGGCTACTCTTTGTTGTGGTGCGTGGCCTTCTCATTGCGGTGGCTTCTCGTTGCAGAGCACAGGCTCTAGGCACATGGGCTTCAGTAGTTGTGGCACGTGGGCTCAGTAGTTGTGGCTTGCGGGCTCCAGAGCACAGGCCTCAGTAGTTGTGGTGCACGGGCTTAGTTGCTCCGTGGCATGTGGAATCTTCCTGGACCAGGGCTCAAACCTGTGTCCCCTGCATTGGCAGGTGGATTCTTAACCACTGTGCCACCAGGGAAGTCCTTGCCTACTTTTTAAAGAGGTATAATAATTTTTATTTTCTGAGTATTTAGTAGAGGCAGAGTGAAAGTTAAGGACATGGTACTAATTGTTATTAACCAGGAATATTGTATGAGTTTGAACTTCGAACTTCCTAGTCATTATCAAAAACCTTTATCAGAGTGCCTGAAGAGAGATTGAAGTATTGGAAAATAATTTGGAAACTCAAAATGCGCATTAACGTTTTCAATTTGCAGTTGAAACTAGAGTCTTCAACTCCAAAAGCAAAGAGTGAAATGCCTTTGGAAGAAGAAAAGTCTACTGACTTTGTGTTTATACCTCCAGACGGAAAAGAAACAAAGGAAAGGATACTAACTGAACACCAGAAAGAAGTACTCAAAACAAAGAGGTTTGTAGTACTTTTATCTTGAATAGAGTATTCCATATTTACATTTAGATTTCATGCGGCAAACCATAATTTTGAGTTTATAACTAAGATACTGTGTATTCTGTGCTGCTATATTTTAAGTGTCAAAAAGATAGACTGCATAACTATATTTCATAATGTATAAGGCTGCCTTGAAATGCGCTAAATGTTTCTGAACAATTCCTTTATTGAGGTATGGGAGGAAAAGGTAGGGGAGATGGTTTCATGGAAAATCTGGAAAATAAGCATTTAAACCTTGATTTTATATTATTCTTAAAATGTAACTAGATGTAGAATTGTAAGTTTAATTTCTAGTTGTAGGAATATCAGATATTGAAGTTGCTTATAAAAAATCCTTTTCAGGTGTGATATTCCTGCCATGTATAATAATCTGGATGTTTCACAAGATACTTTATTTTCTCAGTATGGTCAGGAAGAGTCTATGTAAGTATGGAAGTTGTTGAAGTAACTGGTTTTCTAATTTTTAATTAACAGTATTCTAATTTATGCAGTTATTTATTTCAGGGAAATTCCTACTTTAACTGAAAAATCCAAGGAAGATTCCAAGATGATATTTAAGGTATATTTGGTATTTCATATTTTGGGGTTTTTAGAATCACCCTTCCATTATTATGGAGTCTCTTATATTAATGTTAAGATTTATTGTATAATCTCTTAACTTTCCTTAGCAGACTTTAGCAGAATTATAGTCATTATATGTGTGGGTCTGCATCTGTGTGTGAGTGCATGTGTGTTTAAATGTATTTGGCTTTATTGAATACTTACAATTGGAAACATAAATTAATGGGCATCTACCATCACCTTTGGAAAATTTGCAAAATATTGAAAGTCACATTGCCCTTTGAATTACTAAAGCTTTACACAAAAATTTCCCCAGAAAGTCAGACTTGTTTGCTGGTTAATCTATATGTATATGTACATTTCTGTGCAGGAGGAACAAAAGGAGAGTGACATTGTCATTCCTCAACATGTCATGGAAAACTGTGGTATGGATGAACACCTTGAAAAGGCTTCCCTTTCGAATAATGAGTGTGGTTCTATTGAGGAAACCAATCCAGAAATACTGAGCAGTAATGATGCCAGAAAAAAGGCTTTAATTGTATCAAAGAAGACGCCAACTGAATGTGCATCTAGTACAGAAAATACATTTGGTGTCAGCAGTAGCTCGGTTTCTAATGCCACTATTTCTGGAACTCCTCCCCCACAGCCTACAAGTCGAAGGCAATCCTTTATTACTTTGGAGAAGTTTGATGGCTCAGAAAATAGACCCTTTAGTCCATCCCCCTTGAATAATATGTCATCAGCTGTTATAGTGAAAAATAATCAGGAAGGCACGGCTAAAACAGATAATCCACCAAAAGCAAAGAAAAAAGAAGTGGCTCTTTCAAAATCTGACTCTGCAAAAACAGTGCATGGGATTAAGAGATCAGTCCGAAGGTTGAGTAAGCCTGAACCAATAGGGAATAAAAAGTCTAAGCCCTTGATGAGATCTGATCAGGAGAAAAGTACTCGGGAATCTGTTGATGGCATGGTAGCCTTAGAAAATAACCCACCTGGTTTGCTTAATCAAACAGAATGTGCATTAGATAATCAGGTTCATCTCTCTGAGTCTTCAGTGGAGTATGAGGATACGATGCTTAAACCAACAATAGAAAATACTATACTATTAGAAAACAGTACTGTAGAGGAGAAAACCTTAGAAATTAATTTGGAATCCAAAGAAAACACACCCCCAGCCATAATAACAACAGATCAAACAGCAAATGAGGATAGTCATGTTCAGATAACTCCAAATCATAAAACCCTTAGACGATCTTTAAGGCGACGTTCAGAAACAGCAGAGCCAACCACTGATAGCCAAGATAAAGAAAATAATCAAAAAAGGGAAAGACGTAAGGAAGAAGAAAAGACACTGCAGAGGAGTCCATTGCATGTAAAAGATGATGTTTTACCTAAGCAAAAATTGATTTCTGAACAAACTGTACAGGAAAATTTAATTGAGAAAGGAAATAATTTACATGAGAAGACTTTAGGGGAAACCAGCGCTAATGCTGAAATCGATGAAAATAGAAGAAAGCCAGATCTTGAGACTACTAAATCTGAGGGAGATGGTGCCCAGGACATTGCAGATAAATCCTCTGAGATAACAGTAAGGGGACGAACACGGTATCAAACAAGAAGAGCATCCCAGGGTTTACTTTCCAGCATTGAAAACTCAGAATCTGATAGTTCTGAGGCAAAAGAAGAAGGTTCTAAAAAGAAAAGATCTGGAAAATGGAAAAACAAAAGCAATGACAGTGTTGACATTGAAGATCAAGAAGAGAAAATGGTAAAACAGGAATGTATAAAGGTTGAAAGTCAGACACATGATTATAAAGGGAATTCTGAAGTAGACAAAGATACAAAATCTCAGATCTGTGAAAAAGAAGAAAGTAATACTGTAACTCTTCAAGATTCTACAATATCTTCAGAATTATTACAAGTTTCTGGTGATGTATCAAATATTTATGAGGGAAAAAGTAAAACTAACAAATGTGCAGAACATTCCTTTTCAAATCCTTCTGTACCAGAATCAAATCTAAGGACTAGAAATGCCAATAAAAAATTGCATAAGCGAGATTCTCTAGAAAATAGTGTGGGTGAATCCTCAAAAACAGAAACATCAGACATTTCTTTGCTTTCTGAGAAAACTCTTCAAACACTTGAATGCCAACACAAGAGAAGTAAGAGGGTGAGGAGATCTAAAGGTTGTGATTGCTGTGGAGAAAAATCACAACCTCAGGAAAAGTCATTCATTGGGTTAAAGAATACAGAGAATTATGATGTAAAAGTCAGCGAAACAAAAAAGACAGATGTGCAGACACCTGTAACTATATCAGAAACTTCTAAAGCTGATCTGTATTCAGAAGTAAAACTTTTAGATGAGCATCATAGTGTGAATTTTCATTTGGATCTCAAGGAGGAGAATGATACTATTAATGATTCATTAATTATATCTGAAACTGAGTTGAAAGAAAATACTATTCAAGACTTTCTTCCTTCTGAAATGGTAAATTTTAAAGAAGAAACTTGTGATAGGGATTCTGAGGTAGCAATATCTCTTGAAAGCCAGGAGCCATCTAATAAAAAATGTAAAACTATTGACCCATGTTTGGGTGACTTCAAAGATATTTCACTGGAATGTTTAACTTTGGAGACCAAAGAAGAAAAGCCAGAGGCTATCCCCAAAAAGGAATTGAGTATTATAGAGAAGCTTGTTAATGTTGAAGCAAATGCAGAATTGAATCCAGGAGAAGTAGATGCTATGGAATTGAATGCAGAAAATGATAAATCTGAAGCTAGCTTCTCTAAACAAAAGAGTGTCAAAACTGATACTTCAGAGGAAGAGTTAACAGAGAAAAACAGTCAAAGTACGGATGCACCTGAAGAACTCAGTGCTGATGAAGCAGTAGCTGTGGAATTTAATTCAGGTATTGGTCATTCTGATAATACCGCACCTGTAAAAGTGAGTGCTCAGTTAGAGATTTCTGAACAAATAGCAGTTGGGGAACTAGACAGAGGAAGTGATGAATCTGATCCAGGCTCATCTGGAGAAATGAATGCTGAAATGGGAAATTGTGAAGAAACAGTGATTGGTGAGGTGACTACTGAAACTGACCGTGTCAATGAAACAGAGGATGAGGACTTAACTACCAAAGCCTCTAAGCCTATAGAAGCTGAAACAAAGAGATTGAATGTAGAAATCAATAGTTTTGTTCCCAACACACTTGAGATGAGCTCTGAAGAAGGAAAGGTTGACTGTAATAAAACTGAAACAAATATTGAACCTAATAAATTTGAGGAAACAAAATTAGGTGACAGTCAGATGGTAGCGGGAAATGATGGAATTTTACCGCAAGTTCACCATATTTCAGAGAAAGTGGAGGAGACACCACAACCTCTGACAGCTGAAACAGCTGTTTCTGAACTGGTATCAGAAGACAATAATACATCTCCTCAAAAATTAAAGGATGTTGATCCTTTACTCATGTCAGCAAATGACAGTCCTAGTGGCATGCACACACGCTGTGTCTGGTCTCCTTTGGCTTCTCCATCCACCAGCATTTTAAAGAGAGGACTAAAAAGACCCCAAGAAGATGAAAGCTCATCACCTGTTCACAAGGTAGGGGGATTGAGGCTGAATATTAATGAGTCCATGTTTAATTGGAATATTTTGGCCATATGGTGATACCTGGTGAATGACAGAATATTAGGTTTATATGACCATTCATTTTGAACATTTACCATGGTGGCTAGGGAAAAGGGCAGGTAGAAGGAAAGGTTGAGAAAGACTGAAGCCCTTTAAATTTATTTTATTTATTTATTTATTTAATTTATTGCTTGCTTGCTGCGTTGGGTCTTTGTTGCTTCCCATGGGCTATGTCTCGTTGTGGTGAGCGGGGGCTACTCTTGGTTGCAGTGCATGGGCTTCTCTCTCTGGTGGCTTCTCTTGTGTGGAGCACGGGTTCTAGGCCTAGCAGGCTTCAGTAGTTGTGGCACGTGGGCTCAGTAGTTGTGGCTTGCAGGCTCTAGAGCGCAGGCTCAGTAGTTGTGACGCACGGGCTTAGTTGCTCCGTTGTATGTGGGATCTTCCTGGACCAGGGCTTGAACCCGTGTCTGCTGCGTTGGCAGGCGGATTCTTAACCACTGCACCACCAGGGAAGTCCCTGAAGCCCTTTAGATATTCCTTTATTTCAGGGCACTAAGCTACAGATCTTCATAGAACCATCACCATTGTTCACTTTTTGAAAACTTTAGATAATCTCTCATGGTGATTTTTTTTCTGCTCTTCGTATCATAATATATGAGGAAACACTTAGAAACTGATAAAGTAGCTTTAGTTGGCACTTACTATGTACTAGGACATTATGCTGTTTCACATTTAAGTATTTATATAAGCTTATTTTCACACCTTGTCTAATTAAAAAGAAAAAAAATCTTTTTAGGCTGTGCCTTCATTAATTTCTGGATATGATTTCATTTGTAATTATTTTGTTTATGTCCCCATTTTCTTCACTAAAGTTTATCTACTTTGGTTTGTAAACATATGGATTACCTATGTATCTGTTTTAACCCTGGCCCTGTGACTTGCACATAATTTGTTGAATAAATACAATTTAAAAAGGAAAAGTTGCATGTGCTTACATAACTTGACCTCTCTATCAAAGTAGATGTTTTGAAAAAGTACAATGTAGGCATTCCTTAACTTAATTTTGAAACTGAACCTACCGTTTACTGTAGAATACATGTGTTTATGTATACAAACGTGTATATATAAATATAATTATACTGGCACTTAATTTTGCCTTTAGTCAGCACATTTTGAAGACTTCCCCAAGATATACTGAAAATTCTCATATTGAGAATTCAGAGATTAGTTCTTGGGAAGACTTAACACCACTTGAGGTTTTTTCAGTTTGGTCTTGGTTTGCTTTTGTTTTGAGGCTCTTACTATTATTATTTTTTAAGTTTAAATAGGCCATAAGGTAAAATGCATTTGATTTCTTCAGTATACTTTAGATTGTTAATATCAGTTAACTAGTCATGTTTTGTTTCATAGTAGCTCATTTAATTTTTATTTAGGCAACAGTACAACATACAGTAGTTTTCTGTAGCAGATATGTACAAAATCTGCCCAGTCTTTTGGGAATCAAGACCAGGAGGCATTTATATACATATTTAATGGTTTAAGTGCTCTGTTGTGTGCTTAGATAGCTGAATGAGTGATGAATAAAGAGTTTAGAAGAGGCCAAAATGACTTCAAGCTGGGCTAAGAAAGACAAAAAAAGCCACCCAATTGCTGACTCTTGGACCCTCAAAAAGTTAAGAACTGAGCTTAGTAAGATATACCAGAGGCCAGTTAGTACTGTCTCTGCCTCTTTACGTTGTTCTTTACAGTCCATAGTAAGCCTGTAAGGTTAATAGAATTTGATTATACAATTTTAACTGTCACATGCAATTTCATTAAGTTTCTGCTGTTATCCTTCTTTCACTCTCCTTGTTGCTGTATTATGCAGTTTAGACTATAGATAATTGGAATGACCCTTGGTCTTGAGTAATATCTGTGAAAGCAGTCACCAGGAAGAGCTACAACTATGTGCAGTTGGCTTCTAGTGAAATAAATTAAGCTTCACATTCTGTTTTTGGCTAACCTTATAATGAGAATTTACAGTGTTGTGTTTTTTTTTTTAACTTTTAATTTTGTTAAATAAAAACATGACCTATGTTTTCAGGTTCGCCGTGTCTCCTTTGCAGATCCTATATACCAGGCAGGATTGGCAGATGACATTGATAGGCGATGCTCTATTGTTAGGTGCCATTCTTCAAATAGTTCTCCCGTAGTAAAAAGTGTTAAAACTTCACCTACTGCGCAATCTAAGGTAAGCTGTAGGCTTTAAAAAATACACATGCAGACAGAATTGTGTTGGGTAATTTGTCTTAAAATTAACTAAGACACAAAACTTATTTGGTTTGGTTTATTGTTCTTTTGTCTGCTTACTTGGTAAGCAGACAAGAGGTGGTAAGAGGCAATGATGATCCAGCAAGTCATTGATCCAGTAATACTGTTACATTTTACATTTTCTGAAAATTTTAAGACATTACTGCAGGCTTAAGTTGTGAAAATAGAGTTGTAAACTTTACAGTTATCTAGGGTTCTGAGTTTTTTTTTTCTCCTTTCTTCTATCTAGCATAATACTACTTCAGCCAAAGGATTTCTGTCCCCAGGATCACGTAGCCCTAAATTTAAGAGCTCAAAGAAGTGTTTAGTAAGAAGTGCTTTAGTTTTCATGCAACTTTATATTTTCATGTTCAGTCAGGTGACCTCTATTTAACAGCTTTTGAAATTTATTCTAAGATTGCAGAAATGGTTAAGGAATCTGTGCCATGCCCAACAGAAAGTGTCTACCCTGCTTTGGTGAACTGTGTAGCACCAGTTGACATCATTTTACCTCAGATTACGTCCAACATGTGGTAAGTGGTTATTTAGGCTTCTGGCTTATACCTAGAGATGCCACTTACTTAAGAGGGATATTTAAATGATCAAGGTTCTCATGTTTAGAATTGATTTATATGTACTTTCACACACTTTGTTTTAGAAATGAATGAAAATGCAGCTGGGAAGATGGGTGAGATATGGCAATAATAGAAGCATTGATCATAATACAGTAATGGCTAAGATAATTGTGTGCTTAATATTTGCCAGGTTTTGCATACATTATCTTATTTAATCCTAATATAAATACTATAAGGAGTATAATTAGTTCCACTTTATAAGATGTTTGTAAAGGTTAGTCTTGCTTAAGCCAGGTATACACATCAGATTCAAATTTTAAAGTAAATGCACGTATGCCTGTCCTCAGAGTGGGCTAGGTGGGTCTGTATAAATTCAGTTATGATTGAGCTTAAATCAGGAAATTCAATTGGGTAGGCCCTTACAAACAGAATAAATATAAAACTATATGACATTTTTCCTGTTTCTGTCATCTCTTTAGGGCAAGAGGACTGGGACAACTCATTAGAGCCAAGAATATAAAAACAATTGGTGATTTGAGTACTCTTACAGCATCTGAAATAAAAACTCTTCCTATCCGTTCTCCAAAAGTCTCTAATGTAAAAAAGGCTCTCAGAGTATATCATGAGCAGCAGGTAAAAACTTTGATGTTAGTCATAACATCATGTATAAATAAATGATCGAGCAATACAGTTACAGAAGTTTGCATTTAAACTATTCTTGCTTAAAAAGCTCATTTTATATGATGCCTTATCTTCCCTTCCCCTGCAGTTAAGAGTAACTTAAAAGATTCATTTATAATTCCATAGATTTGCTCATTTTGTACTGTTGTGTATAATACCTCTTTATTCTTTGAATTCTATTTTCCTACCCTCTTATCTCTTTTATTTCCACCAAATAGGTGATTGGTTTCATGGCTACCATTTCTAAAACCTAGATGTTCAAATCTAAACATTTACAAAAATCTTGTGTATTTGTAGTTAACAGTATTTTGATTTTGATATCCAACACAATTGTGGCCAATTTTTTTTACTTGTTCTTCCTATCAACTTTTAACACAAACATTTTAGGTCATGGACATTTCTCAAGATTCTTATGAAAGCCAAGATGCTTTTGCCATATAAAAATGTATCAATATATGGAAAATTTTGTGTATCATTTCAGAAGAATTCACAGGCTCTCCTGAAACCCATTTAGAAACCCTTTATGTATTCATTGATACTATGCAAAACTGTGAATATATGAAAAATAGGGTTTGTTAAGGGTGAAAGCTGGTGTTCTATTAGAATTTCTGGGACTGGAGTTTGCAGACTACTGAAGACTTCTGCTGTATTCGTGAAAGTCCTTGATTTACTATTAATTTTACTTGATCTTTAAAAACATTTAACCAGTGGGGAAAAAAAGAACTATTAGTAATTTTCAGTCTGATAGCTGAAGCATTTCAACTGCTTTATTGAGATCCAGCCACATACCATAAAAGTCACCCACCCAAAACACACAATTAAGTGGTTTTTTAGTATATTCACAAAGTTACACAACCCTCACCAAGACCTAAATTTAGAACATTTGTTATTACCCTGGAAAAAAAACCCCTGTACTCATTAGCAGTCACTCTGCATTTTCACCCCCAAGGCAACCACTAATCTTTGTCTCTGTAGTTTTGCCTATTGTGGACATTCCTTAAAAGTGGAGTCATATAACCTGTAGTCTTTTGTGAATGACGTCTTTAACTGAGCATAGTGTTTTCAAGGTTCACAGGTATTAGTACTTCATTCCTTTTTATGGTTAAATAATATCCCATTCTATGGCTATACAACGTTTTGGTTATCCATTCATCACTTGATGAACATTTGGGTTGTTTACACACTTTCCTATTATGAATATGCTATTAGGTACATTCATATACAAGTTTTTGTGTGGACATAACATTCTTTATTTCTCTTGGGTATATATGTAGGAATCTAATTGCTTGGTCATATGGTAACTCTAACGTTCTGAAATTAGTATTTTCTCAATCAACAATCAGTAAGCCCTGGGAATACCTTTGAAAATTGTGTTCTTAAATTTTAAAAAAAGAAGTCCATATATTATTTAAGCTTGGAAATCTTTGCCTTAGATTTGCTTTTCCCCTGTTTCTGAACCTGGGGAATATAGTGTAGTTTTTCATGGCTACCATTTGCAATAATTCTTGACAAGTCCATTAGGAAATATTATAAACCCCATAACCACCTCTTTGAAAAAACAGTGCTATGTAATGCTATTTTTGTGTGTTGTTAGTAGAACATGGGTTCTTAGCAGTATTAGCTAAGCTTATCATGTAATGGGCTGTGAAACATAGTATGTCAGATTGTTTTCCAGCATTAGTGGTCCTGTTACTATTAGTCCTGTTAAAAATTACTTTCAATTTGTTGCTTTTGTTTTTTTTTTTTTTTTACTGGTCTGAATGTATAAATCAAGGTGAAGTCTCGTGGACTAGAAGAGATTCCAGTTTTTGATATTTCCGAAAAAACAGTAAATGTAATGGAAAATAAATCTGTTTCTCCTGATGAAGAAAGACTTGCCTCAGGTATATTTTAGCAAAGTGGGACAATTTTATAAGATCAGCTGACTTTCTTGAAGAAGTATTTTGTTATTGTTCTTTTAGTTTTAATTTGACCATGCCCTGTGAATTAGACAAGTATTTTTTTGTGTAATAGTTGCCAAGTGTGTGAAAAAGTAACTGATACGACTTGAAGTATGTCTAGTTGCTTTTTCTCTAATTGTCAACTTCTGCTCTATCAAGGCCTCAAATGAGGATATAAACTATAAACATTTGCATTCCAGTTATGTTGTTCATAAAAATGAAGTAGTCATGATTTCTGTAATGGCACAGAATAAGCTATGGTAATTTTTCTGTTGCCTATTCTCTTGACCTTGAGCAGGTATACCTCAGCCTGCATTCTTAATTTGAAACCTGGGCACTTAAATTTTTATTACCTTAAAAGGAGAGAGATAGAATTTAAGATTTATCTGGAATAGATTTAATTGTGCTTTTTTTCCTTTCTTTTAGATTTAATTGATCCTGTTGCTTTAGAGACTCCGTTATCTAAAAATCTTGTGGCCCAGATTAGTGCACTTGCTCTTCAACTAGATTCAGAAGATCTCCATAATTATTCAGGAAGCCAGCTATTTGAAATGCATGAGAAACTTGGTAGCATGGCAAACTCTATAATTAAAAATCTGCAGTCACGTTGGAGGTCACCAGCCCATGAAAATTCTATTTAGTGTTTTAAGAGAAAATTGAAGTATAAAAAAAAAAAATCACTGGATTTGTTGATTCATAAAGTAAGTTCTGAAATATAGCACAATTTCAGACTGAATGTTTGCAAAGTTGGTAACATTTCAGACGCTGAAGGGCAATATCTTATTAAGTTCAGTTTTGTTAGTGAGATCATTTTTTCCTGTATAACATGTTTTCTTGGCTGCTATGCGTAGTTTTTCCAAAAATTTAAATATTGAAATGTGAAAGCAAAAACTAAATAGCATACATTTTATTTCACTTATGCGTATTTTAATGGAACATTTTATGTAATATACCTGTTCTCAGTAAGTAAAAATGAAAAATTTTATTTGAACTTTTTGCTGAACTGATAAGGTATTTATACTTGATTTTCTTTTTTAAAATTTCTATTTGTTGTGCCTGAGGTTTAAGAAATTTGTTCTTGGTAAAACACCCCAAATGACATGCAAGAGAATCTTTTGGAATGCTCTTCGCAGACATCAACGTTATTTGGACAAGAAAATACTTATATTTCAAGAAAAATATTGAAAGTTTCAACTTTTGGGGTTAAATATTAAAGCAGAATTTATTAAAATTCCATTCATTTGCGTTAGCAAATATTTGTTCAGCAGCATTTGCCTGTGAAAATATACTTATGAGACATATAATATTCATTTTAAAATGCACGACTATTTGTACATTATGTATAGATTAAGTTTTTAATTTATAAATTTCAGTCTTCGTTAATTGCATGAGTTTTTTTCTGCAGCTTCTTGTGAATACCTTTGTTTTGTTTAATAGAAACATAATTTTGTATATATTGAATACTGAGATATCAGTATGGATGGTAGAAGTGCTTCATGGGCTTGCTGCAGATGTTTGTAGGATTCTGTCTCTACAAATAAAACAACAAATAGTTTTGTACTTAGTTAATAGTGTTAGTTAAAACATGAGTTTATTTTCTAAAGTAGCCAGAAAGAGTAAAGTAATAGAAATGAGAAAGTGTTACATGACAACTTGGCCATTCATTCCCATAACTTTCCCCTGCAACCCCCATCCCTTTTGGTTTAGAAGAGGGTATCAGCCACTAGAAAGCGTGCCTCATTACATTTCTCTTTAATGGGGATTTAGCTTGAGTATTTTCATTATAACTTGGACCATAAGGAATCTAGAGTTTATCTGCTCTTTTTAACTATACCTAAAGCAAACTTGGGAGAAATTTGAAACTGTTCATTCAAAATATTTATGTTTTACCGAGTAAAAAAGTAGGGTGTATGTAATTAAACCATTTGTAGATTTTTTACCAACTGGTATTAGTGCCTGACTTTCCCATATTTGTTTCATCTTTTTAACAGTGAGAGTATTTCATTTGTTTTCGAAATAGAATGAGCGAGTGATCTTCTCAGTTTCAGACTTATTCAGAACTAACCCTTACTTGAAAAGGCACACATTCTTCAGCAACTTATAGAAAGTTTAATCCTTGTGTCTTGGTTAGCTTTACATTCAGAAAGGGGCTGCCACCCATTCACAGTAAAAGTTGGTTTTTCTTTAATAATAAATCCATTATCAGTACATCGCAAATATTTTAGGGTCTAAGTGTGATATTTATATGCTGAGGATGATTTTAAAAGAAATTCTGGGACCACTAAACTGAGGATTGTAGCTTGAAGAAATAACTAATGAAAAATTAGGAATTTTTTTAAACATTTATAATTGTGGTTTAAATTGTCTATCATTTATTTCCCAAATTGTATTTGACAGTAAAGAGGCATATATGTTTTTGCAAACATGTGTAAGAAGGGATGTGTACGTGTGTTGAGAGGAGTCAGAATTAGCTCATTTCATGACTTCGTATCTTAATATTTGTGTGAACTAAACTTACTTGCTGGTGGAATGAAGTTCTTGGGAAGGTGAACAGTATAGCAGAAAATGTGACCAAAATGATTACCGTTTACTTAAATCACTGAGTTTGATGCAAGCACAGATTTTAATTTTAAAACATTGTGGTTTAATAAGGATATATTTTTAAATATTTGAGGGCAAAAACCAGTTTGCTAAGTGTTCGTTGTTGATATAGTTATAAGTGTGTATGTGAGGCACCTTATTTTCAATTTTCTTGCCTTAAAATTTTCTGCAAATTTTTTCCTGAGTGATTCCGGAAGAGCTGAAAGCATTAATATTCCTTGATCAGCTCCAGTGTGTGTTGTTTCACTATTAAAGTGAAATCAGTTTTTTCAGATAATTCCTAATGGTTAATAAAACATGGCAAACGTTACTGAGAACACTCAAATGTGATTTCTTATTTTATGTATTTATAAAGAATCTAGTTGAATGCAGAGCCATAGTATAATTTTCCATGTTCCAAAATGTATTTCATAGTGGATTTAAATTTCCATTATTTCAGTGAGCCCATTATTAAAGATGCTCTGCTGTTTGAACAAGTTCGAAAGCCATTGTTGAATAGTGGAGAGCTTTTGCTCAAGTAATTATGCAGTAGGATAATACAGTCAAAAATAAGATTGAAATGTGAACTTTATAAGTATGGTAACCCTGACATTGCCCATGATTCTTTCTTTCTGTGCAGCTTGGTGTAGTAGTCAGGGATTCTGTTACATATTTAAGAATCATAAAAATGTCAAGAAAGTTGGGTTATATCTTGCCTTAAATAAAGGTGGCAGGACAGGAAACAAAAGTTTGGAAAAATGGGAGGAGTATGTGGAAAACATACAAGTAGAGTTTTGTTTTTAAAGGAATGAGTAAAAATAAGTGCTGTTTCAAAGGCAGGCTTAGTTGAAATTTACCAAAAATACGAGTTACAGTGTCACATTTTTCTCTTAATGCCATTCCTTCCAACTTTGACTTTATAATCCACTAAGAAAAGCCTAGATTCCATCTCATATTCTTCATAATTGATTTGCAGGGAGATAATTTGTGAGCTAGGCTTGGAGGCCATAAAATAGCAGTTGTTAATAATTATTAGGCTAATACTTGAGTCAGGGGAGTTAGCTGCTTGCTCATTAGTTCAGCACAAGACCATTTTATCCCTAAGCCATTGGAAAGGTCTTGTACGTTGTATACAAACATTAGAGTGAAGTTCTGACTCTTAACATAGTACTTCTCAAACTTGCATGTATTTGTAAAAATGCAAATTCTGATTCAGTAGGTCTGTGATGGGGGCCTAATAGTTCATTTCTAACAATTCCCATGTGATCCATACAAATGCTGATGTGGACTGCATTTGTGGTCGTAGGCATAAGAGGCTTCAAGATCTAAATTAGGTTTTGGTATCCCAAGCAGATTTAAGTCCTTAGAATTATTGCCACAGAAGATAAAAGCTAGTCTTTTTTAAAGAAACTTTTTCAAATGTCTGAATTGAGGATTCAGATTGGTCTTGAAGGCTTCAAATTACAGTACAAAAATTTAAATAAAATTGTAAAAGGTAGAATTTTGCCTCATTTGGAGCCTTTTAAATATGGAAGATAAATATGTTATAAAGAACCTTATTAAGTAGTTTGGACAATGTGGAGTCTTACGAGTATATGTGAATTATGTTCTGATTTTTTTGTTAATATAAAGGTAAATTTTCACAATATTAGAGGTGCATTTAGAAGGCAAGATTTCATTTAGAGACTAAGTTATGGGACTTCATTATTTCATTAATAAACCTTGAAAACAGACTACCCCTAACTAAGTTTAATTTGGCAGTAAAGTTAGCAGTGCTGTAGTAAGTCAATTCTGACAAATGTGCCTTATAATCATTTTACTGAAGACCTCTGGTGACTGCTGCGACATTACATGGTTAAAACTTGCTGTTTTGTTGTAAAATGGAGTTGAAAGAGTTGAATAATCTGATTTTCCAAAATGAGTTTTTCTTGGCATTCTGTTAAGATGTTATATTTCCTTCATATTTAAATACTTTTATTGTAAGAGCTGCCCTCATCCAAAGCACTTAAGGAAATGTCGCCAGAAGTTAAGTAATGGGTTTTAAAAATAGATTATCAATCTGTGATAGATAACTCAATCTGTGAAACAAATCTGGTCTTTGTGGTTTCTCATGGCCCAATTAATGATATGTCTATTATATGCCAGGTTTTGTATATTGCTTCTTGAAAGTATCCATTAAAATCTGAGTCATTTGGATTTGAAGATCTATAGATAATAGAGTAGTAGTCTGATATAATTATGAGTGTCTACTTAGTTCTTAGAGTAGAATATTAAATTTTACAATGTGGTCTTTACCGTTTTTTTCTTCATATGCCAATCCTTTCACCAAAGAACAGTTAAAACCAAGTGCCGAACTGTAAATGCTTACTCCCCTGAAATATACCATTAGAACAAAAGATAACCTCTCTCTTTACATGTGAGTATAAAATTAAAGACAGTATTTTAAATTGATGTCACATGGAAGAAGAAAACCTACATAGCTTTTGGTCTTCTACTTGTAGTAGAGGGAACAATATCTTTACACTACAGTGAACCATTTTATAGCTGGATGAAACTAAGCTTATCAGATGGCAGACTTATATGCTGATAGAAATTGATGCACTGATAAATGATAAAATGAAGAGAAAGGGAAAGAAAAATTGAGCTGAAATAGTAATAAAGCAATTAGGGCATTAAGTATAGAGACAAACAGTTCTGTGTATTTTGAAAATAACTGGCAGCCAGTGGTCCCTGAGTTATCCTATACATAATACAGTACCATAATTAATGTTCATAAAGCCCTTGAATAATTATTTAGAAATACATTATTATTTAATACTCTGACCCCCCCATCAGTAAATAATTTCCAACAAAAGACAGTGTTACTCCTTAGATGGAAAAGCTGCATATAACTAGAAGGTTCACTTTCAAAATAAAATGTCATGGAACCGAAAATGGAATGTATAACAGCTATTTTGATACTTAACTAATAGTTAACAGGGGTCTGAGGAATTTTTAATTTTTATGGAATGGAAATTTTCTAATAGAAGAATGGAATTAAGAATCGATTTTGAGTATAGGAAACGAAAGACGGCAGTTTTGCCTAGTAAGTTTAAAGAGTAGAGGTTGACAAACTACAACCTGCCGCCTCTTTTTTACATCTGATGAGCTAAGAGTGGTTTTTACGTTTTCTAAATGGTTGAAAAAATCAAAATAATAGTATTTTGTGGCACATGAAAATATATAAAATTAAAATTGTATTGTTTGTAAATAAGGTTTTACTGGGACACGGTCATGCTTATCTACATATTTGGCTGCTTTCCAGCTACAGTGGTAGAATTGAGTAGTCTGAAGGACTGTGGTGGCTTGTAATATCAAACATACTGTCTGACACTTCAAACATACTACTATCTGACACTTTACATAAAGTGTGCCAGTCCTTGACATAAGGGAGAGATTTGTGCATACATGGCAGTTTGGCTACTTCTGGCTGGCAGGATAGGAATATTAATTTAATTTCTATTGCCATTATTTAGATTTTATTTTATAAAATGGGTTCCCCTGATTCCATTTATATCTTACCATCGCTCAAATACACATATACTAGGAGATGCTAGTATTTTTTACGTACGCCTTTTTCTCCCAAACCCTTAAAGCATTGTTCTGTGTTTGCCATGGATATTAAGGGACCTGATGTGTGAAGGAAAGGCATCTGGCACTAATTGGTTAAATCACACCTGTAAAACAATTGGGGCTTTGGGGAGTTTGCTTTCTGTGTTGTTGAGTAATGGATCGCTTTCAATATAAACACTACCTCCTGTGGATAGACTTGACTAATGTGCACTTAGAAAAGGACTGAGAGAAGCCAAATCAGTCATTTATTAGCCCTGTAATATTTTTGTTTTCATCACTTGATAAACTCTAAGAGAGCTTAGTTTTACATTCAGAAAGTATTTATATTTGATAAGTCAAATGATGTAAGTTGAAACTTCACAGAAGTACCTGTTCATTCCTCAATTGACTGTACTAGTAGATGGGAAAATAAGGGTGCAGTCAGTTTTGTTTGTGTAATGCTTTATACAACGTTTGAAGCAGGTAGACCTGTACTAAAATTGTATTTTCAGGTTCATTATGACTGAGTGGAGGGAGGGAGAATCTGTGTCTGATCCACAGTAAAACTTTCATAATCTGTTGAGAGTTGACTGTTACCACTTGCCAATTGAAACTGGACATAGAAACATTTTTAAAGAAATGCACTTTAATCTTAAATAAAACAAACAAAAAAAATTATGGTACTTGCTGTTCTTTGGTTTTTGTTTTTTTATTTTTGTGTTTCAGTGAGGCCTCCTGAAATGAATGAGAATAACATAATCCAGATACCAACCTAAAAGTGAGCATTGTATTCCTCCACGAGCACATGAACCATTCATATTCTTCCCCTCTTTTATGGCCTATTTTTAACCGTAGAGGATCTCTCTTTTATTCATAGTCTTATGGGTTCCACACACTTCTAAATCCATTTTTTTTTTAAATTGAAGTATAGTTGATTTACAATATTGTGCTAGTTTCAGGTATACAGTGAAGTGGTTCAGTTATATATATGTTTTTCAGGTTATTTCCATTATAGGTTATTACAAGATATTGAATATTATTCCCTGTGTTACACAGTAAATCCTTGTTGCATATCTATTTTATGTATAGTAGAGTTTATCTCTTAATCCCATACTTCTAATTTATTCCTCTTTCTCCCTCCCTGTCCCCTTTGTTAACCGTAAGTTTGTTTTCTATGCCTGTGAGTCTCTTTCTGCTTTGTATAAAGATTCATTTGTATTATTTTATAGATTGTGCATATGTGATACAATACTTGTCTTTCTCTCCGTATATTTTCTGTGTCCATCCATGTTGTTGCAAAGGTCAATATTTCGTTCTTTTTTATGGCTAATATTCCATTGTGTGTGTGAGATCTTATATATATATATATATATATATATATATATATATATCTCACATCTTAAACTAATTGTCTGTTGATGGGCATTTGGGTTGTTTCTGTCTTGGGTATTGTAAATAGTGCTGCTGTGAATGTTGGGGTACATGTATCTTTTCTAATGAGAGTTTTCGTCTTTTCCAGATATATGCCCAGGAGTGGGATTGCTGGATCATACGGTAGTTCTATTTTAGTTTTTTGGAACCTCCATACTGTTCTCCATAGTGGCTGCACCAGTTTACATTCCCACCAACATTTCTGCACACCATCTCCAGCATTATTTGCAGGTGATGGCCATTCTGACCAGAGTGAAGTGGTACCTCATTGTAGTTTTGATTTGCATTTCTCTAATAATTAGCAATTTGGAGCGTCTTTTCATTCGCCTGTTGGCCATCTGTATGTCTTTGGAGAAATTTCTGTTTAGATCTTCTGCCCGTTGTTTGATTGGGTGGTTTGGTTTTTTGGTATTGAGTTGGGTGAGCTGTTGGTATATTTTGGAAAGTAACCCCTTGTTGGTTGCATCATTTGCAGATATTCTCTCCCATTCCGAGGTTGTCTTTTCGTTTTGTTCATGGTTTGCTGTGCAAAAGCTTAAAGTTTGATTAGGTCCCATTTGTTTATTTTTGCTTTTATTTCTTTGCCTTAGGAGACTGTAGATCCATACTTTTAAAGTAAGGGGAAAAAAACCCAAAATACTTAGTGATGTTGAAAAATACTGTATTAGTTTCCTATGGCTGCTGTTAACAGCCACAAGCTGAGTGGCTTAAATAACAGAAATTTATTGTTTTGGTTCTGGGGGCTAGAAGTCTGAGATAACTTTGTCAGCAAGTGTTGGTCCCTTCTAAGGGCTGTGAGGAAGGCTGTTCCATCCCTCTCCCCTAGCTTCTGTGGTTTGCTGGCAATTTTTGGCTTTCCTGGCATGTAGAAGCATCACCCCAGTCTCTGCCTTCATTTTCACATGTACTCTTTGCTCTTGAGTCTCAGACACACATTAAGAAGCTTTAGGACAGCAGTATTACTATGGCTCTGAAGTATTGTGGACAGATCTTTTGCTTTTTAGAAAGGATACTGTATAAACTTAAGCACAAGCCATTATTGGTTGGCACTCCACCCTTTGCCCATGCCTTTGCCACAAACTGCCAGCCCACTGGATACACACGGGGAAGATCCCCTTTGGGATCCCACAGATCCCACAGCTATTGGATCCCACAGTTATTTCTAAAGCGTTATAAGCCAAGCCATAAGGAAAGCTTGCTGAATACAAGTATGGATAGAGTTTTGAGAAAGTCTACACTTGTGCATTTTTTTTTTAATTGAAGTATAGTTGATCTACAATGTTGTGTCTGGTGCATTTAATACTTATTTTAAGTTTAATTTTTTTAGTGAAGTCTAGTGTAGGGGGTTTGCTTTTGTTGAAGTTTTTATTTGTAGATCTTTAAAAATAAATAATGCTCATTCCATCAGTGGTGTTTGTTGCAGAATTGCAGATTTTATTAGTTACTAGCTTAACACCAGTTTATATTGACTAGCTGCTTTATAACTTCAGAACTACAGTCAGCAAGGAAAAGGTGAATATCTGCCATTAAAAAAAAATGTGTTTTTAACATGTTTAGAACTCTTGATTTAGAAAAGAAATACTGTTAAAACATTTTCATAATGGAGAAAGATTCTGGGTTGAGGCAACAGTAATATAACAACAATGCAGAAACTTAAACATTTTAAAACCCAAAGGAAAATTTAATAATGGCAATTAAAAGACCTATGGGTTTAATGTTGTCTCAGGTTTTATGTGCAAGTCCAGAAGATAGAAGTCTAGTTTAATAATTGGACAGATTAGTTGTACTAACCTTTGTTTTCCTGGTGAATTATTGGGGTACATATAGAAACAAGGGATGGTACAACCATGAATCATATTGACACAAAAAGCACTACGCAGCTTCAGAACTCGGGGAATAGTGGAGAGTCTAAACAAATGCTGATGGCAAGATCTGTAGGTGCTGTAGACAGATGCAGTGCTTTGAAGTTCCTAAATAGCTTCAACATAGTTGGCTGGGAGCATGCCCGTCCTGCCAGTCCTCTGCACGGTGCCATACATCCAACCTTCATCAACAGTTTGAACGTTTACAATGGCATCCCCATCTTTGAAGGACACCTCATCTGCATCTGCAGCCATATAGTCATACATGGCACGGAAGATTTTCTATCGGCAAAGACAAAAAAGGGAAATATATATTAGATTTGCAGCAATTAACCCGAACACCTAGTTTTAGTTTCCACCAACTTAACTTGCACAAAACAGAATGTGCAACTACCTACCACCAAAACTAAAAGACAACTCACAAACTAGGAGAAAATATTTGCTAATCATATATCTAATAAGGGATCACTATCCAGACTATATAAAAAAAAACTCCTATAATTCAATACTGAAAAGGGACAGGGGCAAAAGATCTGAATTCTCCAAAGACGATAAACCAAGAGCCAATAAGCCCGTGAAAAGATGCTCGACATCGTCAGTCATCAGGAAAATGCAAAACTACAATGAAATACCCCTTCACACACACTGGAATGGTGATAATTGAAAAGATAGTAACAAGTGTTGGGGAGGATATGGGAAAATTTGAATCTTTATAAACCGTTGGTCGGAAAGGAAAATGGTGCAGACACTTTGGAAAACAGTTTTGGAAGTTCTTCCCCTTTTAAGAGTTACCATGTGACCTAGCAGTACTACTCCTAGGTATATACACAAGAGGAATGAACATAAGTCCACATAGTAACTTGTACATCCGTATTCATAACGGCATTATTTGTAAAAGCCAAAAAGTGGAACTAGCCCAAATGCCCATCAACTGATGAATGAATAAAGAAAAGGTATTCCCATACAATTAAATATTTGCTAATAAAAAGGGATGAAGTACTGATACATGATACAACATGGATAACCTCAAAACATTAAGAAGCCAGTCACAGAAGACCACATATTGTGTGATTTCATTTATATGAAATATATCCCAAATAGGCAAATATATACAGAAAGTACATTAGTGGATGTACTAATCTAGTGTTTTGGAGAAAAAAATTTGAAAAATCATAGCAATATTGCATGTTTTTCTTTGGGAATTTGGGAGCATACCAGTAGTAAAAGTTTGGAAAGCTAACCTCCACAATGTTTTTTTTTAAAGAATTGTAGCATGGTGGGAAAGGAAAATGGAGCATTACTAATCAACAGGCATAAAGTTTCAGTTAAGCAAGATGAATAAACCCTAGAGATCTGTTCTAGAGATCTCTAGGGATCTGTACACAACCTTGAATCTATAGTGAACAATAATGCATTATACACTTAAAAATATAAGGGTAGGTTGATCTCGTGTTCTCACAACAATGAAATAAGGTTTTTAAAAACTGTAACAATTTAGAGATAAAAATAAAATTTGATTTGAAAGTGCCCAAATTTTCTTTATAGGAGCAGTCACTGGTTAGTAATTTGGTATGAGACCTACATATTTTTTCCTAGCATTCTGAAATATACACAACATATATTCACATTCAAGGATAGGTTCCCCCCTGCCCCACATAAGTGGAATACTGCTATAAATAGTACTCTGACTTGTTCCTTCCATTTAATATAGCTTGGAAGTCTTTCCATATGAATATAGATTGATCACATTCTTTTTTACTGCTGTAGAGAATTCCATATTTTAGTACTATCGCAAATTATTTAGCCATTTCTATATTTCTGGACATTTAATTGTCACCATGTTTTTGTCACCATGTTTTCATCCACTAACCCTATAGTGTTTGTCTTTGGGCAGATATTTCAAAAGAAAGCTTTTAAAAGTAAAAGTATTTGGTGAAAGGCATGTGCCTTTTAAGTAAGTTTTTTTAGAAAGTTCACTACTGTAATGTTCTAATATACTTTTATTGTTGCATATTTCTGGTTAGTAGTCAAATGGTGAACATGTTTTTTTTGTTGGCCATTTTTAAAAATTTTGCTGTATATTGTCTATTCATATGCTTCCAGGTTTTATTTTGAAGGGAAGGGGGATAATATGTCAATGAACTTTGGATACTTTTTGCGTTTTTAGATATTAATCTTTTTATTGAGTATAATATTTTTTCCCAGTTTGACATTTCTTTTTGCTATAAAAGCATTTAACCTTTTATGGTCAAATCTGTCAGTCTTTTCCTTTACATATCTAGATTTTGGAGTCTGCTGAGGAAGGCTTTCAGCATTTCCATTTGTAAAAGTAGTCTCTATTTTTCTGTAGTATTTTAGTTTTCTTTTTTTTTTTTTCTCTGCTGATTTGTAATTCTTTTAGGGTCCATTTTTGGACTTCATCTATTTTAAAATCTATTCTCATGCTAAATTCATATTTAATTACAATAGATTTATAGCATATTTTGCTCTTATGGTTAAGTCCTTTCCTATTATCATTTTCAAAATTTGCTTATTCTTGCATCTTTACTCTTTCAAATAAATTATAGGATTAATGTATAAAAATTTTTTAAATTTTACTAGGATTTGATTGGAATTGCCTTGAATTTATGGATTTATTTCTGGAGAAATGACTTCAAGATTCCCTTCCTGAACTATAATGGGTCTCAATACTTACTTAAGTCTTATGTCCTTTAGTAAAGATAGTTTTCTACATACAAATATTGTTCATTTCAATCCTAAAGAATTATGTTTTTGTAATACTATGAATGAGATCCAGGGTTTTAAACTAGTCCTGGTGAATTGTGAACATGATTTGACTTATTTCTTCAATGTATATTAATAGGGGATATCTAAGATATGACCAGATTACATGTGTGACATGTGCATACACATATATTTGGGTTGGCCAAGAAGTTCGTTCGGGTTTTTCTGTAAGATGATGGGGAAAAATCCGAACGAGCTCTTTGGCCAGCCCAATATATTCTGGAAGAATGATTCCAAGCCACAGATGTTTTGCGTTAAGACAGTGGGTGGGTCTAATGAGACCAAAATGATGACTTTGCTTTAGGCTTTTTTTGTTTGTTTGGTGTGTTTGTTTTCAATCACCGAGTAATGCTTTTTAATTAATGTGAGTTGCTAATGAAGGTTTTCTGATAATTTATTACTGTTAGCATGAGATGTGTAGTAAAAGAGCATTATGTAAAATAGAAGATTCGGTTAATAAAAAAAAAAGACCAGAATACCTATAATCATTATTGCACATATCAAAAAGTGAGAATGACTTCAGTAAGTTACTGTTACTTACTCCAGCAGTAGATGGATGAGATGGGATGGAGGATACCGTTGTCTGCTGGGTAGCAACTGAAGATGATCGTTGCTGTGGGAGCTCTGTGGTTTTTGCATGTTTGTAAGCTGAAAAGGGAGAAAATGGTTTATTAGGAGAAAACATGACTAGACCTCATTTAATCTGTGATTAGCAACTGAGCTAATCTTTTCCCCTAATTTAAAAAGAATGATTTCCAAGATTGGAGGAATGAAAATGAAATAGCTAACTGCGTGTACCTCTCCACAATTCTAGTCCTCTCATTAGAAGAAAGGATCCAGATGTTTTTTGTTGTGTTTTTTCTCAAAGCATCTCTTAACAGTAACCTCCAGGGAGCTAGCTGGTTGGCCGTGGCTGTCAAGGTCAGGGCCATCCACGTGTACCTGGTGAGGTTGCAGAGAAGAAGACGCCCCCGTCGCTGTAGGTGGAGAGGTGGGCACCTTCTGAATGCTCGGACTTCTCCTCGCCGCCACTGACGCTCAGCGCGCTGGCAGATCGAGACTGCTCCCGGCTCCGGCGCTGAGCTTGTGCTGGGGAGGTAAGATCCATTGGAGAGGGAGCAGAGGTGAAACTTTTTATAGCAGCAATGCCTAACGGTAATTGACTCTCAGTTGGCTTTTGTTTGTTGTCATGCATGCAGGGTTTTAAGTAGATTTCTGTGGATTAAACCCTCAAAAACTCTTATGATACATTTTCCAGATGACAGTTTAATCACCCAAGGTCCCCTATCCGTTAAGTGGTACAGCCAGGCTTCCAATCCCAGAGTCTGTCCTTGACTACTACTCCATCCCTCTATCCTGCTCATTTTCCGGGCTCACTAAAATGAACAGATAGTAATGTGCACAAATTCCACCTTTCAACTTCTACAGAACGTGCCCCCTAACTTCCAAATTTATTTAGATACACTTTCTCTGTGTTTCCGCAATCTGTGTGCAGACCTTTAAAATTGTACATGTCAGGGTGTAACCACTGATTTACTGGTCTCTCTTCATCAGTGGACTAGAGTATAAATCCTTTGAGACTTATAGGCACTACATATTGTTTTACTTTTAACATGAATAGAAGGCATAAAGGTATGTGGCCTGTTTCGTTGAGTGGCTAATCTTCCTTGACATAAGAGAGTTCAGAAAGTTGTTAAAGGGCAAATCCATTCTCTTCCCTTTGCTTATGTATTTTTTTTTTCCATTATTTCTCCAACAGAAAGATGTACTACCTTTTTTTCTTTAGGAAAAAAAAAATGATAATGGGGACTGAAGGAGACTTACCCTTAGGCAGTGAAACAATCTTTCCTAACTTGAACTTGTCTAGAAAATGAGCTTGGCCCACTAGTCAAGGAGGTGTTCTTATGCTGAATGGGTGACTCAGGAAATTGAAAGCCCTGGAGGAGACGAACTTCTGAGCCTAAAAGCCACTGGCACTAGCCCACTAAATGGTGATGTTTACGTCGTAAGCCTTTTGTGGCATCACATACCATTAATCATGTGTAAGCTTCGGGACTGAATGTTGTCTTCTGCTGGATCATAGTCAAAAACTGAGCCAGGATTTGTACGCCAGACACGTAAACCTGAAAGTGAGATTCAGGATCAGCACAGATGTTCTTGGATGCTTGTGATAGCTTGGAGACCAAGGCATGAACCTAAACAACCACAGGCAGATTGAATAACACTCATTGAGCTTAGTTCTAGGAGGGGAACAAAGCATAAAGTAGATTTCAGCTTTGCAAACAGTGAAATGATAGGGGTTTTCTTTCACATCTAATGAAAACACAGATTGAGGTCCTCTGGCCTTTGCTTTGCTCTAGATAATGTCACTTGTGTTCTTCTACCTTCCTTAACTTAACGTTGATTTTTCTCCCCAGGCTCCAATTACCTGTAATAGTTTCCTGATCCTGGTCATTCCGTTTTTGTTCCATTTCTACCACTTTTCTCTGAATACCTCGGTAGTTAATGTCACTGAAGTCCTGTGTGTTCTTCTTTACTCGTTCAGTGATGGGGTCTGTCACCACTGGTGTGAAGCAACCCTTGTGTTTCTCGAAGTCTTCATGGTATTTCACCTGAAATTTCACGAGTTCACTTGGTGAAAATAGGATGGTGTGATCATTTCCTTTTTTACATGTTCCAACAGGCCGTCCACCCAATCTGAGGAATTCCTCACTCACCGTTGAGATGTGGCGTTGGGTCTCCCTCACCCGTCTCATCTCTGGCGTGTCCAAGACATAGGCAGCTTTGCCTTGTATTTGTTTCCGAAAGCTATCAGAATAAAGCACCTGACAGAGGAGAGACCATGAATGAGGACAGATTGTGGTACCATCCTAATTCTGAAGCCTCAAAACCTTTCCAACAGATGGAGGTGAAAGAAACTGGGGAGGGAAGCTTGAGTCACCTGAAAAGCCCCAGCTAGCCCGTGGCTGACAGAGGAACAGTTAGCATGAGGGTGGACAGGCAGGGCTTGAATGAGACAAAGGATTTCTTTTGAGTTTGAGGAGACAGGGCAAAGTATAATTTTGAAAGGAAGGGGAAAAAGTGCTCTTGAATTTGCTGGGAATTGTAGCACCAGCACATTGGATGATATTTGGAGCTAAACGTGATACTGACGTTTGAAAGAACTATCCTTTAAGACAAGTGATCATTTTTTGAAGGATTATGTCCAGATTTCATAAACCAATATGCTAATACAGAAATCAAAGTCTCAGAAATGAAAAACCCAAAATATCAAAGTCAGAGAAGGCTTCCATTTCAGAGTATTACCTGTTTCATAAGGTATCTTAAATAAGTATTGCTGAAGATTGAGGATGTTAGGAAGTCAATTTGTTACACTTAGTTACATAAGACTACCTCAGAGTAAAGTAAAACGGAAGAGGAAACACTGGCAATTAACTTGTTATGTCTTAGTACAGTCATTTGGAATTTAAAAGCACAGTTATGTTAATTTTAGTGTGAATTTTCAGTTGAATAAAAACACTTTTTTATGATGTTAAAATGTTATTTTCCAAGTTGTTGCACTACTCCTTCTTTAGTCCTAGAAAATACCGAGCTAATGTTTTCTTGGTTGCGCTTAGCTCTCTCCATCTCTGGAGTGACCGGTGTCGGAGTTGCTTTTCTCATATTCTCTTTGTACAATACCTAGAGGGGCCAAGAGAGCATCCAGATATCAGAGAGCAGAAACCCAGTTCTGAAAACCATCATCGAGCTGTTGTTATGGCTCAGTTATGTCACACTCTATAAAAACACCTCAAGAAGAGAAAGCCATTAAAGTGTTATTGTAGAAAGCAAAAAGTGACGAAAAAAGTAAATCAGGTGAGCCGGTGGGGTTGGTATGTCATTTTTAAGTAGGTAAAGAAGAATTTTAAAAGATAAAAGTTTTGGGGAAACTGAGATAAGTTAGTGGTATAACCATGTTTGCCAGACTTGTTAAAAGTGTCACCATTTCTTTTTTCCTCTCTCAAATACCGAGCTAAAGTTTTCTTGATTGCGTTTGACTCGTTCCATCTCGGGAGTAAAGAGTGCGGGGGTGGCTTTCCCCAGGTTCTCTTTGTATAACACCTGTGAGATACAAAGGTGGACCTGAAAGTCACTAGGAGGCAGTATTCAGGCTATTCAATATAATGCAATTTGGGGGAGAAAACTCCAGGTTTAATCTATTTCTATTAGTACAACTCTAGAAGAAAGCTTAAAAAACAGTTAATGGCAACAGTAAATGTATATCATTTAGGGGAGATTGTAAAAAGCTGGCGTCTTGTTTGTTTTAACCTGAGATGGAGTTAGGAGCAGGTCAAACGGCAGGGGTTACTTTGCAAAATTAAAAGCACTTTCATTTCTCAAGACAATACCGAGCTAATGTTCTCTTGATTGCGTTTGACTCTCTGCATCTCTGGAGTGACAAGGGTTGGGGTGCCTTTCCCCACATTTTCTTTGTACAAAACCTATATGAGTCCAATGGATCCAAAAAGCCAAAAAGAAAAAAAGAATTGCAGTTACCAAAAGATTAAACAGAACAGATCATTTGTTAGGAGGCTCAGGGTGCTAAACCATTTGGGCAATAAGGTTAGATGGAAAGAAATACATTTCCAAAACAAGTTGATGTAGTTACAGCAAGACACATTTCTAGGTTAGGACCCTGCCCTGAAATCCTTACAGCCTGCAAGACAGAACTGCAGTTTTTGTGCCTAGTTCTGGGATGTGGGGCAGGGATGGGAAACTGCCTTCACTCTCCCACTGATCTATGCATGTCAAGCTCCTGACAGGTCATCTCACAGGACTTAGGGGCATGCGCTTGAATAACACAGAAGGTGGAGGCTGCTCCCTAAATAGCATAGGGAGACTGGACCCTTTTGCCACACTTGAACTCACATAGACACATCAGGAAAATGTATCCTTGCTATCATCTGTGCTCTGCCTCTTGCTTTAGTTCAGTACATCATCATACGTAGTAAGGAAAAATGTTTTCAGCAATTAGATCACTATCATGGTAAGTCAATAGGAAACATTGTGATAAATTCCCAGCCTCGCTGTCACCTCAGTGTCATTCTTGGGGTCACAGGAGTTTCGGGATATGGCATTCAAGAGGAAGAATTCTGTCAAAGAAGTGGTTCTCAAAGCTGAAGTCCCTGGATAGCAAGGTCAGCATCACCTGAGACCCTGCTGGAAATGCAAACTTTCTGGCCCACGCCAGATCTACAGAATGAGAGACCGTGGGCTTCCCGGTGATTCTAATGCACACTAGTCTCAGGAGTCCTGCGTTCCAGTATCCGAGGAACCTGCAGACAGTGTAGATGCGGAGGGCCGCTGGCGCTTCACTGCGTACGCTAATGTCCCCACACAAACCCCAATGCCCCAGCAGTCTATAAACGTATAAAATATCACAGAGCGCAGGCTTACAGAAAACGGCTTAATTTACTAAAATTAGCAGCTGAAGACCATGATAAATACAGAAGAACAAAGAGAACTAAAATTGGTAAAACAAAAAACAGTTCGAGTGACACTTTCATTTTTAAGTAAATTGACATTCATTTGCCAAAACCACTACTGGATCTTAAATTTATGTCGTTATCCCTGAAGGAGAGGATTAGGGGTTATTTTTCCCCAAGGTCTCTTTGTCCAAATCCGGCAGGGTAAATTAGAACCTAAAGTCAGGTGCAAAAACACAACAAAATCACAACTCCACTGTCTAGAAAGAGCCCTGTCCACACCTACTACGCCACTCCCCAAATTTCACAAGTACATAAAACAAAGAGACCTTAGGGGTAATGGATAGAGTGTAAGTTTAGGGAGAGAGGAGCAAAAGGATGATTTATTACTTTCTGATATTAGAACTTTAAAATATGGATTAAAGCAACCTTGTTATTACGGAGTTAAGTCTAGGAGTAGCTCTAAAGGGAAGAAGGATAAATGTGATTAAGAAATTCACAAAATTTCAGTTGTCTTTAAAAAGTAGGATTAATATGTATTATTTTAAATCATTAAAGAAGTAGTTTCTTTTTTTTCCTTGCCAAAGTACCGAGCTAATATTTTCTTGATTGTGTTTGACTCTCTCCATCTCTGGAGTGACAGGTAAAGGGGTTCCCTTGCCCATGTTTTCTTTGTATAACACCTGTGTGATGAGAAAGCATCCAGAAAAACAACCATAAGTAACATTTCATTTGTTGTGAGATTTTAAGGGTCAGTTCAACTTCCTTGTTATCAAATGACACAGTAGTCCGAGGAGCCAGGAGTTATGTGCTAACAAGATGCCACAAAAAAATTTAATGATAGCCACTTTTGAGATTAGCAAACTGACACTATCTGGGGTAGCAGGGCCCTTAGTTGCTGGGGAAAGACTGGAGTTATCCTCCCAAACAGTCACGTGGGGATTTGAGATTGTTAGAACTTGGTTGTGTTGTTATCCAAGCAAACTAAAAGAAAAAAGGTTTCAAAAAACATTTTTTTAAATGCCAGATATAACAGAAATCAGAATTAACTTGAAAAAAAAATCCATAGTAGTACCACAGAAATGTGAAAGTATGTCCTTTTGCTAAGTGAGGTATGTTAGAAGCAAAGGAAGGGAAGTGGATTTAAAAGAAGAATAAATGTTAAGAATCAACTTAATTATGAGATTAAATGGCATCTATTTTCCCTTTTTTCCCAAAATACCGAGCTAAGGTTCTCTTGATTGAGTTTGACTCTCTGCATCTCTGGAGTGATGGAGATTGGGATTCCTGTGCCCAGGTTTTCTTTGTATAGCACCTGTGTGATAGGAAAGCATCCAGAACAAAAAGAGCAATCAGCCACTCTCCCCTTCTTGCAGAGCAGCTGGGAGTAGGACAAGGAGGAAGAGAACCAGTTAGAGGAAGGGAAATACCAGAAGCTTCTAGAGCCAACCTGTAGGAGCCTAAAGACGTCCTTAAAAGCAAGGGAATGCAGGAAGGAGCAGGGAAACTAAGAAATTTGAAAGAATTTTACTGTTTTGAACTAGTCTCTGCATCACTGAGCAAAGGAGAGCACCATGGAAGGGAACGATGAGCTGCGCCCCCCAGCTTGTTATGAGGTTGGGGAAAAAAAGGGCAGAGGCAGAAGGAGAACCAAGGAAGTTATTTTGATTTGGAAATGTTATTAATAAACCACATAAGGATATTTAGGTTTAATAAACACTGCATATATGAAGATGCATACACACAAGTCTTCTTTTGTTGATTTTCAAAAGAAGTCAAGGTATTTAATTTTTAGTTTAGGTGAACATATTGGGAAGAATTAATTATATTTAAATGGAGAACAGTGACAAAATGCTAAAAAAAAAAATAACCTGAAAATATCTATACAAATACCAGTAGAGACCAAGAAGGTTAGAATAGGAAATGAAGCCAACAGTTTACATTTATTTGCAGAATAAATTTTTGTAAGCTTTACGTTCAAATGAAAGTTGCCAAAGCAGGATAATGTGGGTGCCTAGAGACTGGGAATGCTATGTTTTTAAACATATTGGAATATCATATTGAACATTTTTTAAGTGATGTTAATGTTCAACCAAAATGGGGAAATGGATTCATGGGAAATGGCGGCATTAAGTTGCAAACAAGACACAAGACGTGTCAAAGTTTTTACTGGGATAAGTTGATTAGGTTTTAAAATATAGCCATTAATCTTTTTAAAAAATGGTTTAAAATTAGTTAAAGGGTTTTTTTGTTTGTTTGCTTTTTAAATACCGAACTAAAGTTTTCTTGATTGTGTTTGACTCTCTCCATCTCTGGAGTGATGGGAACTGGAATCCCTTTCCCGATGTTTTCTTTATACAACACCTGTACGATACAAGAAAGCATCCAGAAAAAAAAAGAGCAGTGAAAAACAGCCCTTTCATCTATCGTGTAAGGAACGTACTATGAAACACAGACGTCAAACAGGAAAGACAAATTCACCAAGTCAGTCTGTTTTTTCAAGCACAGATCTGGATGAAAACATGCTCCATATTTCCTTGGCTAAAGTGCTGGTGTATTTGATGTTCAACTTTTAAGCTAACTCATATATTAAATGTTGGTTTTCTGTGTTAGGAATTAAGAAAAAAAATTAATTTCATAAAATTACTAAAATACTTAGTGTACAATAGAAAGGTTATTTTTTAATTAGATGGGCAAATATTTATTTTCCCTACACAGAACATCTGTTTTACAGAATAACAGATATTTTAAACCCTAGGTCAAATCTATACAATATAGGAAATTGGTCTTTCTTGGGTAAATTCAAGTTATAGAGGTGGTCAAGTCTAAATACATAGCACTGTTTATCTTCCATAGAATCTTAAAGGCTCTATGCACCACTGGATAAAAATTGCCTAAATGCAACCTATGTAAAAATTAACACAAATGGTTACTTAAAAGAAAGAAATTGTCCAGGATCATCAGGATCATTAATATCTCAAATAGATAGGAACAATAATATACTTACTGTAATACAGAAGAAAATGATTTTTAAATAGTTTTGAAAATTAATGTAAACCTTTCCAAAAGAAGGAATAATAATATATACCTATAGGGAAAACAGTGAATATAACATTCCGAAAATAATATCAATTTATACCGAAAATTTAATAAAATCAAAAGGTTGTTAGTGAATAGTAATTAAAAACAAAAAAGCAAAACAAAACAAAAAGACAGTGGGACCAAAGAAAGTTACTTAATTGTGTGAAAGAATCAAACTTTCAGAAAATATTGAAATGGAGAATTAAAAAACATTTTGGATCAAAACTCGCCCTACCTACCTGCCCACCCCCCCAAAAAAAAAATCCAGCTAAATTTTCCTAATGACATTTGATTCTCCATCTCAGGCATAAGTAAATCTAAGATCCTTATATAAAAGTTTCACAGACTATTGAGTAGTATAGAGTTTTTTAGCAACAAAAATATTAATAAAAGAGAAAATAACATTAAATATAGACTCACGATCTAATTTGTATATTTTTTAAAAGATCAGAAGATCTGGATTTCAATTCATGGAATGGCTTGTTTAGAACAAGTATCAAGATAAGATTGCTTTGGGTTCCAATACTGAGTGATTTTCTTTCTTGGTGCTCTGTTTATCCAGATAGGATCTATGTTAAGCTAAACCTTGTCCCTAGCAAAGGCCACTATTTCTACACATGGCCTCAAGTCCTGTGTCTTTCCTTTCAATACTAACGCAGCTACATCAAATAAAAATATTCCCAAGTAAATAAAGCTATAGTGTTTGGGGGTTTTGGACATCAATTAACTTCAAAAGTCCCATAAAACGTGAAAAGGGAAGGAAAAGAATCAATGAAACATTTTAAGGGACTATTATAGGAAGTATAAAATGTTAGAATCAAATGGTGAGTAAAAGATCTGGAAAACAGAAAAATTTAGTTGATGAGTTTTTTTTTTTAGAAAAATGTGTTAAACTGATTATTTTAAAGGGACTAACAGAAGTTTTGTTTTATACAACGGTATTATCATTTTTTTTTAATGCGAGTTAAAAGAGCTTTCTCCCAAGTACCGAGCTAAAGTTCTCCTGGTTGTGCTTGACCCGCTCCATCTCGGGAGTGACTGGGAGGGGAGTCCCCTTGCTCAAGTTCTCTTTGTACAGAATCTGTGTGCACAAAATCAACAATCAAATCAGCCTGGACCCATTGTTTAGGAAGACTTAGCTTTTAAAATAGGTTCTAAAAGTATTTTTGCTTGTTTGTTTTCATAATGACATAAATTGGCCTAAATAACTTTAAGAAATAGAACAAGTACAGATCACCTTTGGCCGTTTCATCACATACAGTATGAGGTCTGTCAGTAAGAGGCATTCATAGCGACCGAGCTGCCAGGCTGCAGGAGGAGTCAGTCACTTATATAAGCCTTCTCTCAAAGACAAGGACTCGGCCTTATCAGAGACAACTCAAGTTAACTGAAATTTACATGCCTCATGAGTTGTTGGTAACTCTAAATTAGTGAACCAAAAAAAGGGGGGGGGGTTGGGGGAACAAAATAAGTATTAAAAGCTAAATAAATATTAGCTTTCAATGATCCTGAAACTATTCCAAGGAAAGCTCATTTATCTCTCTCGTGATATACCAAAAATAGCTGAGCCAAGTAAATTCTGTATTTCTGAGTTACTCTGAATTGCTACGTTGTCTTTGGAATGAAAATGTTCAAGAATCACATTCTTTTAAGAAGAGCTGCAAACAAAATACATCAAACAGAGCCACAATAAATACACATAAAATTCTAGCTAACATTATCCTTTCGGAGGCATGTTAGATTTTACTTTTGACTTGCGCCACACCGGTTAGAAACACCTACTGTTATTCAAGGGGAATTTGAGGAAGGAAACACTAAGTATTACAGGTTTTTAAGGAATGTGATCAATAGCTACGTTTTAGGAAAAACAGTTAAAATTTCACAGCAGAACTAAAATACTAAATTAGATTTGGGTTGAAAACTGAGGTAATATTTGGTATCATTATTTTCATTATATGAATTTAGTATTTTTACAGGAAAATTATATATTGGTAATGTGTTAAAAATATTATTTTAAATAAAAAATAAGGGATTTTATTTTTTGGCCCCTAAGAAATACCGAGCTAAAGTTCTCTTGATTGCGTTTGACTCTCTCCATCTCTGGAGTGACAGGGGTTGGGGTTCCTTTCCCCAGATTTTCTTTGTACAAAACCTGTGAGATACAAGAAAGTACCCAAAAGACATTCAAAACAAACACAAAGATTAAGGAAGAGAGAAGATGGGGGGCAGGGGGTGGGTGTGAGGAGGGGGTTTTTTAGTGAGTAATATTTAGTAAGGATAATGCTTTTATTTTTTACTTCACATTTTAAGGATAAACTCTACAATGCTAATTCTGGGCATGAAAAGGTACCACAGAAAAGGTTGAGTTATGAATGGTGAGGAATCTTATGTTAATTCTATTTACAGTACTTCAGATCTAAGTGCTCACACTTGTCAGTCGCCAAAAGTGTTAAAATACCATCAGAAAATTGAGTCATTTTGTTTAAGTCCAGATGGTCTTGGTCAGGTGGAACACACATACACACACGGACACACACAAAATTGGTGTTAAGATGTTGCTTTTTAAAAAAGGATGATGGGTTATTCCGGTAATTTTTTTAATGGGAAATCAAGTATCTTATTTGATATATTTGTAAATACCGAGCTAAAGTTCTCTTGATTGCGTTTGACTCTCTCAATCTCTGGAGTGACAGGGGTTGGAATGCCTGTTCCCAAGTTTTCTTTGTACAAAACCTGTAGAAGATAATTAGAACATCTAAAAAAGTAAAATGACCACGAATCCTTTGGATTACAGCTATATGTGGGCTATTTGGTGGAAACTCATAAAAGCAATCTAGCCTTCAAACATGACACTCAGGGAATAAGGAAGGAAATGCCACAAACATCTATGTTCTCTCTTCAAAAGTAGTAATTTTACTACCTTGAAGACTGTACTAAATTATGCATTTTCTGTAGTCAACATTTAGTACATTCCTTAAATGCATTAAATAGTGCTAATGAATTTAACAATGAAAAAAGTCTAACCATTTCATAACATCTAGTATTAGTCCCTTGAATATAATGGGTCCACAATAGATTTGTACTTCAATAGATGGCTTGGCTTAGATTTTTCTAATCATGTGATCCTCTGTTCCTTCACAGTTGTTGAGAATTTTCTGTTTGTTTTGTATTTTCTTCTGAAAATTCCTAGCTGGCCTTTAGACTGCACGTACCCTTAATGCAAGGAGACTTAAACAGTTTATTTTTCCAGGAAGAGCATTTTTCTCTGAAATTTTTACTGATGATTGCTGGATCTTGCCAATTAGTGTTTTTGAACAGGGAAGAGTCCCTATTCTGGGTAGTGTCAAAGGACTGTAAATGTTAATGAAACAAGTAAGGAACTTCCAGAGCCTCTTAGCTTCTTCCATTCCTCCCTCCCTCCCAATGTTAAGAATTTTCAGCCTAAAGGAAGGAATGAATTCTTTTTAAATGGATGGATTCTATGTTGCACTAGAGCACAGGCTGGGGAGCAACACAGAAATCCTAGGGGTTTGTGTCACAGATTAATTCCTAAAATCACTGACAAACTAGTGTTGATTTCTTTGCTAGGAAACTTTTCGGGATCTTTAAATATCTACCATCTTGGTACAAAGTTGTATTTCTTTACTAGGCAAGGCAACGGAACAGATCGTGGACCACAGAACAAAACAAAATCAGAGAAAGGCAAGAAGTTGCAATCAGAAGCAGCAAAGGAGATGCGGGCTGGTTTTCCTGGATTAGTGGACATGTAATTCTAAATGCAGTCTGTACCACTGGGAGCCAGAGTATATGCAGGGAATGCGAAGGGAATGAGGTCTAAATAATACAAACGACTTGCAAGAGAAATAGCAACTGTCTTCTAATGGAAATTAAATGAGAGTTCAGGCCTCCAGGGGCCAGGCGGATCTCTGAAACCAAGATCCTCACCTTTTATGGGCCATCAACTATTTCCCAAACTTCACACAATCTTTTGCTAGTAGCCGGCAATTGCTTAGAAACTGCTTACGGATGGAAGGGCGGCTCGCTGGGGGAGGGGGGACGGGGGTGGGTGGGCGGAGACGGGGCTAGCTGGACAGAAGGTCGGGAGAAATGTGTACTAAACCTGATATTTCAGGTGTGGGAGAATCCCACCTCCCCCAAAACACACACTGCGCACAGGTGCCAGCGATTCCTGTTAGAGAACAGGGTTAAGGTATAATATACCCTTGTGGGTAGATGACAGCCAGCGCCTTGAACACGCGCTGTATTTACAAGGAGAGAGCAGAGGATACAAGGCAAGGGAGGGGAGGTGGCCGCGGAGACGTCGCTAGGCTGCCTAGGGTCTTCTGGACCGTGGAGAATGCCCTGAGGTGTGTATATACATCCATGCATGTATACATATTTCTTTTCTATTACTTTTATGTTTATATGTATATGCTTTTGGTTAACTACCTTGAGATCATCCCAATAAACTTATTACTACAGTCGGCACATTTTATTTTAGAAACTGCAGGTATGATGAGCAATCACGAAGCCTAGTGCCTTGTGCTCCTTGATTACGTAAAGACAGAGTTTCCTCTTCTGCTTTTGCAAACCGCACTGCCCCTCACAGGGCAGGGAGGATTCGCGCCATCTCCGGGCTTGGGAAGCCCAGCAAAAGGGAGACGGGGTGAGACAAGCCAACCGGCGGGGGGAGGGCTGAGTACGGGGGAGGGGCCGGAGGCGCGTTACCGAGCTGATGTGCTTCTGTGTCTCCTTGACGCGCTTCACTTCAGGCAGGTCTGGGATGGGGGTTCCTTGTCCAACCGCCTCCTTATACTTCACCTGCGGGTGTAAAAGTGGGAACGTGTGCATGCGTTTGATGAGTAGCCCCGCGACGTGCGAAGTCGCAGTTTAAACAGCACAAAACCTATGCTTAGGGGGAAGGGGGCCACATGCTGATACTGGGTCCGTGCCAAGGACACGGACATTTGGGCTCTCTCTGGTCTCTTTGGGGTGGGGTCCACACTTAGACTGAAGCCCCTTCTCTTCCCTGGGGTCTCCCATGTCTTACAGCCACAGTTCATTGGCCCAGGATGGACACACTCACATATACACACCAGGAAGAGCCAGTCTCTGACTCTCACAACTGCTACTTTCTTACAGGTGACAATGAGTCTCTTCTTGACCAAACTTGAGTCAGGCTCCTCTGAACTTTCTTCCCAACTAGGCCTTGAGCTTCGGACTTCCTAGACCATCTCTGCACCTCCCAATTTTAGCCAGAAACCTGCTAAGTCAGTTTAGCCAAAATCCCCCACCCTGGATGTCTCATCATCCTTGATATCTGATCAAATTCCATAACGCCCTCTGCCCCCAATCCCCCAGGAGAAGTCTGATCACCTTGACCTGCCTCCAGCAAAAATCCTGGTAGGTCGGTTTAGGCAGAATCCCCCATTTACCCGCGATGTTTCTTCTGAGTAATTTTCCATCCACTGATCCTTTCTCCACACCCGACCTCCCCATCCCCCCATCCCTGTCCAACCATCCCCGCCCCCATAAATCCCTCCTTTCCCTTGTTGTATTTAGAACTGAGCTCAGCTCTATACCGAGATCTCTTTTCCCCTATATCGCAATTGTCCTGAATAAAAATCTTTTTGTTGTTGTTTTAACTGCTTAAACTACTGTCCAGCCCTCGTTTGCTTTGACACAGGCCTCTCCATTTTTTACATCTAACCAGCCCTCATGAAAACTGCCTCGGCACTGCATTATGAGATGACCCTTATTTTAGCAACTTAAGCTGCTTCTGGTGACAAAAGTCATGAGTGCAGCTCAGACATCAGTGTAAATCTTCAAAGGCGAGCAGAAAATTTTGGAAGTCCCCAGTGGCTGTCTTTACCGAGCTAATATGGTCCTGGGTTTGCTTCACTCTCATCATCTCGGGTGTCTTTCCAATCGCCGTTCCTGGTGAGACATCTTCTTTATATAAAACCTGGGCATTCAGAATCAGGACAGTGTTACACAGAAGAAAGGAAAACCCAGCAATTCCTGGAGAAAGACTAGGAAACTTGGCTTCTGTGAAAACAGAAGACACTACAGAATGTTCTTAGGCAAGTGCTGGAGTATCTGGACTGTCTTCTGCATCAGCATCAATAACTCAAACCATGTACACAACACACACATCTAAATTTCCAGATCTTGAAATTTCTTTTAAGATTATCATACTGTATTAATACATGATGAGAAAAACCAGAAAATGTTGGTTAAAAAACCCTCCCATGTGAAACACAAAATCCATTAAAGAAATACAAAGTCAGTTATTTTGGGCAAGGATAATAAATCACAGTGTCAGAAAGAAATCCATCTTCTGGAGCAAGACAACACGTTACTGCTCTGGGATTTAAAAAGTTAAAAAGAAAAAAGCTCCTTTGTTAGCAGATTTAAGTTGTTATTTCAAATGGTCTCTGGGGTGATGATTTTAGAGCAAAGTATGGGGAATTTTAACAACTGCTAGCATTAACTGAGGAGGTTAGATGTTAATTGTCTGAATCAACATACGGCTAGTATATTTTCAAAGAGGAGCCTGATATTATTAGGTTAGCATTAAATGGAAAATAAATAGTAAATATACCGAGCTGAAATTCTTTTGATTTTCTTTAACACGCAGTATTTCTGGCGTGTCTTGAACAACTGTAATTTTTCCTTTACTGTTTTTAAGGTCACACTGGTATTGAAGCTATGAAAAAAGAGCAAACATCTTGGTAAGATTTCAACATTGTTTTATATATTGTATTGTCCTATATTGTGTAAAGGAAGTTAAAATCTTATATTTAAAAAAAAATTTCTACGCTACAATAATCATAGTCACATAGCCAACGGGAATTTCTTTAATAAGAATTTTGTGAAGAAACTAAATTTTTAAAGCCCTAAAACTAGTTTTAAAAAAAATATATATATAGGGCTTCCCTGGTGGCGCAGTGGTTGAGGGTCCGCCTGCCGATGCAGGGGACACGGGTTCGTGCCCCGGTCCGGGAAGATCCCACATGCTGCAGAGCGGCTGGGCCCATAAGCCATGGCCACTGAGCCTGTGCGTCCGGAGCCTGTGCTCCGCAACGGGGGAGGCCACAGCAGTGAGAGGCCCGCATACCGCGGTAGGTGTGGAGGGCTGCTGCAGGTAGATATGCAAGCATGTGTGCCCAGAGGCATCCTTCTTGCCCTGTCTCATCCCAGGTACCAGTGAGCTGTGTCTTAGATTCAATAAAAACTCACAAGGCTGAAATTCTTTTGGTTCTCCCGGATCCTCTGCATCTCTGGGGTGTCCAAAACGGTCTCATAATATGACATGCACTTCTCTGCATCTTCCTTGTACTTTTTCTGGAAATAGATTCCAAGAAATAAGGATAGGGAATAACACAGGGATATGGGCCAATGGGACCTAAAATAGCCCTTCCTGCTCAGCAGAGGGGAAGTCCTTTATATTTTTTTGACTATTTAAGGATGTTAGGGAGTTATAAAACAGAGCCCTCTGGGTCAGTGAGTGCCACGCCTTTTCTTTCCAGGAGAACTGAGCCCAGGCATTTAATAGGACCCATTGTCATGGCAAAGCTGGCAGAGGGAGGCCCCTGTGGACTGGTCCACACAAGGGAAGTTGACAGCCCCTGAGGTTCCTGGCAGGGACTTGGGGATGTCTACAGTGAACTGGATGGAGCCAGATTATTCAACAGGCAGGTGGAGAGAAAAGCAGGAGGGTTAAGAGCCATCAGCAAGGCCTCCTGAATGCCAGGCCTTGGTTGGTGACAAGGATATTTTTGCTGAGCTGTGAGCAGGTGTGGTCCAGGCTCCTGGCCAGAGCTCCCAGGGTGGGACCAGGAAATCTACATTCCCAGGTGTTTACGAAGTATAGTCAGGCCAGGCAACTACTGCTTCAGAACTCACTGATAGGGAGACAAGCAAACATTCTAATTTGGGGCTACTCAAGTAAATTGCAGATTCCTGATCAGCAGTGAAGATTAAAACAAATGAGGGTACATCCTGGTGTATGAAGGACATCTTACTTTTCTTTATCTCTCTATTTGTAGGAAGATGGAGAGTTACCCATCATAAGAGGAATCAGGGTTAGATTGTGTGGTTAGCGTTGATGACATAATCTCAATCTTATTAAAAAAAAATTGATAATCCAAATGTGGGAGGTCTACTTTGTTTCTTCCAGATTTGCACACAAATTTTACATCCACATTATGAGACTGATTCTTTAATTACGGGTGGTAACTCATGCCTGTTAGAATGGCCATCATCGAAAAGACAAGAGATAACAAATGCTGGTGAGGATGTGGAGAATAGTGCACTGCTGGTGGGATTGTAAACTGGTTTTGACACTATGGAAAACAGTATAGAGGATCCACAAAAAATTAAAAACAGAACTACCATACGATCCAGAAATTCCACTTCTAGGAATATATCCAAAGGATTCGAAAACATTAATTTGAAATACCCTCACTTTCATGTTCATAGCAGCATTATTTACAATAGCCAAGACATGGAAACAACCTAAGCGTCTATCAACAGATGATGGATAAAAAAGTTGTGGTAGGGGCTTCCCTGGTAGCACAGTGGTTGAGAGTCCGCCTGCCGATGCAGGGGACACGGGTTCGTGCCCTGGTCCGGGAAGATCCCACATGCCGCGGAGCGGCTGGGCCCGTGAGCCATGGCCGCTGAGCCTGTGCGTCCAGAGAACTGTGCTCCACAATGGGAGAGGCCACAACAGTGAGAGGCCCGCGTACCGCAAAAAAAAAAAAAAAAAAAAGTTGTGGTATATATGTACAATGGAATAAAAACTGAGAAAATCCTGCCATTTGCGACAACATGGGTGGACCTTGAGGGCATTACATTAAGTGAGATAAGTCAGACAGAGAAAGACAAACACTGTATGATGTCACCTATTTGTGGAATCTAAAATCAAAACAAGTGCCTAGAAAAGGTGATCAGATTTGTGGTTACCAGAGGCGGGAGACTCATGAGGGTGAGGTGGAACTGGAGAAAGGTGGTCAAAAGTGACAAACTTCCAGTTATAAGATACATAAGTACTAAGGATGTCATGTACAGCATGACGACGACTACAGTGAATGCAGCTCTAGCACAGCTCTATGTTACATGTGAAAGGTGTTAAGAGAGTAAATCCTGAGAGTTCACATCACAGGGCAAAATTTTTGTCTTTTTGTTTTGCTTTCTCTCTTTACTGTATCTCTATGAGATGATGGATGCTATCTAAACTTATGGAAGCAATCATTTCACAGTAAATATAAGCCAAACCATTACACTGTACACTTTAAACTTATACAGTCATATATGTCAATTTTGTCTCAATAAAACTGGAAAAATAAATTAAAAAAAATTATGGGTGGTACCATGTAAGAGTTCTTCAGTACCTTAAAATTCCCTCCTTTATTTTAATTCTGATACGGAAACCTCAACTCTAACTCAAACTTGCATCATAGACGAACCCCTTCTTTTTCACTGGGAAAAACTGTGATTTGAAAGAATCTTCTTTGGTATTAATGGAAAGACTTGTTCTTCATGATTGGGGTCAATAACCGATGTTCTGATGAATGTCCTTACCTGGCTTGAAAGGTTCTTGACTTGTTGGGCGTGAATGATCTCCGGAGTATCAACCACAGAAGTAAAATTGGCTTTTTCCATTTCTGCTGATTGCTTATACTTAACCTGCAAAAGGACATCCAATAGTTGGGTAAATGTTTACAATGTGCACATCTGTTGGCTTAGTTTGACTAAGAAGTGATTAATATTTCTTATCCAAAAGGATTCATTCATTTGCTAGCCAACATTTTTTCCCTATTGTGTCTATAGCTTTATGCTAAAGAGTGAGATTCAGAAAGAAAGGTTGAGTCCTAGCTGTTGAAAGGCTTACTATCTAGTTGGGGGCGGGGGCAGGGTGGTGTTGGGTAGGGTATGGGAAAGCAGAAGGAGAGAGATAATCAACAGACAGTAGGAGAAGGACAGATGAAAGCAGCCCTGGCAAAGGGCCCCTGATCCTTTCATCAGAATGCATTCCACCATGTGGATATTTAGGGATGCCACTATATGTGTTTAACTGTAATTGATCAACAAGTAAGACAACAGAAGGACAACACTGTGTCCTTGTAATCACAGCTACTTTTTTTGTTGAAAGACTGACATGGAACAGTAACACTGACCTGACTGGCAATATCTGTAGCATTCCTGGCTCTGAGGAAGTCGGGAGTTTCATTGGCCATGGCATTCAGGCCTCTTCCTTTGACTTCCAGCTCCAGGTCTCTCTTATATTCTTTCTATAGTAGCATTAAAAAAAAAAAAAAAAGTTACTTAACTCATGACTAGGTAATAAATGTGCAGAGTGAATACAGATCCACATAACATGCCACTTCAGTTGCTGATGTCACCTTCACCTTTCCCTGTGGCAGGATGGAGTGGTGACAACAGCAGACCACTTTAGGAAACTATTCTACTCATGCCAGGCCTCCTTTGGAACGCTTTTTAGCATTCTCTACTTAGAAAATTAAAGTATAAAAGCACATTTTAAATCTGGTTTGGTATGTAAAGGATTATACTTAGGTGCCCACCACTCCAGTGTGCTCCCTTTATTTAAATGGGCACAACAAATGTATCAAGGTTAAATCAAATAATATTAGATAAATAACAGGTTACAATAGCCACTACAGAAACAGACTGTTGTAATATCAACACATCCAAAATCGAGATATTTTATTTAATGGTTAATAATCATGTTGAATATGGAATCTGAAATACAAAAGCTCTCTTTTTATTGCTTTCTGGTTTTTTATGCAACTTGGCTAAGAAGGAGGAGATGCTGGGTTGATTCTGTGCATGCAGTTGGCTGTGTGCCCACCTCATTGAGGATCTGAGTGGCGTTCTTTGCTCTTAGCATGTCGGGCGTATCTTCCATTTCACTGAGACCCTTCCCACGGATGCCTTCCTCTAGATCTTTTCTGTATTCTTTCTATGGCACAAAATACAAGCAACAATGCTGACAAGAAAGCCTGGATTATTCCTCTTTGGTGAAGAGCCAAAACAAAACAAAAAATCCTTCTAATTTTAAAGAGCTACAGTTTAGTAAATAAAGATATGAATAAAGGCAGGGTATAAGCTTCATCAGTTAATATTCAATGTCAAATAAGAAACTAGAAATTGATAGAAGGCTGAGGTAAGCACATTTAATAAGGTATTCAATTAAAAAATTAGAAGAATTAACATGGGTAGTAGATTAGGGGGTAGTACCAAACACATGTGAACCCAACTTGAAACCTGAAAAGTTAGGTGGTAGTGAAAATGGTAGAAGGAACACGTTGATGAGTGTCATTAGTGCAATTATTTGGATCAGGAGGGAAAGAAAAGACCAAGTAGGCACTACCTCGCTGGCTATTTTGGTTGCATATTTGACATGTAATAAAGCTGGCGTGACCTCCAGGCCAATCAGGTTTCTGCCTTTAATGGACTCTTCATAATCTTTCTTATATTCTTTCTAAAGTGAGTAGGAAGGAAAGACAAGTTAAGAATGTTTATTACAATTTCTTTCTCAATCCTAGGAAGAAAATAATTCCATTTTCCTTCTATGTATGGCCTCTTAACTTGATCTTAGTTCTGCTAATGGTCACACATTTGAAATATGCCTGATTGTTCTGGAAATACTCTGTGTAGAGCAAATGGCCCAAGGAAACTCAGAGGCTGAGAAACTTTGGTGGCCTCTCATTCGTCTGTCTGCCGCTGTGATGGGGGCTGGCCCTTTGAAAGTGGAAGGATGGATATGCCACCAAGACTCTCAATCCACTGTCATCTCTCCTGATGACATTTTTCTGAAGGCAACAAAAGATTTTACTTCTGAATTAGAAGTGACTCAAGGGGGAAAAAAACCAAAAACACCCCAGAGGAAGGAAACCTGAGGGCACCAAATGCAAATTTGGCCTTTTTCATAATCATGACTATTAAGTCACTGAACAGATAAGGTGAATAATGTAGCACAGACAAGTTCTCAGGCTTTGCTCACTGTTGAGAGGGAGGGCCATGACCTCCCCCATCTCCTCTCCAATCCCTGGATGAGGCTGTTTTACTGGGAGGCTTGGAAGAGATGTTGGAACTTGATTTTTGTCATTTTTAATTTTGACAGAATTTTACATTTATAGAAGAGTATCAAGAATAGTACAAGGAACTCCCATAGATGCTTTACCCAGAGTCAGCAATTGTTTGAAACCCTTCAAAATTTTTCATTATTTGGCATTCTACACACCAGGAAGCTCCCCAAAATGTTACTTTTATTAAAAACCATTTATCTTTATGGTTGGAGATATGCCCATGGAGGGGAGGCAAAAAGAAATCCAAAATAAGCCTGTTTCCCAATGAAAACAGACTTTCTAAGATTCAAAATAAGATCCATTCTTCTCTACTATTGCTTAAAAATTAAAAGAACTATTTTAGATGCCTCTGCTTACATTTCTAAAATAGGAAATATGTCATGTTGACTTGATATTTTGATAAAAATCCTGATTAAAAGAAAAAAGTCTTCCTTTTGGGGACTGGAGGCTTCCTATTAAGAGAAGAGCAATTCAAAGCCAACAGTAGGTCTGCACAGAGAGAACTTTTCATTCAAAGAAAAATTTATGTTATGTTCAAAATAAATTGTTTCAGTGTTAGGAACAGTTTTCTATGTTCTAATTCTATGAAAAGGATAGTTGAAATAAAACGTATATGGTAAATGTTTACTATTCAGATCATTTCTTTTTATAATGGAGCCACAGGATTTGTGAGATGGAAAAGATTTTAGTCATCATAATTTAGAGTCCCATCATTCACAACTTTGGGATAACAACAGGCTGGATACTTCTGCGGGTAGAGCTTGTTTTCATCAGCTTGATGGTATATTTGCTGTGTGGTGGGTTTGTGCAGGACTTACCCCACTCTGCATCTGCTGAGACTCTTTGGCAGTGATGTATGTTGGTGTTTCAAAGTCCAACATGGGCTTTCCTCGTTCCTTTTCATACTTTTCTTTGTATTTCACCTAGTTATGAAAAGCTTTATGAGATATGTCTTCTCTGGCCAATCTGTAGACAGACACCAGTTTAGCAATAGTATTTTTAATTGATACATTATGTCCAGTGGGTGGTATCTCATTGCCACTCAAAACAGTTTCCTGTTGTGATTCAGATCCAGTAGCTTTTTGTTTTGGCCTGGTGGGAGAACATCATTACTGTCTGCAAGGCATGGTCAGGATTTGTGTTCAATTCAAGGAGACAAAGGAATCACTGCAGAAGAATCAGCTAAGAGAAGCTGTGAGGCAAGAAAGTGCCTGGGGAAGCCGCCCATAGATAAGGTTGGCCAAGATTTGATGTGTGTAGATGTGAACATTTTAGCCAGAGCCTCAGCCAATATTTCTGATAAAAATCTCCAGTTTTTCTTTCATAAGAACTTTTATGAGGGACCTGGGGTCTTGATTTAATAGATAATGCATACAGCTTTAATTATATATCAAAAACTCAATTGAGGTCATGACTGGTCACATATTCAGTGCTGCCAATATAGATTGGTATAAAAATGAAATCCAGGGCTTCCCTGGTGGTGCAGTGGTTGAGAGTCTGCCTGCCGATGCAGGGGACATGGGTTCGTGCCCCGGTCTGGGAAGATCCCACATGCCGTGGAGCGGCTGGGCCTGTGAGCCATGGCCGCTGAGCCTGCGCGTCCAAAAAATTAAATCCAGTTGACTAGTTGTTGACTGACTTACTAACAAACCTGTCATTCTCAAAAAGACCCCCAAGGCTATTTTACAAATACAATCTCCTTATCCTCATCACATGTGACCAGGAATAGGGGGGAGCCTATAGATATTCCTAATTTACACAGGAGACATTGAAAGACATAGAGACAGAAGTCTGTGTCACACAGCATCTTGATAGCAAAGCCCAATCTCAGCTCTCTTGCTTGTGACAACACATTAAAATAGAGGTCCGGTCAACAGATGAATGGATAAAGAAGATGTGGCAAATATATACAATGGAATATTACTCAGCCATAGAAAGGAACAAAACTGAGTTATTTGTAGTGAGGTGGATGGACCTAGAGACTGTCATACAGAGTGAAGTAAGTCAGAAAGAGAAAAACAAACACCATATGCTAACACATATATATGGAATCTAAAAAAAAAGAAAAGAAAAAAATATGGTCAGAAGAACCTAGGGGCAGGACGGGAATAAAGATGCAGACCTACTAGAGAATGGACTTGAGGATACAGGGAGGGGGAAGGGTAAGCTGTGACAAAGTGAGAGAGTGGCATGGACATATATACACTACCAAACATAAAATAGATAGCTAGTGGGAAGCAGCCGCATAGCAGAGGGAGATCAGCTCGGTGCTTTGTGACCACCTAGAGGGGTGGGATAGGGAGGGTGGGAGGGAGGGAGACACAAGAGGGAAGAGATATGGGGACATACGTATATGTATAGCTGACTCACTCTGTTATAAAGCAGAAACTGACACCATTGTAAAGCAATTATACTCCAATAAAGATGTTAAAAATAAATAAAAAGTAAAAAAAATAAATAAATGAAAGGGATGATGTAGGTATTTTTAAATAAACACATTTTCAAAAATAAATAAATAAATAAAATAAAATAAAATAGAGGCCCGGGATCATGGGCTGCTTTACAGATGACAGGAGAGCATTTCTAGTAATTTAGACCTCTTGGTTAATGCCCAATGGGGGACCTAAATAGTGTTGAATTTGTGATATAGAAGGTCATGTGACAGCAAGCTCCTTCTCTAAGTTCTTTCCTCTGAGAATCTTAATTATTTTACAAATTTTGCAGTTTCTTCCACACCCAGAGACCACTTCAGTGGTGACCTGAGCATATCACTCCTCTGCTCCAAAGACTCCCTATCATCCTTAGTAATATTTTCTAAGGGGTCTTTCTCCCTTGTGATGTAATCTTTATGCTATCAGTCCCTGTCAGTACCCTGAATAACACATATTGCATGTCTATGCACTGTTTCTCCAACGTATGTTCACACTGCTCTCATTCATAACAAACATTTGTTTCAACATGTTGCTAAATTCAAAGCCCCTAATATCTTTGGGTATTTTCTCAAGCAATGGTTACTACAGCTATAACTACCATCCTTGGGGGGTAGGGGTGGAATACATCAAAATTTTTTACATTGTAGAATGTGCGGGAAAAAAGTCAGTCTTGGTCAACTTACTACACTCTGTAATTCTGTGGCCTCTTTTAGATGAAGCTGCTCCAGATTGTCGGGTATTGTGTGGTAGTGGCCTTTACTCTTCTCATAGTTTTTCTTGTACTGGTACTGAGGGGAAGGTGGCAAAAAAAGGCACATTGATGGCAAAGCTGCTCAGCATTCCTATTTTTCCTCTTTACATTAGATATTTACACAGCAACAGCACCAAGACCAAATTAAAATTAGCAAACACTACATAGGGGGTTTAAGAAAATGTTTTAAAAGGATGAAGATCCACATTCAGTATTGTCAGTTAATACAAGGATGTAAACACTTAGGTTATATGGCTTATTCAAAGTAGGTTTTAAGGTGCAAAGTTAAACGTGAAAGAAACTATTCCAAATGGTAAGTCTATGTTTTTAGAAGGGGGAAAGGGAGTGGTTACTTGAAAAAAAATTTAAATAGCCCCAAAATAGAAGCATTTTTATATTCTGAGAGGTGTTAGAGTCAGTGGAGAACTGGTAGATTAATGTTGTAATTTGGAAGAATGCACTCAGAGAACAGGAGAGCTTTCTAATAAATGTAGTGCCCCAGTAGCAGAGAAGGAGATGCAAGTGACCTCAGAGAAGGAATTTAGTTGAAAATGGGTGAAACAAGCTGTTTCTGGAGCAAATGATTGAGCTTACAGAACTGGCGAGTTGGCTTGTATTCAAGACATGATTCATTATCAAAGATTCCTTCATGTCAGTCACAGGTTTGTGAAGTTTCTTCAAGTCAGCCTTATACTTAACCTGTACAACAGTAAAGGAAAAAAGGAAATCACATAAATAGGAAATGGAAAATGGTATTAATGGAAACCATAATAAGATGTCCCATCCTGAAACAAGTTCTGGGGATGGCGGTGAAAAACCATACCTCATTCACAATAGCCAGAAAGTGGAAACAATTCAAGTGTCCATCGACAAAGGGATAAACACAGTGTGATGTAAACATACAATGGACTATTATTCAACCATAAGAAAGAAAGAAGTTCTGACACATGCTACAGCAGGGATGAACCTTGAAAACATTATGCTAAATGAAGTGAGCCAGACAAAAAAAGGGACAAATACTGTATGACCCCACTTACATGAATTCTCTAATAGGCAAATTCATAGGGACAGAAAGTAGATTAGAGGTTACCAGGGATTGGTGGGAGGGGGAAATGGAGAGTTATTGCTTAATAGTTACGGAGTTTGTGTTTGGGGTGATGAAAGAGTTTTGGAAATAATAGTGGTAGTTGGACAACATTGTGAATGTAATTAATGCCACCGAATTACATATTTAAAAATAGTTAAAATGGCAAATTTCACATTATATATTTTACCACAGTTAAACAAACACATACCTCACTTGTGAGATTATTAGCATCTTTCATGATTTTGAAGAGCTGGCTGTCTTTTGGATTGTATTTTGGTGTCTTGCCCTTCTCTTTGTTGAAATTTTCTCGGTATTTAATCTAACAGCAAATGCAAAAATCCAAATTATTCCTGAGCATCAATTAATCTGAAGACTGAGGAATGGAGGAAATGTAAATATAAAAGAGTATGTGCTACACATAAAGGGGTCATATAATTTATTATCCAAATTAGGACACTTTTAAGAGTAAAAGCACTATTAATAATTATGTTGGGACAACAGGCAATTGAGAATAAGATCAAGTGATATAGTATTTGTTTTGCTCATTTTTATATTATCCAGAGGTATGAAAGATATTCACCTTTTTTTGATGCAGAATAAAAATGCATGGGAAAAGGCTTCAGGCTAAATTCAAAGAAGTGATCTAATATATTTGATTCAGAACATTTTGGTCCTCTTAACTAGCAAAACCAAAAGCACTAGGTCTATTGCCAGGAGTTCCAAGAGGCTTTATAAATTATCAAGAAGGGTGAGAAGTAAGGAAATCTATTAAATCAGGAGATTTATTGTTATGTACTTTCACTATATCATTTAAATTGTTTTTTAATTGGCAAAAAAATTGGCATAACTTCTGAGTAAAAGAAGCACAGAATTTGGGGGTTAATGGCTTCGGTATGATTTCAGGCTAGAAGAAGGAAAGAAGTGAGATAACTTTAGTATAATGAGAAAAATAAGATTAAATATACTTGCAGGATACATAAAAGTAAGAATACACAAAGGACAAAATAACTTCAATTTAAAAAATAAGCACAATGCCTGGCACTAATAGTTGCTCAATAAATGTGATCTGATTGATGAAAGAAAGAGACAGTCATAATGCCTAGGTAAAATAGCTAAAGATGACGATTTACTTATAGGGATATTCAACAGAATAAACTGAAAGTGACAGAAACATTTCCTTATTTAAAAACTGACTGATGCCTTTGTCACTAGGATTAATCCAGAAGTAGAACTCTACTAGTTACTCACTCTAGGAGCAAAGAAAAATGAGCTATTTCTAGAAGTTAGCCAGCTGAAAGGGCAATATTTGATGCTCCGGGACACCTAGAGTTTCTGTTATTGGTAAGATGAAAGACTCGCTCATTCAAAGTTATTAGCACACCAGGATCTGGTCACCAGATATTTCACACTGTAGGCATTTAAAATCAGTACCCCTCATGCTTCATCACTTTACTTCCCCACAACTTTACACATCCAGCACAACAGGAACAAAAGGAGACCACTCAAATGCTAAGAACAATGAAATCTGCCACATCAGAGAAAAAGCATTCACCATGCTGAGGCTCATTTATTTTGAATAAATCTCCAGTGGAAATGTGTTGACAAAATAAGCATGCAGAACAGTACAGCACGATGCAGGCACGCTGAGTCAGACCCACAATGGAGGAAGCAGGAAACATAACAGGAAAACACAATGTGAATAAATGCTACAATGGCTCTTCTCTGAAAGGAAGTTCACTCCCCAAAGAAAGAAATGCAAAGCCTGCTAAGGAAAGTCAGACGTGGTGAGTTGTCTGAACCAAGAGAAAACTTTTCCTAAGGATATAGAAACCCATAAGACTAGGGCTGATCCCAAGAGCAGTGAAACAAGGAAAAAGCAAAGTAAACTAGATGTGCAGAGTCAGACTGGGGAAGGGATGATGCAAAGGCCCATCTCTGATGAGAATAAAATCCATTTCTTTTAGAAGAATGCTAAAAATCCTCCATCTTTTAGAAAATAACTCATTTCTGAGAAAATATTTGAAGAGCAGCTTTCTACTGGTCTCATTTCAGTTCTTTTCTGTTAATTTTAAGTAGCTTTAAATTTCTAACTTTTTAATTAAAAAAAAAAAAGTTGTGCCTCCTCCTTCCACAAGAAGGCCCCAAGCAAGTGCAGGTGAGCACAACTGCTGCTGGGAATCTGAGCCAACACGCTCGACCTTCCTTTTTGACTGGATCTTAAGAACTACTATATTTTGCGTGATAAGGACACACATCAGATTCAGGACTCCAAGAATTCTTAGAAAGGTGTGGGATTAGGCAGGAAGTACAGTAAAACCACATTCACATGGCATATGGAATGGAAAAGCCTTCTTTTTCTTGTTTACCAGGGAAGTGAGAGGCAACCATGCAATGCCGTGTATCAGCAAACGGCAATACCAGTGTCCATGACCCCAAAGGGCTCAGATAGTGTGAGAAAACGGTTTCCGATCAATTATTCTTTCAAAGTTCAATTAAATTTAAAGATCTAACATCCAGTTGTTCTGCTCCTTTTCAGGGACTTGAACTGTATATTGGTGCTTCTAAAGACTGAAGAGCAGGTCCAAGAATTAGAATGTTTCTTGCCACTGAGACTGTAAAACAGGGTGAAAGCTATGAGCGAAAACATTTTGAGCAGTTTATACTGTTGATTCAGAGTATGTCTGAACTGAGAGACTGTATTAAACGCCAGTCTTAAATGTATTAAACACCAGCAATGGTAATCAGCAGAGGCTGTCTTTGTGTGGTTGCAGATGAGATTCTCAGTCTGTTTTCATCTTTTGATTGGTGTCAGCAGCCTAAAGAAGTTAGGAGGCCATCTCCAAATCTACTCTACCTTCCTGTTCCAAAGGCATGTTCCAGAGGGAAAGTTTCATGCAGCAAAAGACAGGTGTGTGCAAAAGTATATCCTTTGACAAATTTCCACAGCATTCTACACGTTCCAACACAAAACCAACAGAAAAGAGTGCGACTTGGTCAGTCCCCTGACCAAGGCTAAGAAGATAGGTGAGAGAAAGAGGAAGACAGATATATGGGATCACTGATGCCAGTCTTACATCACTGATGAGCGCATTAGTTTTCTTAAGCTGCCTCATCATAGGGGTGTCATAAGATGCGGCGCCGTGCCCGTACCCTCTCCTTTGGCCTTTGATGTATTCCGCCTAGAGTACCAGCAAGACAGCAAAGTCAGAACGGGGAGGGCCCACCCAGAGGAGAAGTCTCCTTGGGCCGGGGGCCGCACCATGATGCTGTCAATCCTGAGGCAAGCCTTTCCCAGGAAGTAAACCCAGGAAAGGGAGCTCATAAAACGATCTGGTTGGGACTCATTCTCCACATCATAGGATTCACTTGGGGTTAGAAATACAGGTCTCTCTCGGGCTTCCCTGGTGGCACAGTGGTTGAGAGTCTGCCTACCGATACAGGGTACACAGGTTCGTGCCCCAGTCCGGGAAGATCCCACGTGCCGCGGAGCGGCTGGGCCTGTGAGCCATGGCCGCTGAGCCTGCGCGTCTGGAGCCTGTGCTCCGCAGCGGGAGAGGCCACAACAGTGAGAGGCCCGCGTACCAAAAAAAAAAAAAAAGAAATACAGGCCTCTATTTGTAAAACCGGTAAAGTCTTCAAAATTTCAACCTGTTTTTAACTTGCTAATGGTATGACCTTGGAGGTTTAAAAACATACTAAAAATTTTTACATTGAAAAGTTCATGTTACATTTCATTATTCTTAGAGATTCCACTGTTTCTTGCTGGTGATTTCATATCTTGGTTTCAAGTACTTATACAATTCCAATAACTTATAATAAAAATACCACATAGGAGTTTTAAATTCAAAAACTTTTTAAAAATAGTATTTGCTTGTCCTCAGTCATCTGAACTTTTTGTCTCCTCATAATTCCCTCCTGTTTTGTCACTTGATGTTACTTGTATCTTCCAAAAGATTGGGATCCCACATTTGGCATTGCTGAAAGTCATACATACAACCACCAAAGGTATCCTAAACGTATTTCTTCAAACAAATACTTGAGAAAACAGACAATGAAAAGAAGGTAGGATCTTTGAATTGGAGAAGAGATAAGATATTCCTGAGCTCATCTTTTGGGACTAAAACTTGCTCTCTGGAAGATCTGGTGGTTGATCATGGGGTCTCTGATCTAAAGTCTGAAAACTTGTCATAACTCAGGAGTATTCTAGATAATTGGTCTCACAAGGGAAATTAGGTAATGGGGCAATCAAGTTTGGACACATTCCTAAGTCCATCTACTCAATAATATGAAATCTGCTAGAATTAGGCATTCCCCCTCAGCTCCCTGTACATACCTCGATCAAACACTTACAACCCCAAACTGTAATTATTTAGCCATAGACATATAGTCTGAGGACATCTACTGCCTCTAGTTTCTAGCCCAGGCATTCAATATATGTTTGCTGAATGAAAAACTAAAAGTGACTGCATCTGATATAACTTTTCAAAGCTTTTCGTGATATCATTTTCAAAGCTCTGGAGTGCTGCAGTATCTCTCTGGTTGCTAATACCGCACTTTCATTCTGGGAATCACTTCTTCCTGCAAGGTCTTTAAACATCCCCTCACATCAGAGCTGCTGCTCGCTCATCTGTGTTACCTGGCTGCTCAGCTTGGCTGCCTTCTTGGCCATTTCAATGTCTGGGCGCCCAAGCATGCTTAGCCCGTGGCTGCCTTCCTTGCGGTGCTTGGCTCTGTACTCCACCTGCATCAAAGAAAACCAGAATGGGCACCATGTTCTAGGTGGCCAGTGACCACCAACTACTTGTTTGCAGTGACCACTTGGGACTGGGTACCTTCTAAACACACCCTTACCTCGCTGGCCTGTTTGGCTGCCTGCGTGGCCTTCTTGATGTCTGGCCGATCGGCCACTGTTGTGTAATGCAGGTTTTCTTTAGCATCTTTTTTGTAAGCGACCTTTATTTGGAAAAAGAAAACATTTGCTCACTTGAGAGATACGCTATCTTTCTGAAAGGAACCTTTTATTGAAACCAAATCAACCCCACTACCGTATTTTTTAGACCACCAGATATAGAAATTAGGGTGACCACTCACTGGACCCGGCCCAGCATATACCGATGTGGGATCCACCAGGTCAAGTGGCCCCCTGCGAGTGAGAGGAGAAACTTACATTACTCTGCTTCTTGGCCACCTCCATAGCGTGTTTCACTTCTGGGGGCTCCAGCATGATGGAGTAGTTGGATTTTCCTTTCTCCTTGACAAACTTCTTCTTGTAATTTGTCTAAAAAGAGCCAGAATTACTTATGTGAGCAGAGGAAGCTGGGAACAGAATTGTTTTACTTGAAGAACTATGAGAAGATCTTGAGGAAAATCCGTGGCTCTCCATTTTGGTGTCATTTTGGAACTGGGGTCTCTGATACATATTCTAGTTCTTCCCTGTCATTTCTGTCCTGGAACCTGTCATTGAACCACACACCAGTCTTTGGAGAACTGATGACAAGCAAATTAAACTCTTTCATTGACCATTTCTACCTTTTTAAAATAAATGGAACCACACAGGGCTCATAAAATATAATACCATGATTATTAAAGCATTATCCGTAAGGATGTAGTGGGCAGAGATTACTGAGATACAAAGAGGTGACTTTACTTCTCTAAAATTGTTCAGCAGTTTAAGGAGAGGGGAGATGATGGGAGAGGCTGATCTTTACTATCAATGCTCCCTCCCTTTATTACCACTAGGTTAGTGGCATCTTATATTGCTAGACAATACATCCTATGGCCAAACCCACATCTGCCATAGTTGCCGTAATTGGAAAGCCAATAAGTATTGAGTTGTCTTTTAAACCAGCGTTCAAAATTCACATATAGGTACTGATGGTAAGAGTGAAGTAACGCAAAGGAAAGTGTAAGCAAAAATGCCGCTTACAGTCTTTTGCTGGATTCTAAGGTAAAGTGCCATTGCTGTTGCCAAGAGTCCTGGGGCTGGTCACTTACATCACTGACGTTCCTGGTCACTTCCTTGACATGAACGGTGTCCCGGGTCTCCGGCAGTGTTGTGTATGAGCCCTGAGCCAAGTGCTTCTTCACATGCTGCTTGTACTTGTTCTGAGGGAAAGCACAGAGAGCTTGTTTAAATGTCTGCCTGGGGCATCAGCCCAAGACGGAAGGCAAGCCTATGGGGTGCTGGAGGGTTACCTCGGACACCAGGTTGCTGACTGTCTTTGCCAGGAGGATCTGAGGCGTATCGGGCACGGCATGGTAGGTTCCTCTTTCCTTGACATGTTTCTGTTTGTATTTCAGCTGCAGGGGTGAAAAAAGCATTTCTTCAGCTCCTCTGACTCTCCTGCATATTTTTATTAAGCTCCCAAGTTACTAAATAGAGCTGGGAGAATAGCATCATTGATGGAGTAGAATCATTAAACTCAGTAAAAGATCTCATGTTTGGAAATCTTAGGAAATATCAAAAAAGGATTTTCTTTATCTCATGCAAGTTGAGGCTTTAATAACAATCAGAATGAATCTTACGATGAATCTTTATACATACAGCGTTAGTTCACAGCACTTTTAAATATGTCATTGGACCCTCCCGTAAACCCTGGGAGGCATTATTATTCCTCCTTTCCAGATGAAACACAGGAAGCATAGGAAGCGTATGACCCCACAGAAATGAATACATTTCCTTATAGAGTCCAACCAGGCCTTCAGAGTCCCCACTGCGGCGTGTGGATTATCTTGAGGTGCAGTATAGATCAGGAGAGGCCACCTGGCTGTAACAGCTTCCCACTGCTGCCGCTCTGCTCTGCCAAGTCAGTGGTGTCGACATGGGCAGCAGCCTCCTCTGTGCTGCGGGCCCCTGGGCACTGGGCTGCAGAAGACAGCCCTGAGTGAGGTTAGGCCTCTTGGAAGGGACTGAATACTTACATCACTTTCTATTATAGAATTCTTCAGGGCCAGCACCATGTCTTTATCATCAGTGACAGAAAGCTTGCAACCTTTGAGGAACTCCCGGTCCAGCTTGTATTCAAACTGTAACAGAAGAAAGACAGAGGAAGATGGGAAAGGGTGACAGGCACAGGAGGAAGCCGGTATTTGGTTGAATTTGTAGGGAGTCCTCTTCTTAAGGGCACTATGGGGATTTGCTACCAGGATGGGGGCAGGGGCTTCCTGCTGGGCCCACTGAAAGCTGGGTTCCTCCTTTCTAGCCCCGAGGCCAGGACAAAGCCCTCCTGGCCCTCCCCCGCCTCCCTCAGGACTCTGAGCCATTAGTGTTTGGGCCCAGCCACGGGAGACCAGGCTCTGTGGCCAGGTCTGCTTCCTGAGCTTGCCTTCCACACCTTACAACCCTCCTGTCCTTCTTGGATCTCAAATGAGCTAGGGTTAACACCTGTGACAGTGGTTATTATGAATAAAGATAAATTTTTCTGTCTCAGGTATGTCATGCAGTTCTGACTGCCTCTCTTATCTCACATCGCTTTGCTGTAGGGATGACTTGGCGGCCTGGATGAAGTCCGGTCGGTCAGGGGTCCATCTCCAGTGGGCTTTGTTGGCTTCATACTGCTTCTTGTAATCCAGCTGTTTTTAACAAGACAAAAACAAGTCACTTCATTCAGTGGCCTGAATTCACAACCGCACACGTTGCACAGAGAGACTCATCTTGCATTTTAACATGTAACAAGTCATGGTTCTTTATGCAAGAGAGAGCCCCAAGTAAAATTTCTGTACAATGGATGCAACTAGTTGGCCACTCAAGTTGTCCTCTTGTGGGACCCTCTGGCCTCAAAATAGGGGCTAAAATTTTTAAAGGCTCCTGGCGAAACAACTCTTCAAACTCACTCTGCCAGTGCAGTCTAATCATTTTCAGAGTCAAGTACTTTTAATTTCTAACTAAATTCAAACTTTTAAAAAAAGTATTAAACACTTGCAGTATTGATTTCATTCCAGGCACTTTTCAAAGTGCTTTATATATATGTATATTAACTCATTTACTCTTTAGCACAACTATATGAAATCAGCAGCTGAGGAACTGCCTAGAAGGGCTAAGTAAGCTGCCCAGGTGAGACAGCTAGTGAACAGTGGAGCTGGGTTTCAAACCTGGGCAGCCAGGCATCAGAGGTGCTTGTGGACTTGCTAGACTTGCATCTGAGCTGGAGAACTGGCTGCCTTGGGCTGAACCTGAGGCACAGAAGTGAGTGTCCTTGGGAAGAGCCCTCATCATGAGGCACATTTCTTTCCTCACTCTTTTTCTTTCTCCTTTTTTTGGTCAAGGTATAATTGGTATACAATAAGATAACATGTTTTATAAGTTAAAAATTGATCCAACTTTTCCCCATTCTATTGTGAAAATTTTCAGATGCATGAGGAGTTGCATGAATCTTACAGAGAATACCCATACACCCAGCACCTAGATTCTACAACGTACATTTTACTGCATTTGCTTCGTCCCACATCAGTCCTGCTACCCATCCCTCTGTCCATCCCCAGGACACCTGTACGATACCTGCCAGTCCCTAAAGGCATTTCAGTTTGCTGGCCCTAATAAATATAAGTTCTCTGTAGCACTAGTAGGCACTAGTTGGGTTTTACAATATTTCATTATATAACCATTTATATATATTTTAAGAAGTCGATACTCATTTAAATGCACAAAAATGTTTCTGTGGTTGAGGCTTTAAGATGCCCCATCACAAAGAAATGAGTCAGCGCAGGGAGATGTGAACAGGAGGAAGGTCTAGGCCAACTCCTGACAGCACCAAGCAGCTCAAGTGTTCTCTTTTTTTTTTTTCAGGAGAAGTAAGCTCTAGAGTTTGTGGCAGGAGAAGAACATGGAGACCGGAGACACTGTCGAAAATGTAACCTTCATTTCAGAATTAAATCCCCCATTTTTCAGCATCCTAACATGGAGGCTGAGGGGGTATAACATCCGTGGGTCGTCCTTGCTCTTCCCCACTGTCCTCTGTAAGAACCATGGGCAGCATTTAGGGGTCAGTGTTATCACTCATGCTCTGGGGCCCAACCCTTGATCTGGACTCACTAGAACTCAATCACTTGAAAAGATGTCAAAAGAGGCCATGCGCCCTACAGAAGCTGATGAACCCCTCTTAGGCTTGGGGACGTTTCTGGAACTTACATTGGTGTTGACTTTGTAGGCATCCTTGGCTGCTTTGATATGAACAGCATCAGGCTCAATGGTACAGGTGGACTTAGTTCTCTGGTAAACTTCTTTGTATTTCAGCTGTGGGAGGAAACACAGATCAATTTTTTTTTTATAGCAGCCCACAAGTATCTTAAAAAACAAAAAATTAAAACCATAATATAGTACATGATACTCCTTAAGACTGAATTGGTCTGTTGTGAAGAAGGGATGCAGCCGTGCAGCTTTGTGACACGCACCATCCTGTCTCAGATCTTAAAACCAACTCCCCAGGACACATTGTGTATGTTCACCAGTGTCACCATAGAACTTATGTCCTCTGAGCTTGTGCTGAAAGGGGCAGCTGGACAGCTATCCATGTGTGTTTTCCTGTCCCCAAATCAGAAACTCCTGAGTTCAGGACATCTTGAAAACTGTTGATGGAAGAGAAGCCTTCCACCATTGGCTCACCCAGATGGGATCAGGCTTGCCCTTCTTCCATGTCCCTACAGTTGTAGCTGCTATCATGTCGCGTTATAATTATTTATCTGTCTATTCTTTCCATTGAGCTGAATCCCTTGCGGGCAAAGATTGTGTATCATTCATCACCTCATTCCTAGCATCAGGCACTTAGGAACCCAATAAATATTTGATGAATGAATGAACTGATGGATGAATGCTGTCGTCACTACTGTCATTGCTAGAGCCATCGCTGGTAAGTTTGGGCATGTGTAGGTTTGAATGGGAGGGGGAGAAAAGGGAAGGCTTAGCCTCTTTGAGCCCAACTGGTCATTTTTTCACGTCTAGCCTGGAATTTCTAGCTTCACCCACTTTTGCTCCTTTTAAATTTCAGGGCCCTGGGACTCCACCTGGGACTTCTCACTAGTTATTGGGGAAGGATCTTAGGTCTTACTGTGACTGAGTAAAACTGTTCTACGGAAGCCATAGTAGCGCTTACTAAACTTGCCTGATCATAAAAATCACAATTTTCTGTGCTTCACCATAGATGTAGTAAATCAGTAGCTTTAGGGGACTGACTTGGAAATTCATATTTTTCATCAACATCTCAGGTTATTGTTACAATCAGAAATTTAGGGAAGTGGATATAGAATTGCTTCATCTTTCTACACTGAGAGGGAATGGGCTGCTCCACATAAGGGATCTACCTTATAGATGTTTATGAATACCCGACGTTTATGTCCAAAGTGTCAAAATTTATTTTAACATAAAAAATATAAAAAATGTTTTTTAAACGATTTATACATTTCTGCCTTCATAAACAGTGCACTGATGTATTTAGCATTTTTCTTGGCAACTTAGAGTCAATAGTGTGAACCCATTTGTTTAGCTACCAAAGAATTCCTGAGCACCAGCCTCAGTCAAGGCTTTGGGGTAGGGATTCCATAGTTGCCTTCATTATTCTTTATGGTGCCCATATAGCCATTAAAATATTTAATCTAAGGGCCTCCCTGGTGGCGCAGTGGTTGAGAGTCTGCCTGCCGATGCAGGGGACACGGGTTCGTGCCCCGGTCCGGGAGGATCCCACGTGCCGCGGAGCGGCTGGGCCCGTGAGCCATGGCCACTGAGCCTGTGCGTCCGGAGCCTGTGCTCCACAACGGGAGAGGCCACAACAGTGAGAGTCCCGTGTACCGCAAAAAAAAAAAAAAAAATATATATATATATATATATATATTTAATCTATTTTTTAACCAATATTATGATAGTTTTCCACCATAGAATCTAGCTATATTTATGAAAATATATGAATATAATTTCTCCTCAAATTCAGAGTATTAGAATTTAATGGCTACCTTTTCCTCTTAGCCAAGACAAAACTTATAGAGTATTAATAGAGTTTATGGCACACTGCATTTTTCAGACTGGTCTGGAAGCTTCTACTCTAGCCTCTTAGAACCCATCCACTCTGCCGTGAGACGGCCAAACCACACGGAAAGGCCACGTACAGGGGCTCCTGTCTATACAGTGGCTGAGCTCCCAGCCCAGCCGTGATCGGGCGCCAGCTCTGGGAGTGAGCCTTCTTGCCTGAGCTGCAGCGCGTGGGGTAGAGCATCCACTCAACTGTGCCCACTCAGCTCACAGAACTGTGAGCCAAAAAAGCATGACTGCTGTCTCAAACCACTACATTTAGAGTGATTGTTACACAGGAATAGATAAGTGGACCTGGGTTTGTTACATCACATTACAAAGAGGCCAAAGTGAGAGGGGCTGCAAAGCCGTCCTAGTAACTTACATCACTGACTTCATCTTTGACCTTTTGGACATGCAGCAACATGGGGGTGTCGTGGATTGTGGTGTAGCCTCTGGGTCTGGCCTTGTTGTATTCCAACTTATACAGTATCTGAAGGAGATGAAAAGGCAGAAAGAGACAACTTTACGTATCTCAATTGACATTGTAACATAATGTAAACATATAAAGGCAACATTGTTGTTGTTGTCATTGAGTGTATATAAAGGAAAGAGAATTCCATAAACTCAACAGGTGCTTTCATGCTTTCTGCTAAGGCTCCAGTGCCTCTACAATGGGGTGTCTGTCAATTTGGTTGGAACAATTCTTTACTGTAAAAGAAGAGTCCTGAGCATAGTAGGACACTTATTGTCCCTGCCTCCCTCCCTCTAAATGGCAGTAGAATCTTCCAAACAGGGACTTCCCTGGTGGGGCAGTGGTTAACAATCTGCCTGCAAACGTAGGGGACACAGGTTCGATCCCTGGTCCAGGAAGATCCCACAAGCCCGCGTGCCACAACTACTGAGCCCATGTGCTGCAACTACTGAAGCCCGTGCACCTAGAGCCTGTGCTCCACAACAAGAGAAGCCACCGCAGTGAGAAGCCCACACACCATAACGAAGAGTAGCCCCCGCTCACTGCAACTAGAGAAAGCCCGGGCGCAGCAACAAAGACCTAATGCAGCCAAAAAAAAAAAAAAAACTTTTCCAAACATTGTGGCCATCTAAAATGCCCCTCCACATTTGCAAGTGCCCCCCCAAGGCCAAAAATCCATTCAGTGTTTCTTGTACTTACATCACTGATTTGTTTGTTGACTTTTGTAGTACGTAGGTGTTCTGGAGTATCCACAACGGAGGTAAACTTGTCCTTTGTTTTTTCATAATTTTTCCTGTACTTGATCTAAATTGTAGAGGAGAAGAACAAGTTAACTTGAAGTAGGAGAGAGGGCTTTCAGGGACTCTAGTTTTCCTCTTGAGAGAGTCCCACGGCAAAGAGTAGGATTGTTATATAAGCCATAGGTGTGCGGGATGATGCCATGCTTTCTTAACTGGAAATGTTTATATAAATCTGTATTTGATAGCAATAGTGTAATAGAGTGAGCAAATAATAATAATAATAAATATTTTCCATATGTTTTATCCACGTGGAAACTGAGGCCCAGAGAGGTTAAGAGTATGAGCTAAGGGCAAATATAGAGTGAATCTCAGAGCCAGGACTAGACCCATGCTCTCTGGACTCTGGCAAGTAATGATTCGCTCATAATATGCTACATCGAATACATATGGTCTCTTAAGTATGTTTCCATATCAAAGATGGAACAGATAAAAAAATAAATACATACACTTTGAAGTAGTTATTTTTAAAGACATTCATTTTTGAAATTTTCAAGTCATGATTTTTTTTTTTTCATGCACATAAGCGGTTTCAAGCAGTACAGACAGAGAGCACAGCAAAATTCCACGCACAACTATCTGATGATCATATCGGGACCAAGGTAAAAGCTCAGGCAAACAGCATGTTCATAGGAAGACCTCATCCTCCTCATTTCATGTGTTGATCTGATGTCAAACTAAAGTGATAAAACAAGTTGCTAATACAAAAGCCTGATTAAAAACTTTCTTTGCGTGTGGGAACAATGGCCTTTTATTAACATCGTATCTGGTAGTTAAGCAATTATCAATGTCTTTTGCTGCTTCAAGTTTACCTTCCAGCGTATGACAGGAAGGTGGTGGTGTGTGCTTCGGTTGACCTTGCAGGAAGGCAAGGTGATCAGCAGCGCTGTTAACAAGGGTGTGTGAGGACAGATGTGCTGGAAATAACCTAGCAAATTCAGCATCAAACTCAAGAGGGGCCATGAATGTGCACGATATTCAAAGAGCTGCGCTGTCATCCTCATCTCTCCAAAATGGTACAGTGTAGTCATTATTGAGCAATGGACACTTTAGATGAAAACATTAAATAGTCACATCTTTTAAATACTGTCAAATTTACTTAACATCCTCAATCTCTAAGAAATCTACTTCTTTGGGGCAAATATTGAAAAACATAAAGTTATACCAATTTGGAAAAGTTTGAAAAACTTTGAAATAGTCTCAGTTAATATTACTTGGAATTCCAAAAGTGTCAGAAGACCTACAGATGTTGGCTGCTACAGCACCACACTTGGTCACATCCAGAGTTCATTTACAGGCAGTGAATATTTATGCAGCTTTGTCATGTGAAACCAGCTTGGTCAGGGGGCCAGGGAAGGAAATCAGGGGAAGCATAGAAGTGAATGCCCCCAAGGCTTCTAAATCTCTTCTTCGCATCACATCAGACATTACCTGGCTCCACATGTGTGTGTTGTAGAGGGCAGTCAACATATCTGGACGTAGAATTTCATTACATCCTTGTTTCAGAAGCATCTTGGCACTAGATTTATATTTTCTCTGTTCATGCAAAGAGCAGTGAAGCACAAAAGAGACTTGTGAAGACGGAAAAGAACATAGCTCTATATGATCACCTCTGAGTGAAGAGATGTAGGCACACACACTTTGTGCTCTCACGTGTATGTGTGGGTGAAGACACCAAATGCATTAAAATGCCAAGCAGGGTGATGTGATATTTGCAGTTGACCATCCACTGCCCTTGTGAATGGGGAATAATAGGGCCAGTCCCACCAAAATTGCCTTATAGAAAAGGTGACATCATTGAAATAGAAAAACACAGTAAGGAGTTCTGTCTTCTTTCCTTCTGTTAATTTGTTTCTTTGTTTCTGCGTTTGCACCTTAATTCACACTTTACAACTACAGTTTACACACAGGCCCTCCTGAAGGATGAAGGGTGTGAGGACCCAGCTGCGCATCTCATGTTCACCACAGCACACGTGAGGACACAGAGCATGGACTGGCACACTCAAAGAGCTCGTGGGCTCTTTGGGTGGCTAGACGGATAATTTGGAACAAAACATCCCAATATCATAGGCAGAACCTATGACATCCTTGCAGCAGACGGGACGACATCTCATGAGAAACTTGGAGCACAGTCCTGCTTGGCCGTCCAGGCGGCCCCATCACAGTACCTGACTGATCTGGTCGCCTGCGATCTTAGCCAGCAGATGTCTAGGCTCATCGACTACCAGGTGGTATTTATCTTTCCGCTGCTCATAATCAGCTCTGTATTTTTTCTGCTCAAACATCATATCAAATTATAGCAAGAGTACAACAACTTCAAGGCTATACACAAATGTCCCAAGATACTTCAGAGAGCCAGAAAAATGTCCTTTCTAGAGGTGGGCTCCCAAAGCATTCAGGGTAATGAAAATAGGGAGGTGAACAGAATTAAGCAAAGGAAGATGGCCTGGAGAAGGCTGGGGTTTGGACTAGATTAGTTATAACATCAAAATTGAAATACCTTGTACCTAAACATGTTCCATCTTTACATATGATGTCATTAGCAACGTTAAGTTTTATGACATCTTAAATTGTATTTAAAATAAGGCGCTGACAAGCTACAGGTTTACTACTTTAGGCTGTGAGAGTCAAAAGGTATATTCATGGACACATTCTAATACGCTAGTTAATTTATTTGATTATAAAAGAGACCTGGAAATCCTTCGTGAATTAGAAAAATAGAAACAAAATATATCAAGACTGTCTTCCTAGGAACCTACCAACAGTAATTCTTCAGAGTCATCCCACCTGGAAATCTACTGAAAATAAACTAAATCAAATTTATAAACAACAAAAAAGTTATATATTGAAATAAATATACCATTGGCTACATTTTCATCTTCTGACACATTTTACTAATTTTCTAACTTTGTTTTTGAATTTATGTAAATCTGTGGAAAATACAAAGATAGGAAATTAAATGTAAAAACCATCCATCCATACATTAATTCATAGCTTGCTTCTTTCATCATTTTAAGCTAAATTTACCTTAAACTCTTGCAAAGACAGTTCCAGGAAAAACTGGGTAGAAGGTAAAGGAATATTCTGAGTGCAAATGGACACTTCTCTGCACTAATGTATGAGTCACAATGGCAATACATTTGAAGGCGTGAATCACAACTACCCCCTTAGGGCTGCCATTTCTGTGCCCTGGTAAGGGATACTAAGTTAACTTTGAACTTCTGGGTCTTCCAACTCTACACAGAATCCTATACCCTCCCTGTTGAAGGGAGTTCAGCTGAGAGTCAACAAAATCCTTTACCTCTTTGCTCTCGTCACCCAAAGGGCTGTGCTGCCCTGTGCTAGTGCGAGCAGAGGCTGTGCTGGCTGTGGGGACCTCACTCCACTCTGGACAGCCCCTTCCTTTGTTCTTATTCATGCTTTTGGCAGAGCTCATCAGACAGTGATATTATAAGAGCCTTCCCAATGCGTAATCTTGAATCAACACTAAAATGGCTTTCCTGTCATTTTAGGTATTGGGTTTTAATCAAACGTCATTTATAGACTTCTTAAGGGACGCTAATAGGCTCAATTGGATCAGGTCATACATACCTCATTCATCAACTGAGTTGCAAACTTGAAATGCCTGTTGATTGGACAATCAGCAACATACTTGAAATCTGACTTCGTCCTTTCAAATACCTCTTTATACTTATACTAGAGAAAACAGAACATGGTTACTTGATAGCATCTGTGATTATCTTAAGAATGAGACATGCCATTTATTGTATACAATTGTGATTAATTCATTCATAGAGATAACAAGTAATTACTGAACACACTCTGGCTCCCAAGGCAATGGGAGCCCAACCCACCTCAATGTCTTAAAAACTAGCCCCCAAATACACACTTTCATTGAATGGATGTCAAATAGATCTATATTCCATATTGGACAAAAACCCAAATCAGTTTCTTCTTTGTTTCAATACTTATAGTGATTATTATTTTACTTTGAATGTATTTCCATGTGCCCTCGAAGGCAGTTTTTAGTCCGTTAATTAGAAGTAGTTTTCCAGTAATGAATCAGATAATCATAATATTTTAGAGCAGGGGTATGCTAGCATCTAGACCACTACCTGTTTTTAAATAGCCCCATGAACTAAGAAAAAACTTTTTTATATAGTACTAAGGGATTGTAACAAAGAATATGTGACAGAATGAATGTGATCCACAAAGTGTAAACTATTTACTATCTGGAACCTTTCAGAAAAGTTTGCTGACTTCTATTTTAGAACTCAAAGGAAGCTAATCCAACTGCTTTATTTTGTAAGTAGGAAAATGAGGCCATAAAAACAAAGTTATTTGCTTCAAGTCACACGTCAAGTTTGTAGATTAAAATAATCTCACTTTCTATTTGCTTCCATATCAAATCACCCAGAGACATATTAGGAAATTCTGGAAGAGCCATGAGGAGTTGTACTGAGATGGCCTTTTATCAAATTCAAATGAGTGATGTAAATAAATGATTACTATTGTCAATGAGGCCAATACTAAAATAATTCCTGAGTAGAGTGAATAATGTAGTATATACTCCAATTTTAGGGTCTAGAAGCAAGGATAGGGATGGAAATACGAGAAGCTGTTTCCTTAGTACTAATTCTCTCTGTGGGCACTGGAGTACATTTCATGGATGTGGCTGTTACCCTTGAGTAGATATATACCTTGCTGTAGAGAGTCTTGTTCTTTTCAGCCAGAGTGAAGTCGGGGGTATCAAAGGCATAGCAACCAATGCCTTTAAGCCAGGTCAAATCTTCTTTATATTTTACCTGGGAGAAGAATATCACCAAAGAGTTTTAAGTACCTATCTCCAAATAGCAGTAGGTTAGGATCGAGACAAGTAGAACAAATAGAAGGTCTGACCACTAAGGTATATAGAATAATAAAGTATTGAAATAATTATTTAAGAAACATTTCCAATAATACTGATTTCTGCTCACTTTATGGTGTACTGTATTGCATATGGAATTTTTCATTTTAATACCAAGTAAAGCAATTCAAATTTAATAGGCATACTTGCCTAGAGAGTACATCATTAGCTCGGCAGCTGTATTTTCATATAAAGAGCTGAAATTTCTTTCTAAATGAGCATTGTCATGTGTCTTCATTGCTTAATTGTCCTGAAGTTGTCTCTTCAGTTGCTCAAAAATAGGTTATCATTTACATGAAATATATCGCTTCCAGTCATGTATTATGATGTAACACATTTAGAAGAAAAATAAGGTTTATAAATTTGAATATATTTTTCTGTCTCCTGAGTTGAAGCTCACTTATTTAGCAATGAGCTTTATGACTTAAACATCCATACACAAGAGCTAAAATTTAGTCAAGTGTTTAATCAGTTTTTATGCAGTGTTTGATTTCATTGTCATGTGGACATATTAATTCATATGTAAAAATAGAAGATTTCAAGACTCACATCACTGACTGCATCAGTGACTGCTCGATGGTGGAAATGCTCAGGGTGATCAGGGATGGACCTCCAGATTCCCAGCTGGCTCATGTAGTTCTCCTTGTATTTTATCTGTGGTAAAAGCACAAAGACAGCTTTAATGTCTTACCCAAATTTAATGTAAAAAAGTCCATTTGTCTCCAGAGAGTTTTAGGAAAGGGAGGATACTTTTAAAAATTATGGTGGGTTATTGAGCCCAACACAAGTAGAAATATATAGGGGCGTACTTTACTGATGCGGTCTGTGACTTGGCGATGATAAACGATGTCTAGAGCATCCTTCACAGTGTGGTATTTCCCTTTGGTCTTTTGAAATGTTTCTTTATAGCGTAGCTGGAAAGAGAAAAAGCACATGGATTATGAAGAACTACCAAGTTAAATAACTAAGCTCTTTTAACCTTGAACTCTCCTGAGTCTTATCTCTTATGTTTTCCCTTGAATAAATTTGGGAGAGATTAAAAACCTCTTTCACATCCTGGAAGAGAAAAAGGACATTTGGAGAAAACAAAAGAAATCTGCATAAAGTGTGGAGTTTAGTTAATAATAATGTATCAATATTGATTTGTGACAAATGTCCCATGGTATTGTAGGGTGGTAACAACAAGGGAAACTGGGTATAGGCTATATGGGAACTCTCTGTACTATCGCTGCAACTTGCCTGTAAATCTAAAACTACTTAAAATAAAAAGTTTATTTAAACGTAAAACAAGCAGACAAAAAGCTCATTTGGGAGGAGAGAAAAAAAAAAAAAGAAGCATAACTTTGTTGAACCCAAGACATACTAATGTATGTGGAAAAAGGAGAAAGATTTAGTTTCTAACTCCTGGTATTAAAATGCCTTTTCCATGGAGCAGTCCTAAAATTTTATTCCATTTCAATCTTTATCTTTGTGGTATTTCAAAGGTCAACAGCTCTGACTTTAACCTAAGAATATCATAGAAGATTCATCTCATCTACACAAAATGAGTACTTGTCTGAGCACTCTGTTTTCAATCTCCAACGAATCTTTTCTTTTTTGGGTAGCTGAGCAAACACATAGTGAAGGAGGCCTTTAACTTTGTTTTTCAGATGGGTAATCTAAGAGCCTTTAGCTCTACTTGTGGAGATAGCCACGGTAGATAGGCTAAATTTAATGCCACGTACCAGCTGGACTATTTCAAAGGTTAGAGTTACCAGTATTGGTACTGACAAAGCCCTGGGGATAGGGCTGTCCAGTGGCGTATAATGAGCTCCAGGGGCCAATTTCACTGTGTGGACATCCCTAAGAAGTGGTGATGCAGAGCAAGCTTGGTTCAAATTAATATTCAACAGTAACCTTGAAGTGATAAAGATGGGGCTGTCACAAGAAGACAAAAACTATCCTAGCGAATAGATTTTGAGGGTAGCATATAATTTTTTCAGCTTATATTTTAAGCAAACTGACATGGTCTTCTTCCAACTAGCAGACTCCTTTTAGCTGCAACTGAAAATTTCTGACAAAATTACAGAACTAAGATATTGTTCCAATTTGCTGTACACTTTCACAATTCTGCTTAGGGATTACTGTAACCACTTAAGATGCTTGAAATCCTAGAGCTATGTTGCTAAATTGAGGGTGAGGGGGTTGCTTGAGCTTTTGGCTGGGTTAAGTCCCAACCAGTCCTCCAGTCCTCCAGAGATCCTGGTTCTGGTAATAGGTGCAATGCATTCATAATTGGGCTCTGGGACACAAAACTGGTAAGGACTGGCCATCTAACCAGGTTGATTCATTTCATATCTTCATTAACAGATAATCTCATTACCGTTGAAAGGCACTCTGTCCTTGATCACGTGGTATGGGAAATGAAAGTCTGTCCCTCTGAATTCTAACAAACATGTCATTCACATGATTTAGGCGATCAAGAGGAGGAACAAACATTTTCTGAGTGTCAACTAAGAGCCCTGCACTGTGCTAGAAACGTGTATCTGTTTAGTCTAATTTAATTATCACAATTCTTATCCTCATTTCACATATAAGAAAAGAGACTCAGAAGAATTAGGTAAATTATATGGAGTCATACAGCAGGCAAATCACAGCATCAGGATTTGAAACCGTGTTTGGCTGTTTCCAAGAACAACATTTTATGGATAAGCAACATCAAGTATCCCTAGGAAATGCCACCAAAGAATTAGAAGAAAGGGTCCTATTTTTGCTTGGAAGAGCAACGAGAAAAGCAGTAGGTTTTCAGCATCTCTCAGCATTATTCTTAGCGACTTTGCCAAATGGTATTGTTTGTGCCTGTTTGTTTGGCTTTTGTATTTTTGTTTCTTTCCTGATCTGTACTGTGGGCCAGGACTTTGAATTATGGATATGACTGTAATATCTTATGCTTCTTAGGCGTTTCCACTTCAGCTGCCCCATCACAATGAAGAAAGAAGGGAGGGATGCATACATCACTGGCATTCCAGTAAGCCTTCTTGGCTCTGATGAGGATTGGCGTATCTGGAACTGGAGTGTACTTGTCCTTCATCTTTTCATACTGAATTTTGTACTTTTTCTAAGAAATAAAGATGGAAGAGAGAGAAATTTAAGTTCAAGTGTTTTCATCCCTCCCAATTCACAACCATGGAACAGATCCAGCCTAGGGACACACCGGATCATGCTCGTTAGGAGAATAGCTCTGCCTTCTGTTTCTTGATGCTGTTGAGCACAACTTATAGAAATGAGCTCGCTGATCAGAGGCAGCAGGTGAAGGTTTTTTTTTAATTAATTAAATTTATTTATTTATTTTTATCTTGGCCACGCTGCATATCTTATGGGATCTCAGTTCATCACCAGGGATTGAACCCAGGACATGGCAGTGAACGAATCCTAACCACTAGACCACCAGGGAACTCCCAAGCAGGTGAAGGTTTTAGCAAAGGATCTGTTTCTTTAGCTCAGTGCCTGGGTGCTGAATTCCCAACTCACCTCACTGACCATGTCCTTCACGTCTTTAGCATGCTTCAAGGCTGTGGTCTGGTTTCCAGCATGATGATGTGGCCTCTCTTTGGTGGCAAGTTCAACATACAGATACTGAATGATAATAGGCACAACGTTATAAATCAACTATACGCCAATAAAAATTAAAAACAAAGAATAGGGATCAGATGTTACAGAGATAAAATACCCCTTATTTAGTATTCAGTCCTCTTTACTCATTTCTAACCCTAAGATGGGAGGGCAGTGTCTACTTGTTATTGTCCTGATTTTTTGTTGTTGTTGTTATGTGTGTTTCTGTTTATTTGTTTCTCCCTCTGTCTCACATTAGGAAACACATATACGCACTCCAGTCATCGAACATTCCTGCTGCTGAGTGTGGTCTAGTCTAAATCCACGTGATAAAAAATGCTGATAGAAGAATGAGAGGAATTCTGATAGTCTTCAACATATTTTTTTTCATTTTTGCCTGAATGCATGAATTGTGCTTTCATTTATCTGCGGACAAAATATAGGTCCTATGGAATGAATTAAAAAATTTATTTTCACCACCTGGAATCCACAGACCACTCATCCAATGACTAAAGTTGTATAGAGCTTAGAAGACATGGCATTACCTGCTCATGTAAAACATACCATAGTGAAGACGGCCCCAAAGAAAGCAGCTTCTTGAAGTTAAAGGGCATGAGGCTGCATCAGGACGACCAAGTGTGAGGGTCTGCTACTGACAGGAGTGGTCAGGCACACAGAACCACCCCCTGGGGCAGGTTTATGAATCTTCATGTGTGAATGTTACCTGACTCTGAAGCTTCTGCCCTCGCTTGGCTCTTGTAAGATCAGGAGTATCAGGAACTGAAGTGAAGATTGACTTCTGCTTCTTGCCTGCAGCTCTGTACACCAGCTGGACATAAAACAGTCATAACCATCATTTCTGCTTCATGGACACATTCTATGCTCTGCAGATGCCTTTATTGCTTACTTCAGAGAAAAAGCAGGGCCTCTCCCACTGCAGCAATCTCAGTTTCTGTCCAATAAAGCAATACATTTTTTTAACCTCCTTAGCCTTCCTTTTCTTTTTTCCCTTGTATCAAAATTAGAGACATTCTGCAGCCTGTCCGAGTTCCAAGCCACCTGCTGTGTTCTTGTTCCCTTCTCACCTGTCCCTTCTAGGACCCTGTTCTAGCAGTTACCCTCAACCTTCCCTATGTTCCAGGCCTCTCCCTTCTTCTGCAAACAGACCCAAGTCCCTCCCTTCATTAAGCCTTTTCCAAGTTCTGCCAATGGCCTTTTTCCTTTCTTTCACAACCAAGTAAACTATGTGTTTTGCCTTTTTCTCTCTTTTGATTAATTTCACAAGGCAATAGTTTGGCTTCCACCCAACCACTCCAATGAAGTGAATTGCATTAAGACTACCACAAACAATTACAATTGGTACATCCTAGAATACTTTTCTGCAGCAACTGTAACTGCTCAGCAATTTCATTCCTGAACTCTGTTCTCTGCCTTCCATTCCCCCATTCTCCCCTAGGGGGCCTCCCATCTTTCTAGGCACTCCTCAGCTTCCTTCTATGGTTCTGCACTCCCCCAAAGGCTGCTATTAGCTAGAGTTAAGGGTTGGCTTCTTTTACCCTATACATTCTCCTTGGGTAACCTCATCTCTACCCAGGACCTCAACCATCAATTTGAGGTTGATGGTTTTCAAATTTTGTTAAATGGTTCCTTGATATCCTAGTCATGCTGGCCAGAAACTTGGGGAGTCATCCTAGACCCCTTCTCCCTCATTCCCACATCAAAATGGTCATGAATCCTGGGCTCCTAACTTTGTGATACTCCTTAAATCTGACCTTCTTCTCCTTTCCCACTGCCATGGCCCTAGTTCAGCCTCCTGTATTGTTTCTTTCTACACATCCTTAAGAGCCTCTAAACCACCTTCCCAAATCCTCTACTGGACACTTCACATGGCTTACCCATCTTTCACAAGCTCAAGAAAGAGATTTTCTTAGAGTTCAGATCTAATTAGATGTTAATGCTCAGATCTATCCTGCTCAGAAATAATTCATCAATGAGTTTTCATCAAGTCCAAGATCATTAATATATCACCCACAAGTCTTCATAACCTGGCTTCTTCTATCCCATGTCTCCAGTCTCATTTCCCAACAGTCTTCCACACTCCCCATGTGATATCTGAAACTAGTCCCAGTTTCTAGAACTCATTATGGCCAATTTCCCATACTGTGCCTTCTACCTAGAATTTTCTTCCCACTCTTATCTGCCTGGAGAACTCCTGGAGACCATACTGTCTTGATCATTCCTATAGGATACCATTTATCATATTGATGTCTGTTTCTTCCCAGAGATTATGAGCCCATAGAATGCAGGAGCTCAGTTCTATCATACTTTTATCACCTCATATTTAGATAGAAGATCTGAAAAACAGCAGTCCTCTAATAAATATCAAGGATATTTAATATAATGAGGTGAACGAGAAAGTCTAAATGGATAACAAATAAATCCTAATCACGGATAAAAATACTGGTTGAACAGATAAAATGTAGGAAATAAATAATATGTATATACACATGTATGTACGTGTCCATTTCTTTACATCTCAATTATATACAAGTGCAAGTTGAAACAAAATATAGCTCATCTGCTTAGGGCTGTTTTTGGTGTTACCAATGAAAGAAAGAAGATAAACAAAACAGAAATTTACTGTTTCTCCCAGGCTAAATTTTTGAATAAATCAAATCGACAAAATCATAGAATTTTATGGCTAAAAGAAGCCCAAATCATTACCTAGTCCAATTCTCTAGCTCAGGAAATTAGGGTGTTAAAGTTGTGAATTAGAAAAAGTCACACAACAAATTGGAAGTAAATCTGGAACTAAGACCCACCTCTCCCATGCCATTTCTACAATTCCCTTTGAAGTGTATTTCCCCTGTACTTAGGTATGCATTGTTATACTCCTTGGGACAACATCTCTGCTTCCTAGTACTACAGATACATATGTGTCAAGAATCTGCACAATTTAAAGACAAGTCAAAAGTCAATAACTTGAACTTTTGGCCATCAAACTTTTTACTAAGCCAGTGTTTCCCAAACTCACCTGATCCTAAAACCCCCTTAGTAAGAACAGATTTGCAGGCTCTACCCCAGACCTTCTGAATCCAGGGTAGTAGCTCAAATCGGTATTTTCTCAAGCTCAGGTCATTCTACAGTGAGGCAAGTGTGAGAGAAATTGCACTACTAAACAATATCTATTTTTCTTCCTCAATGTTGTTGCATAATATGCACAAAATCCCAACAGGAATTGGGAAGAAGAGAAATTAAAGTTTTAGATAATTCTGAACCCAGATAGCTGAGAGAAGTAAAGGTATTTCAAAAGATGCCAATAAGCACTTTAAGTTACCAAACAATTTTTAATTAGTTAATTATTGGCTGGAGGAGAGATGTGATACTTTAAAGCAGTGGTTTCCAACACTGCCTGAATATTAGAATCATCTGTGAGGCAGCTAAAAATATGCAGATGTCCAGACATAGAGAATCTAGTGTGGGGCTTGAGGTTGGAGCCCACTCAAGGGTAGTTTTAAAATATTTCAGAGATGATTCTGATACTTAGCCAGCGTGGAGAGGCACCTTTACTGAGAAGAAACCCCGTACGCATTCCTATCTGAGTGCTAGCACTGGTTGAAATAACAGAGGGAAGTGCTCAGGAAAGCAAATGTGCTCAGTGTAGCATTTGTAAGAGCTGAAGAATGAATCACCCTCTGCCCTGGCTCACTCCAAGCGTAGGAGGCTGCACATCCTCTCCACTGAGGACAACGCTTGATTTGCCAAGGCTTCTTTAAGTCTAAGGACATAAGTGATCCCTAAACAGCAGCCATCAGAGTTATTAAGCGTGGGGAGTCAATGAAGTGGCCTGACAGCTTTATGGAGTCCGATAAATGAGGTCACAAGACAAACTGAGTTGAATGAGAATGGCCCACTGATCTATAATAGAAGCAACCATTTACATTTGTGGGATGCCCTTACCTTTAGAAAGCACATTTCGTCCTTGGCAAACACGGACATCTGTTATGGCACTATAGGATACACATCTAAGTAAGATGGGGGGCCATCCCTCAAGGGACCAACATAGGTGAGAGGATCAGATCTATGCACAACTAATGGCAATAAATCAGGAGCCTGGGTGCCAGGTGGGGCAGATGAAAATGAAACTAAGTTGTTTGGAGTTTCCTGAGTGGGCAGTAGAGCAGAGAGCCATTGAAAAACTTTTCAAATTGCACTGCCATGATTAGGGTTCCTGACAGCAGGAATTAATGAGAGAGAAATTTTTGAAATAAATTCAGTTTGGAGACAACAATAGTCTAAGACAGAAGGACTCTCTAATCTATAAAATCATGTAAACTCTCAGCTGTCCTAGTCATAGGTAGGGCAAGTATCAATAGCCTCATCTTATTAAAAAGGGACAAAATAAGTAAATTGAGGCAAAGTGAGGTCAACTGACTTGTTTAGACAGGGTGGCCACTCTGTAATTAAAGGCAGAAGGGAGATTTTGGCCCAATATAATTACCTAAAAAAAGATCGCTAGAGGAAGGAGGCCCTTGTGGTGACATGTTTACTTACTTCACTCAGATGTGTCTTCAATTCCTGCACTTTTCTGTATTCTGGAGTGTCAAGCACCACTTTGTATTTGTCTCGCATCTTCCTCGCATTATCGGTGTATAGGTAATTAGACTTAAAAAAAAAAAAAACAATGGAAATACAAGTTGATTAATCACTTCAGGAATTGCATGTCATGGTCACATGCTGTCTTTCAAACGGCTGGCATGTGCAAGCCACACTGACCCTCCCTGTGTCCTGGAGGTCTTCCCAAGCAGGACCAAAGACAACCGTCATTTAACTAAGCTCATTACCTTTTTTAGGAAGCACAGATCATCTTGAGTGGGTCAGGACTCTCTCAGTGAGTTAATGGCAAATTTCCCCTTAACAGAAGCTACAGACAGATTCCTCTTGCCCAGCTTTGTGAAGCTGTGCAGGAGGAGCTGCGTGTTGGGACGGTGTGCACTCACCCAGAGCTTCCGCAGGTGCCGGGAGCGGACCATGTCAGGAGTGTCATACAGGAAGCAGCCCAGTCCCCTCAGGATCTGCAAGTCTTCTTTGTATTTAATCTGTGTCACAAACATAGAAATATAGCTGGTCATGAGCAAATATAAATCAAGAATAAGACAGAGTAGTGATACTTTTTTAGTGATGGATCTTTCATTTTGGTTCAACACACACCCTGTACTCTGAGTTTGCTTGAACTCAAATGAGTCATAGGTTTAAAAAAATTTTTTTAACTTATTTATTTTTTGTTGCATTGGGTCTTTGTTGCTGCACTCAGGCTTTCTCTAGTTGCGGCGAGCAGGGGCTACTCTTTGTTGCAGTGTGTGGGCTTCTCATTGTGGTGGCTTCTCTTGTTGTGGAGCACGGGCTCTAGGTGCGCAGGCTTCAGTAGTTGTGGCATGTGGGCTCAGTTGTTGTGGCTCACGGGATCTAGAGTGCAGGCTCAGTAGTTGTGAAGCATGGGCTTAGTTGCTCTGCGGCATGTGGGATCTTCCCAGACCAGGGCTCGAACCCGAGTCCCCTGCATTGGCAGGTGGATTCTTAACCACTGTGCCACCAGGGAAGTCCCATACGTTTTTAAAATTTAAATTGCTAACCCTGAACTGAGAAGAGGATATGGCTATTATTTTATTATAAGGATTAAAAATACCATAGATTAAATGGAGTGGTATTTTATGAGAAGTAAACATTCAAGGAGAAAAAAAAAAATTCAGCAGGAAGTAGCTAAAGTGGATGGGAGCAGGGGTGAGTAGGAGAAAGATACTAAACATGACCTGGACAGAGGCCACTTGGAGTGAGGAGCTGGTAATGATTTGGTGTTGAATGTAGAATGGTGGTCAGCCATTCTTGTATCTCCCAAGTGGTCCTCTTACTACTATTTCCATAGCTGGGGAAATATGGGGTCCTGCTTCCACACTGCTTTACCTCCAAGTTCTACACTCAGTTTAGAAGTTTACTCAATGCAAAAGGCTGCTCAAAGACTGGTTGGCTTACATACTGAGAGCGAGCCTGCCTCTTGGTAAGAGTCTGCCAGAAAGACCCGTATGAGATGCTTACATCACTGGTGATGTCTCCCACGTAGCGGCAATGGAGCACTTGGGGTGTGTATGGCAGAGAGATCATGTGGCCTTGCATCTTGAAGAAGTCTGATTTGTAAATCAACTACAGGGAAAAAAATGCCCATAAACACATAAATTAGAGACCGAATGGTTGACATTCATCCCTGGGTTCCATGGCCTCCCCTCTCTCCTAAGAAAATACCCACCTCGCTGACAGCTTCTTGTGTCTTCCTGACTTGGCGGATTTCAGGCGTGTCGGGAGTTGTGTGGATCTTGTCTTTCAGTTTGTGGTACAACTGTCGATACAGTCTCTACATTGGAGGGAAAACCATTCCAGATGGTTAGTGTAGGATGATGAGGGCATCTATACGCTAATCAACAATCAAATACTGTACATATTTAAAGAGCCATGAGAAGTGAGATTAAGGATACAGAAAATGATTGAAATTAGAAAAAATAGAAAGTGATATTTTGTTTGGGTGAAGAATTTTGAGCACAATCTTTCCACTTTCTATCAGATGGTTGGATAGTAGGGTTAGATATTCAGACCAATAGTTTATGTAGAAAACCAGGTTCATGAGTCAGACTAACATGCAACCTTACTAAAGATTTTTGAATACAAATGTCAAAAGAAGGAATTAATTTGCATTATAATCTATGGATGGGGTGGGTCTCTACAATGGCATTACCAAAATAAAAAAAACATTGCCACAGGATATCAGTATCAAAATGGTGACAAAAAGGATCTCCTTACTCCTTGCTGATGTGTAAGTTTATAGCTGAAATACAATTAATTCTTAATGCATTTCAAACAAAACCATGGTCTTTGAAACTCCTCCACAGAATTAACATTTACAGTACCTCGCTGGTAACGTTGTTGACCCTTCGGACATTGACAAATGGGACGTCATTGGGTCCAAGGGTATACCCATTTGCCTTCATGTGTTCATAAACTTCTTTGTACTTGAACTGCAGACGCAAAGTGAGAATGAGATCACTGATGGGTGAACAGAGAGTAAGCGTCACATTTCTCAAATGGAAAAGGGCTGTCGCTTTCATTTGAAAATTAGTCTCTAAGCATTAAGTAAGAAAAAAAGTCATTGACAAAATTTTTGTAATAATCTGAGTCTTGAAAATTATTTGTTGGCTAGTAAAGCCAGGTCCAGAAAGGAATACAACTCAGGGTTGCCTAGATTAAGTCTGTTTGTAAGTAGGTATGCAAAATGCAAGAAAAACCTGTATTTTTAGTCCCAATATGGCTAGGAAATTAAGAAATGCAAAGCAGAAACAAGAGACTAATTGTAAGACTGATGGATGAATGGCTTTATAGACTATTTAAAAAATGATGTTAGAAGATTAAATCTGTGACTCTGCTTTGGAAACCATATTATTGGGCCACAGACTATGGGACTTTGCTGGTCAGCATGTTTGATTCCCAGGACTCTGGAGGGCAATGTGGAATGAAGAGCTCATTCTTCAACTGATGGTTGGTTTGTGGGTATGACCTGAAGGCCAGAGTCACTGGGATAGCCTACGCTTCTTCAGGCCTTGTTCACCAAGTCCAAACCTGACACTAGTGGGAAAGGTTGGTATCAGAGCTAATGCCTGGGCAATGCTCTCAGGTAGTGAGAGTCTAACTACCCCTCTGAGATTTCTATGAAATGGGCACAGAGGGTAAGTAGTGGGGCACGTATCAGAGCCTTTCCTTTCAAAGGAACATGCGGTGATGTTGTATCTTCTGCAGTGAAATGTTGCAGAAGGAAGACAACACTATCGCTACACAGCAGTGGTGCATGTATGAAGTTGCATTTCCAGTAGAGGGCTTGGGATAGTTCAGGATGCTTCTGTGCTAAGGCCAAAAGAAGTGGAGGCATCATGGCAGCCACGATTGCTAAGCCAAGGTAACTGAGTGATGCAGATACAACCCCATGAAAATCCTACGCTAACCCGCTGGGCTACCCAGGCACTGCCGAATTGCAGGAGCAGCACCCCTAGAAAACACACCATCTCCCCTTCCCTGCTCTCATCATTGTATCATGTTGAAACTTCAGGGTGTGATTAGGGGGATGAGAATAGACTGTTAACAAATATTAGCGTCCCCCTTCCCACTTTAAGCCCCATCTTAATGAAGAGGAGACCACTCACATAGCTGCTCATGTATCGGGTGTCCTTGGTGTGTTTGAAGTGAGGGGTGTCAACCGGAAGCCTATATCCAGTGGGCAGGGAGTGCAGGCCAGCTCTTCGGTACAGATTCTGCCGGGACAGAGAAGAGCAGGTTAAATGGGAGCTACATCAAATGACTGATCTAAGTTAAACAAGTCAGATCCAGGTTTTCAATTTGATACTTAGTGTACTTACACTCATTGAATTGATTTCAAGAAGAAATTAACTAAATTCTAAGAGTCAAGCAATGAATCAAATTACCCTTAACATATTGCTTTCAAAAAAAGAGCAATGAGTGAAGGAGTTTATAGAAAATAATTCTTCTGTTTTTCTAAACATACGCCTGGTTGACTGCATGGCAACCAGCAAGAATCTGGGAAAAGTAAATCGGCAGCTAGTGCCACCTCTGTGGTTAACCCTATACCCTTAGCTGATATTCAAGCTATCACCAATCCCCGAGATAGTCATAATTATAAGACGCATCTTTGGAAGCCCCCAGGGCCCCATAAACACAGTGTCTTGATGTTAGGCTGTCAGGTCAGGAGGCTCATATTCCTGGCAGAAGGAGGAAAGGAGTTCCTGTCTGTGATTTGAAATAGTCTGTCTCTCAGGGGAGCTAAAGAATAGTATTTAAAATATTATTAAAATAATATTTTATAATAATTATAAATAAATAATTAATAATAATTATTAATTAATATAAATAATTAATAATTTAATATTATTAAATATTATTAAAATATTTAAAATATTAAAAACCAAATTACTTTTAACATTCAGTATAGGACAGTAGCATTAAAGGTGAGACCAAAGTAGCACCACCAGATAACAAAGAACAGGGATATTAAATAACGTGAGTGGAATCTAGTTTCCTTCTCTTCTGAATTCCAACAGTAATTTCTAGCTTTATCTCTTATTGTATGGAATAAATAGTCTTTTTTTTTTTTTTTTTGCGGTACTTGGGCCTCTCACTGCTGTGGCCTCTCCCGTTGCGGAGCACAGGCTCCGGATGCGCAGGCTCAGCGGCCATGGCTCACGGGCCCAGCCGTTCTGCGGCATGTGGGATCTTCCCAGGCCGGGGCACGAACCCGTGTCCCCTGCATCGGCAGGCGGACTCTCAACCACTGCGCCACCAGGGAAGCCCAAATAAATAGTCTTTTATGATTATATGCCTTGTCTTTGTCATCTTGTCTTGGATTTTAAGCTTTTTGAGAGCAGAGACAGTAGACTGACCCTGTTCTATGTAACTTCTGTGCAAGCATTGCTCCAAAAATGCCCACTGCTTGCTCTCAGACAAGAGGGAAGACAAGCAGTGCACTGTTATTTGTTTTGTTTTGTTTAGCTCATGTGAATGAAACAGGCTTTACAATTTACAAGGTCAGGATGTAAATTGTAAAGGCTGAGGATGCCCAAGCCAAGGCCACTTCTACAGAGGTCTGGCCCTCGTCAGCTGAGTCCTGGATTTCTGCTGGGCACTCTGTCCAGGTCTCATTTCTCACCTCACTCTGGAGCTTGTATGAATGAAGGGCCCGGTCCAAATCCACAGTTTTTGTGGTTGGAGCCACTTTGCCTCTGACGCTGTGCACGTAGTCATGGTGGTAGACGGCCTGGGTACAGAGAGAAGCAGAGTGAGCTGAGTGGACTATGGCAGCAGGGTTAGAAAGAAGCAAAGTAAACACAAACCCAAGTCTCCTATTATAAAAAGTAATAGCCTGCTCCCCTTTGCCTTGGGAACTCTATCTCATATACTGTGCTTTGTCCACCAGGACCACAGCCAGGGTATGGACCCCACACTGAAAAATCAGTGGAAGAGTCAGCTCAGGCACAAGAAGAGGAAGAATGGGCATTTTACCACTACCTATTCCAAAAGAATAAGTTTTCACGTTCTGACTCATTGGTGGGATTTAATATTTGCTTATTAACCTTTGGGGTTAATAAAAAAAAAAGGGCAGCCTGCTCTGTGTCACTGTGCCATTACAGGGGGTGCTTTCTATCCACTTTCTAGTCATCTGCATAAGGATGCTGAGGCTTGGGGGATTAAGAGCTTCTCTCAAGCCTCACTGATTATGCATGGTAGAGGCCACATCTGTAACTGCAGAGACCTTCCCCTCCTCATCTTACCATAGTGAGCACTAATGTATTAGAAGGCTGATACTACGAGGCATAAACCGTTGCTTACAACGCAAGGATACAAAAGTAACCTTGGAAGCTCTAAAAGCTTTTTAAATCCATGGATTTCATAGATTTGGATCACTTACAAGGCCACCCCAGGAAACTGATGGAACATATCAGGTTTTAGGAAATAAGAGCAGACTCTTTTTTTTTTTTTTTTTCGGTACGCGGGCCTCTCACTGTTGTGGCCTCTCCCGTTACAGAGCACAGACTCCGGATGCGCAGGCTCAGTGGCCATGGCTCACGGGCCCAGCCGCTCCGCCGCATGTGGGATCTTCCCAGACTGGGGCACGAGCCCGTGTCCCCTGCATTGGCAGGCGGACTGTCAACCACTGCGCCACCAGGGAAGCCCTAAGAGCAGACTCTTAAGTACTTTCTAAGGCACCAACTCTGGTTTCCCATTGAGAAAAGGCCTGGCCTTGCCCTACTTTGGTTTTTCCCACTTCTGCTGGAGCAGTGGCCCTGTCTTTACTCTCCCAGCAGTAACTTTCCCAGTGGGCACTTACGTCACTTAGTTGTTTCCCACTTTTGACAGCCTGAACATAGATGGGAGTGTCAGTAACCAACTTGTAGTTATTCCTTGTTTTCTGCACATGAGCTTTGTACTTGATCTGCCGAAAGGAAGAAAATAAGCCTGTGTTAGACCATTCATTATATTAGAAATTGCTGGTTTTCACAGAGGGTTTGGTTGCTTTTAACTCATGGCATTTACATGTACATTTACAGCCATGTAAATGGCATTTACAACAGACTAACATGCACTTGAATTTTATAACAATCGGCGTAATCAATGCTTACAGTCACATGGATCTTTTAGAGTCTTCTAGGAGGCTTGACAACTGCTTTCCTAGGAATGTTTAAGCTTTCTTCCTGAAATCTTGATTATAGTATTACTTTGCCTAGCTAATCCTCTTTACAAATAGACCCCGTCTATAGCATCAAAGACTCCTAACAAACGAGTTTTTTCTCATAATGAGGATTATATGTGCATTAATATATCCAAAATAGTTCAGAAGGTGGCGAGAAGAGCCAGGGGTCCCTTCTCCACCAGAGCACAGTGGGACAGCTCGTCTGCATTGTTTGCACTCCTGAGAAATGGGCGCTCTGCTCCTCAGAATCTTCTTCCAGCTCAGCCATCCTCAGCACCACTTGAGACGCAGCTGGGTGTGACAATGTCTATACTTTACATACTCTCCCCTTGACGCTAGACTACACAGAGAAGGAAACATACTTTAAAGAGCTAAAAAAACAAAAAACAAGGCAAACTCACATCATTGCGTAGATCGTAAGCATGCTTGGCATGGAGAATCTCAGGAGTGTCCCAGATGTAGCAACCAATGCCTTTCAGCCAGTTGAGATCATCCTTGTACACAATCTAGGGGATTGCATCAGATGGAGGGGGTCAGAAAAAGAAAACTTTACTGTAACTTTAACACCAAAGACATGGACACCCTCGGGACCCAGGATGACGTTGTGGAATGAAAAGCAAGACATTATGCCCTGAGGCCGTGGGTGTCCTGGAGACATCAGCATAGAGAGCCCTGCTTCCAGGGACGGCCTCGAATTCCTGACAGACCTATGGGTGTATCGAAAAGCGATATTGGAAGAGGGCTGAGCTGAAGAACCAGGTGAAGAACGGGGTGAGTCAGTCTCTCTTCAGGGTGGGCGTATGGGTCTGGGGAGGGGAGATCTTCATAAGCAATGGGCTTACGTCGCTGATCTCATCTGTGACCTTCCTGACGTGACTGTTGACTTGCAAGTCGGGGTGGCAAATCCACTCGTGGAGGTGAAGGCGGTAATCGATCTCGCTGACTTTCTTCTGAGAATCCTTAGCGGTAACCATCTCTACCATGTCGGGCACCACGTGGATTTTCATCTTGTTCTTCTCATAAACGGATCTGTACAGGCGCTGTGAAGATAACGTAACATGCCAGTTACACAGGGAATTACGCAAGGAATCATGGTGATACATGCCTTTCTTAGACACCAGAGAGGTCAGGGGAACCAATTTACAGCAGTTGGTTGGGGGCAGGGTGGAGACTGGAAGTTTCTGACACTTTCTACAGATTCATGGCGGTGGGGGAAGCAGTATGGGCTGAAAGAACACTTAGCTTCCTCACACGTGCATGGTCAACGCCATACGCGTTGTTGAACAGAACATGTTCTGATTTATAGTTCGTGGCTCCGTTACTTGACTTTTGAAGCCAGCCTTTGGGGTCACTTACATCGATGTTAAACTTGCCAACTCGGAGGCACCGTGCTGTGTTCAGATCATCTTCAACACTTTTGGGTAAAGTATAAAGAGCTTTGAACTTTTCATATTCTTCCCGATATTTGTTCTATAGAGAGAAAATACAAAGGAAGAAACACAGTTTTGAAGAGTAATGGATCTAGATTGTTAAAAACGCATGAGACTTAACAGAAGGACCCGACTCTAAGATGGGCCACCTTGGGGTCAGCACTTCTCTGAGCTTGTTTCCTTGTCTGTGCCCACAGGCAGAGGTGGCACAGCCTGCCTCCAGATTACCTGAGGATTAGAGTAGACTGTGTGTAAACGTTCTTCAGGTACTGGTTTTAAAACCCCTGTACCAATACTGGTACTTCTACTGTTACCGCAACTACTTTTAAAGATTATGTAATTTTTAAATGATCTCTTTTGTGATATTGGTTTTGTTTTTCTTAACCATAAGTGAAAGATGAAAAATGTACTCAGGAATTTCTTTGTTTTTTAATAACTGACAAGCCTGATGCTTAAGAGACTCAATCCTTGAATTTCAGTTCCTACAAGGTTTTCCAAAAATACAGTGCAACTAACTTCTATGGGAAAACCAACGTCTAGTTCTTAAGCCATATTGCCTATTAATTAATGCTTCATGATTTCATGAATTAGGAAGTAAGGCCCTTACAGAGGCTGAGATCCAATCTCCTAGCACATGATAAAATAACAATGCTCTCACAACTCAGAGACCCACATCTCAGTTAAAAAAAAAAAAAAAAAGAAAGGAAAGATGGGAGTATATATGTATATATATATACAGAACTCCAGTAAAGCCCTTCTTCACTGACTGGAAACTAAACAAAATTCCCATCAGAATTTTCCGTAACATTAGTTCACATACTCCTTACATCTAAGCTATTCTTCAATTATAAAGAAGATAGTATTCTGTGACTTTTTTCATGACTAAAGGAAAAAGTCTTTGCTGAACTTTCTGGATCCTATCTACAAAAATTCTCTTCCCAAATGAAAAGCTTGCTTCTTTGGGCTAGTCTGTTTGCAATCTTCCAAATAGAGTTGGCTCTGGGAAAAATCATTTAGATTTAATTTTTCCTCTGGGTAAAAATTAAATTAATTCCATATATTGTCTAACAACGTCTTTTTCTAAACTATGACTCTCTAGGCCCATTAAACAGTAGTGAAATCAGTTTCCTGGGTCATTAGCATTTAAGTGAAGAGAATAGAATTGAAAGATCAGGATGCACTGCCTTTAGTGTAGTGGTCAGTACTCTTCTGTAAAATGCTGATATCAGAAGGCACTCACAAAAACTTCAGTTGTGTGTGTGTGTGTGTGTGTGTGTGTGTGTGTGTGTGTTGACTTGCAGTACAAAATAAATCTCTCAGTGTGGGTCATGGTCAAAAAAAAGATTTGAGAAATACTGGTCTAAAGTGTTACATAAAATGTTCATAATTAAGAAGTAAAAGTCTCTAATAGAAGTAAAGTTTCCAAAAGAGAATTAGGCTTATTAGAACTGCAGTGAAGGTTATAGGGAATTTTACAATAAGAAGTTTTACTTAAGAACATTTTAGGCATAAAGGGTTAAAAGTGTTAAGACTTTATACTATACTATATTTAAACAGCTCATGTGATTTAGGATTTTAAAAAAATTATGTCTATACCTAAGAAAAGTTCTGTTTAAAAAAAACTGAATTTCAAGATTTTAAAATTTTTATATTTCATAGTGATAAAGATAACGATTTACTTTTAAATCATGTATTTGGGTCTGGTGCAATAACTAGTTACCACATTCACTGTCTTTTTTTAAGGGTACAATTTATTTATTTTTTATTTTTTTAATTAATTTTTATTGAAGTATAGTTGATTTACAATGTTGTGTTAGTTTCTGCTGTACATCACTGGTTTATTTTTTATAGCAATGTCCACATAATTCTATTAGAAAAGAGTATTTTGTATGGCATATTATGTCCTCTACCTATTCCCATTTCTGGCTAAAATAGAGTGTATCCATCCATGTCATTTTCAGGCAGGCAGCCTAAAAGGTCACATCGCTGTCCTTCATGTAAGTGTCTGTGAATCTCTCTGGACTTCAGGGCCCTTGAGAGGAAGCATAAGTGCACAGACTTTGTGATGACCAAGTGTCTGGAGTTATTTGCTGGTGTTCAACACAGGCAACACAGGAATCAGCCAGAAACATTTTGGAAGTGGAGGGCAGGGAAGGGTAAAGGGTGGTGGGAAGGTTATCATATCTGTACTTGACTTACATGGCTGGCCAGATGCTTCTGGTTCTTGACGTGTGTCAGGGACACGGTGTTGGAAGGCAGGATATAGCTGGTGGCTTTCACTTTATCCCAGGCCTCCTTGTACAGGTTCTATAGGGGTTAAAAATCTTCTTGTGAACACAGAAAAATGCAATCTGGCTAGCTTCCAGCAGTGGATTTTTCCTCTGTTTTTGTCCTTCTCAGACATTCCCTAGCAATCCCCAGATCTTCTCACTCTGTAGGAGCCAAGTACTCCTAAGTGAATAATGGGTTTAATGTCATGACCATAATTTCAGAGTCCATTATTTTGTTCTCTACCATAGCACTTATCACAGTTTCACAGTTATCAGAGGTTTCAATGCCATATTCATTCCCTCATAGGTCTAAGATTCCTGGAGGATGAAAACCACTAACATTAAAATATATATGAATATATATATATATATATATGAAGATTAAAAAATGTTTGTTTCCACTTCTAGGTATTTATTTACCCAGGAGAAATAAAAAGTTATGAACACACAGAACCTATATGCAAATGTGTATAGCAGCTTTATTCATAATTGTCAAAAACTGGACACAACTCAGATGTCCTTCAGCTGTGAATGGAAAAACAAACTGTGGTTTGGAATATTGCTTTTGCTATAAAAAGGATAAACTACTGATTTAGGCAGCAATGTGCGTAAAACATAAATGCATTTTGCTAAGAGAAAGAAGCCAGACCTAACGGCTACATATATACTGTGATCACGTTTACGTGACACTCTGGAAAAGGTAAAACTATAGGGACAGAAAACAGCTCTGTGGATGCTAGGGGAGAGGAGAGGGGCAGCAAAGGGACAATGTGGAGGTAATACAGAATTTTTCTGTATCTTGACTATAATGGTGAAAACATGACTCTATGCATTTGTCATAAGCCATAGTACTACATACCACAGAGTGAAATTTACTGTATGCAAATTAAAACAACCAACCAAAGAATCAGCCAGAATGGGGGAGGTGACTAAAATGGAATACAAACTGTAGCAAATAAATCTGATTGTAATACAAATGTATAACAAGACTACAGTGAAGGAAGTGGCGAAGAAAACAACTGACTTAAGTAAATTTGGAAAATGGTAACTTGACTGGATACTCTAAGGCTATAGGCAAATATAGCTGCACACAATATACCCTACTCTAGGGCTTCCCTGGTGGCGCAGTGTTTAAGAATCCTCCTGCCAATGCAGGGGACACAGGTTCGACCCCTGGTCCAGGAAGATCCCACATGCCGCGAAGCAACTAAGCCCGTGCGCCACAACTACTGAGCCTGTGCTGTAGAGCCCATGGGCCACAACTACTGAGCCTGCGTGCCACAACTACTGAAGTCCGCGCGCCTAGAGCCCGTGCTCCGCAACAAGAGAAGCCACCACAATGAGAAGCCCGCGCATCACAACGAAGGGTAGCCCCTGCTCTCCGCAACTAGAGAAAGCCCACGTGTAGCAACAAAGACCCAAGGCAGCCAAAAATAAATAAATAAATAAATTTATTAAAAAAAAAATACCCTACTCTAGTTAGTAAATTTGTTTCTCACAGGCGTGTGTTAGATATTCTGAAAATACTTTATGTGGATACAAGGGTTGCACAAATAAGTAGATATATCATAAATAATGAGAGCCAGGCTTTTCACTGGAAAGGAAATAGAAAGTCATAAGTTGGAAAAATAAGTTTCACTTAAGGAAAGGGTGAAGGATAGAATGAACCCTGTGGTGTTTAATTGCATTGAAGGTATCAGTATGGACTCATGATTTTAAAATATAGATACAGTTAGGTAAGTACAGAAATAGATACAGATATGTATGCATACATGGGTTAGTATACATGCATATATTTCTAAGCTCTGTCCACTTAGAGGGCCTAGGAACAATGACATCCTAGTAGTAATGAGCACACTTAGTGCTTAAATCTTGGTTCAAAATACCGTTCTCCAATAAAATAAACTGGGAGTTCTTAGAGAGGTGGTTGATTCCAGGTCTGGAACAGGGAAAATACAGATGAGCCTGGAACATCTTGTGGTGCCAAGCAGTAAGGAAGTGCTCAAAAAACACGTGATTGGGTGTATCAAGGGGACACAGGAGTCACCCTGAAAGAGCTCCCCATAGCAAAGCTGAAACCATTTGAGCAACAAAATAAATAACAATAATATTAGACTCTACCATAGAATAAAATAAATACCCATGAGCCATGGGTATTGCCCATGTAAGCAAACCAACAGTGGAGAAGGAACAGCTCTTCCTTACAGAAGAATTCCAGTTAATAAATGTATATAGAAGAAAAAAGGGAAAGAGAAAATCACTAGTAGGCATATTCCACAGTAATAATTCTTGCAGGCAAGCTCCATCAATGGATGCTAAAACACATGAGAGAAAGTATAAGGACAAACAGGATATTTGCATAGTCCCAAAGGATCTCCTCCAAGATATTTATTAATAACAAAGGTAAAACTAGTAACTTTACAGTGGAGCATCTCGGCAGTGAGCAACTTAACCAAGTGATCAAGGTCATCACAAGTTATTGACATTATGTACCACCTGCTATGGTGTGCTGAGAAGGGTGCATCAATTCTGTGTTATTTTTGCAAAAAAAAGAAAAGGGCATACCTTTAATCTAATCATGAGAAAACATCAGATAAGCCCAAATTGAGGAAAGAATACTAGCCAGTTATTCTACAAAATAACTGGCTAGTATTCATCAAAAGTGTCAAGATGAGAAAAAGACAAGGAAAGATTGAGAAATTATCAGATTAGAAGAGACTGAGGAGTCACGACAACAAAATGCAATGTGGGATCCTGGATTGGAATCTGGCACAGAAAAGCAGGTTAGTGGAAAAAGTGGTGAAGTCTGGATAAAGCCTATAATTAACATTGTAACATCGTAACAATGTTAATTGCTTAGTTTTGATAGTTGTACTATAGAGAAAAGTATGAGGAAATTCTCTGTACTATTTTTGCAGTGTTTCTGTAAATCTAAAATTAATTCAAAATGAAGTTTAAAAATGTAACCAGGGCTTCCCTGGTGGCACAGTGGTTGAGAGTCTCCTGCCAATGCAGGGGACGCGGGTTCGTGCCCCGGTCCGGGAAGATCCCACATGCCACGGAGTGGCTGGGCCCGTGAGCCATGTCTGCTGAGCCTGCGCGTCCGGAGCCTGTGCTCCGCAAAGGGAGAGGCCACAACAGTGAGAGGCCTGCGTACCGTAAAAAAAAAAAAAAAAAAAAAAAATGTAACCAATTCAGAGGCAGGAAAAAAAGTGTGCCTCTGTTGGTCTGTAAGTCATTGGCCAAGGGAGAAGCCACGGAAAAACAAGTCTAGGGTCAACAAAGAAGAGCTTCAACAGTACCTGTCTGCAATAAGGAAGGAGTTGGTGAATTTGTGTCAATTGCATGAAATAGAACAATATTCAAATTGGGGCTGATTTACTTGTAACTATGAGGACTTACAAGATAAAGCAGGAATTTAAAGGTCCGGGAAAAAGATTGGAAAGACCTTTGGGGGTAAGGTTGTCTGTCCCTTTTCATCTCGTATTGTCTATAAAGGTGAAAAAGGTAACTCAAATACAGAGAAAAGAAACTCAACTCACACTGCTATACAGATCCTTCAGATTCTTGGTTCTGTCATAATCCACCGTTTCTAGAACTGTCGTGTATTTGTCTTTAATCTGATGATAATTTTCTTTATATTTCACCTACAGACAAAAAGGATGGGTTATTCTTTTCTATTGTTTGACAATATGTAAAGACAATAACAGCTTGTCTTGGGAGAGAAGTACAAGGAAGACACACCTCACTGGCATTAATGCCGCTTTGAAGAGCAGTCACGTAAAGCGGTGTATCTGTGACCAGGTTATAGTTTTTTAGATTTTCTTTACCTGCTGCCATGTATTGTATCTGTGAAGAAAAAGAAAAGTCACTGAAAATGGTAAAATGCAGGTCTTCCATCAGCTTTAGCAGTTTGTGCCTACTTAGATGTACCTTTATTTCTGGGTTTCTGCTTTAATCCTAACAGAGGATACGTTGTACAGTTTGAGACTTTGCATGGCTGTCAAAACTAACAGTTTCTCTTGACCAAGAGTGGAGTCTAGATCTTTGCCACGTCCCTTCTTCCTTGTGTTGTTTTTCCATGCCTATACTCCATCCCTGACAGCAGCCCCTCAATTTCAACATTCCATTAGTCTGCCCTATCCAAGCTGAATTTCTGCTGGGAAATTTCCCAAATGTCTACTTTTTACTTCAAGATTTAACTATTTATGGTCAAAGTATGCATGTGCATTCTACTCCCTGCCAGTTAACCTGATCAACTAAGGTGTAGATGCTTGAGAGTAGTTCACTCTGAAACACCTCCCAGATAACTTTCTGCTGTAAATGTCTATAGCCTTAAATCACAGGAGAGACTCAAACTGAGGAAAGCCAGCACCAGAACAGGCCACCAGAGAGGTTTTATTGGGCAGAGGCCTTTGGTTCCCTTAGATCATGCACTGTCAAAGCTGCTTTCTCTGGGGCACAGGGACAGCCTTGCTATCACTCCACTGAGAGCACCATGGAGCCCATCAATCCACAGTGAGCTAGTCCCTCTAAGAAGATGGCTCACCTGACTCTGGAGGTCATATGATTTCTTGGCATGGAGGATCTGGGGTGTATCCCAAACGTAGCATCCAATGCCTTTCAGCCAATTCAAGTCACTTTTATACACGTTCTGCAAGAAAGAAGAAACTGTGAAAGGTGACAGGTACTAACTGAATTTACAATCGAGCATTTGATAATTTCCTATCAGCCCTTGGCTGTGCTTAGTACTTAGCAGTCATAGGGTGGGTTTCTCAACACCTGGAAGGTCTTTAATGCCCTGGCCTAAAGAAGTTTAGGAAGAGAGCAACAGCTAAGTTTTAGTCTAGTGTTGAACAGATAAAATATTTAACATAGGTGCCTCATTGCTCCAAGGGGATCCTTACACCAAAAAAGGTTACTCATGCCACTTTGTATTGAAAAGCAGCAGGGTTTAGGAATACAGGGACAATTAGAACATGGGGCCCCAGGCAGGGCTGGGTGAAGCCTGTAACTTAGTCAACCTGCAGAAAGGACATCATACATCACTCAACATCTCCTGCGCGTTTTGGGCCCGAATAACATTGGGTTCTTCTGGAAGAGATGTCCACTGGTGGAAGTAGTGCCGGTACTCCAGGTCACTGAGGATGTGCTGGCACCTTTTAGCCAGCACATGATTCATCATATCATTGGGGATATGAATATTTGCTTTGGTGTCCTCATAATGTCTTCTGTAGTTCAACTAAAGAATAATATGTTTTTAAAGACAAAAAATAAGAAAGGAATTAAATGTAAATTATTCTGATCAATCTCTTTTATAGTCTTATTTTCAACATAGATCAATACCTTTAGAATAGACTAAGGTTAAAAAATGACACTTTAATATACTCTTCTTCTTTAAAAATTTCCCATCCTTTTATAACACAGGGTAAAGAGTGACTTTGTTTTCTCCTTTTTCCAAATACAGAGCCCTCACTGTGTTTGGAGGAGGCAGGAGGGAAAGGGTGAAAACACACAGCCATCAGAGGTGCACAGGGCTAACTGGCAGGGGCGGGGGACAGTCTCAAGACTGGCTCATTCCTCACCATCCCACCCCCCCAGCTAATCTTGAACCAAAGGGCAGATTATAAATAGGCAGACTAGTATTACACTTAAGTGTGCAGATCCTCTGTTACAGTGAACTTTGCTTACCGCACTCCTCATCTTTTGGAAATCCAGACAGTGAATCACGTTGGGGAACTCACTGATTTCTTTTCCAGCCAGGTAGTGACCCTTCAGCTTCTCATAGGTCTCTTTGTATTTAAGCTGTGAAATAGGTGCAACATTGAAAATCACTGGGACTTTCTAACCAGCCCTTTGTGGCTGGAAAGACTCTCAAACTTGTGAAAGGAAAAAGTCCTACTGACCTCACTGTTCACAAAGTCAGCATGCTTGGCTCCAACAATGGGAACATAGCGTTCGTCCAAGGTGTAGCCGTAGGCCTTGGTTCCCTCCCATGCTCCTTTATACAGTATCTAGGACAAAGAAAGGTGTATCAACAAAAGTTTGCATTCAACTTCTTTCAGGTGCCACTCGAAAGAAAGTAGTAAAATCAAGGTAAAATACTCATGATTAAAGGCAAGGCTTAAATCTTCATTAACAGCTGTTAGTGTGCGTACCTAAGAACAGGGCAGAGTCTTTGGGCTTGTTGCAAATTAAATCTACAGACCCTGAGGCATTTTATAACAGAGTTTAACCGTATTTACATTTCTAATAAAAGTGAAAACAAATTTGCACACAGAGAGAGAATCACCAAAGATGGCTTCCCATTCGGCATATACACATATACGCTACACACACATCACCTTTAGATTAGCTGAATTAAAATTTGGAGGGCAAGTCCTCCACTTGTTGGCTGGAGATATATGTACATGATTGCTAAAGAGGGACCAGCCTTTCCTCTCTTCTCTCTGTTGGTAGTTGCTTGGTCCTACGTGCGCCCGGAAGTGACATAGCTCTTGTTAGGTTATTGTCTCTCTCTTCATTTGAATGTCTCCCTCACTTACAGGGGCTCCTGGAGGGTTTGTCTCATTGATCTTTAGCTCCTCAGTGCCTCTCATAGGGCCTGGCACATCACAGGGGCTCAAACAACACCAGCTGGATAAACATTATTTGCCCTGAATAATATGCTACTTCTAATAAACAAGACTAAATACAACAAAAACAATAGATCTCCTTGTAAGTTCAGTTGCTCACAAAATCAGCCAAGAATATGAATACTGACAAGAGCTTAAAATTCGGAACTGAGTTGTATATCACATAAAATGGAACTTACGGTACTGTAGAGTTTTCCCATGTCTTTGGAATGGGTAATATATGGTGTATCTGGAGAAAAGGTATACTTGCCCTTTATTAATTTATTAAATGTTTCTTTATATTTTACCTGAGGGGAGAAAACAAAACAAAACCTTTGATTATTCTACATGTATATTTAAAGTTTCACAAGATCTACCTAGCAAGATAATAATTAGTCTACATTTAGAGATTAACCAACTGGTTAAATTTCATTATATGATATATAATTTATATTATAACTAATATAATGGAAAGTTTTGGATAATAATTTAGATACTATCTAAAAGTGGGTACAGTATACCACCTACTAGTGACTTTTAAGACATTCTCCGCCAAAGATTTTCTTATAATTTACTCCCTATCGTCTCACACGCAGTTATCTGGAGTTACGCAAGCCTGTTCAACTACAGACAACTAAGTCTCCGGTTTGTGTATCTCATTATACACAAAGCAAACTTACATCACTTTGATTGACTGAGTTAATCTTGGCCAGAACAATCTCTGGAGGATCCACCACGCTTGTAAAGTTAGGATAGTTGGCAAGAGCATCTTTCTTATAGTTTATCTACAAAGAAATAGAGACGATTAAGACAGGTGTCCCCCCGCCCCCCCACATGGGGATAGGTACATATCCCCACATGGCAGGTAAGGAGGCCAGGCCTTATGTAAGAAGAACAGGCTTTGCTTACCTGAGTCACCATTTCCTGGTTCTTGGTAACCCTCACATGGTCTACAGAATCCAGGGGGATCCAACCAATGCCTCGGAGCCACTCCAGGTCAGCTTTGTAGACATTCTGAGAGCAGGAAGGGAGACATGATGCAGGTATAAATGACTCAGGCACAGGATGACAAGCAGCAGGTTAGAAACAATGTTTTCAGAAGCTTTTTAGGGTTTTCTCTCTAGTGGCTGTTGTCTCATTGATTCAATCATGATTTCATCTGTACACCTGAGCAACATTTCTTGAGCCTGTTACTATAAATGAAGAACTATGGAAGGTTATTTGAGGTATAAGTATAAGGAAGACCTCTAAGTGTAAAGAAAAGTTACTTATAAAGTGCAAAGTGGTTAAAGGCTATGAGAGGAAGACCATGCAGATGCTGTGGGAGTTGAGGGTAAGGGACCATTGTTTTCATCTGTGAGCATAAGAGAAGGTTTTACCGAGGAAGTTATAGTTACACAGAAATACATTTAGACTAAGGGGGCATTTAGACTAAGTAAAGGAGTAAATGCTCATGTACTGTAGGGTTGGGGGAAGCATCCCTCCAGCCCATCTCTACCCTTCCCCCTCACTTGCTGAATTCTCTCAGGCCATCCCACACCAAATGAAGAGGAGTTGCTAATCTGATTAAAGTTCCACAGTGGTCATCCTCCTGCAGCAACCAGTGAGGTGGGATGTTCAAGTTCACCACCTGTGCTGCAGGCAGTCTTTGACATCCTGTTTCTGTTTTGGTAATTATCAGAAGACCCAGGTAGGGTTAGGTTAGCTCCTCGGCGCATCTGAGCATCACATCGATGCATTGTGTTTCTGTTCCCTAAAGACTGCTGGTGGCAGGTAGAGATCTTGATTCAGCCATCAATGGGAGGTGGCCTGAGATATATTCTCCATCCCAGCTTTAAACTCTGCATAAGGGATTCTGGGCCTCATGCAGCTCCTCAGTACATTGTGTCCTCTTTGCTTTGATCCCTTGTAAGCAACTCCTTCATAAATGCCATGAGGAAGGAGACGCTCAGCAAAGCAAGAAGGAGGCATTCCCAGGTCCCTGACTATACTATCATCTAATATAGTCCAAATCCCAACTCCATCTCAGCTCCCACCCCAGCCAATTATTATTTTAAATCAGTTGATAATTTTCCACGCAAATGTGAGGAGCTGTTGATGGCAGAGATGGTACAAAAGCAGATTTCTAAAAAATTGACTTTGAAAGTTATTCAGAAATGCACAGTCAGTAGGCAAAGCTGTCCGTCACTGCTCCCAACCTTTCTCTACTTCATATCCAGTCTTAATTACCTTCTGAGAGCAAACTAAGTATTTATGGTCCAAAGTGTCATAGACTGGCGGTTCTAGAACGCTGCTTATGATTCTCAGAGTAGACCATACGTTTCTAGATAATTAAGAAACAAAAATCACTTACATCGCTTTGTAGGTCATAGGCCTTCCTTGCCTGAATAACATCATTTTGGTCAGGGTGACACGTCCATCGGTGCAGGTAATTCCGGTAATCAGTATCACTGACAAGGGCCTGCCCCTCCTTGGCCACCAACACCGACACCATGTCAGGAGGTATATTGATTCTGGCCTTTGTTTTATGATAGTGCTCTTTGTATAGTCTGTCATTCTGAATCTGGCCTGCGTGCTCGAACCAAACCAGTTTAGGATCATCTCTCATCGTCGGGACACCAACATAATGACCTTTCTGCTTGACATGGTCAGCTTTGTATTTCAGCTGGTGGGAAGAGGAACAGAGATCCCATCAGCTTTGACAAGCACACAAGGCAAAGGGGGCTTGAAACATCAGCAAACTCAGTCCCCCAGCTTTTTGTGTTACTCCCCCAAGAATAAATATCAAAAAACATTGAAATAGGGTGGGAGGGAGGCTCAAGAGGAAGGGGATATGGGGATATGTGTATACATATAGCTGATTCACTTTGGTATACAGCAGAAACTAACACAGCATTGTAAAGCAATTATACTCCAATAAAGATATTTTTTTTTAAAAGTAAAAGGGAAAGAGCAACAAGATTGCACGAAATAATTGCAAGATTATATATAAATCTTTTGTATAAAAATAATAGAAATAAAATAATCATTATTTCGCTCAGTAGATGTAATTATTTAAGGAGAACCACGTAAGTACTGACAGGCTCTCTCATTGATCAAACTTTAGTCAGGCTCCCCTGGGCCCTCTTCTTGATGAGGGCTCCACTTTGGTCTCTGTCTTTGCTGGGGCTGCATAGCCCAGTTTTAGCAAAAATTCTGTTAAATTTTAGCAGAGTTTAGCAGGAGTCCCCCTATCCTTGATATCTCCTTTTAGTAACTTTCCGTCCACTGGACCCCTCACTGTTCCTTGGCTATAAATCTTCAATTGTCCTTTCTGTATTTGGACTTGAGCCCAGTTCTGTAATGAGGTTGCTTTTACCCTTTTACTATAGTTTTTAAATAAAATCTATTTTTACCACTTTGCTAAAAAACAAAACAGAAACATTGAAATAAATAGATACAAAGAAATATCAATTTAAAAATAGAAAAATATACACTTATTTTCTAATTCTGGCAATATTGTATTTGAAAGCTTAGAGATTTTAGGGAAGCAGGGAATAGAAGAAAAAACAAAGACTTCAAACGATAGTTTTTAAAGAAGCCAAGAAAAAAAAGATGAAGAATGCCAAAAGCCCATGGGAAAAGGACCGGAAGGGAGCAGGTACCCTGACCATCCCCAAACCTGGCCAGGCCTGCCAGCCAACAAGGAACTCTCCATTACGCTACATGCCTTAGCATAAATGGGTTCCTGCACAGGGAAGGTCCAGCCTTTGCAAAGCACACTCATATCAGCATAAATTACCTCACTCTGAACGTCACCAGAGTGATGGGCATGAACAAACGGCACAGCATCCGGAGGCAAAATGTAACTTGTGGCTTTTTGTTTCTCCCAGCTTTCCTTGTAGAGATACTAAAAGACAGAGAGCCAGGACAAAGGGTTAAACCAAGGAGTCAGAATGGAGGGGTAAGTCTCCTATTGTTATGTTATGGTCCTCTGTCCCCATACAAAGTGCCAGGCATCCAGGTAAAATCCATACCTGGTCTAGTATTCGGGCTGCCTCCTGGGCAGCGTGCAGCTGAGGGGTTTCTGTGAGGGTGTACTTTGATTTGGTGTCATTCCAATTTTTTCGGTATTTAATCTAGAAATGAGAAGAAAGTTGGTAAGTTCCTTGATATTAAGAAAACATAATGTTGTCCAAGCAAATGATAGCATCATTCGTCTCAACGTTTACAATCTGTATCTCAGACAATGACTGCACGCGGAGTGTAAGTAAGTGGAAAAGCTTTGGAAATGATGTCTTCCCAACCGAGCAATTTTAGAATGACAGTCATGTACTTACATCATTTAGGATTTCACCACTTTGTTTTGCTGTCACGTAATCAACTCTGTCATCCACGGGAGTAAAGTTGAGAGTTTCTATTTTTGTGCGATATTTTCTCTATGGGAAAGAAAATATCTTTTAGATAGCTGTAGTCTCTGGTCCTGTGTGAGTTGATAAAGATATGCTGCATTTAAGGACCCTTTCTCTGCTAGAGGCATAGAATGCCGTATGTCAATGGCATCTTCCTGGCAATTTGGCTTTCTTCTTAGCATTTTATTTTTTAACAAATGGGTTGCCTTCTTACACCTTCCACAGATTTTAAAGTAGCAGACCTGGTTAGCTCCCAAAGCCATGTAATGTATCATTATGTGAACTCAGTTCATTTTTTTTTTCAACTGGACAAACTTCTCTCAAGTGTATTGCCATTGCTGACAAAAGAAGTTTTCTATTTATACAATTCTAAGCATTGTTGAGTGTAAATGGGTGTGATTCCATAATGTGAAAGGGACAGTACAGGATTATTTTGGAAAAATGTACGTCTGGCTTAAATGACAGCAATTGAAATTGTTAAAACTGCTGATGGGGAATGACTGCATTTTGGCTCGTATAGTTTTTGCTCAGTCTCTTAGGAAATGTGCTGAATGGCAGGATAAGATCCTGGCATACCTCACTGAAGATGTCTGCAGCGTGCTTGGCATGATTGACGGAAACAGAATCATCTGGCATCCAGCCGATCCCACGTAACCATTCCAAGTCAGCCTTGTAAATAGCCTGTGAAAATAAGACCAGGAAGAAGTCAGTGACCCTGGTCATATTTATTCTATCCATTGGTCTGATGGAGAAATGCATTTTAAGAATGACATACTCAAGCAGCCAGACAAGTAACATAAGTAAATTAACTATGAGGCCAGGTGGTATGACAAACCAGCTGGGGACTTATTTGCTATTTAAAGGGGGTTAGCCTCAATTCAGATCCAGGTTATTGTTGCAAGGGCTAATGCATGTCTGGAGCTGCATCCTCTGATTTTTTTCAATAAAAATGGGAACCCCTAGATTTGTACACAAAATTCCCTGATTTAAAAGCCTTGGCAACTTAATTCAACATTTAAAAATACTGTGTCAACTAAAATAACATATCTGTGACTACATCCTGACCATGGACTGCTGATATTTTAGTTACAATTTAAACCTCTATTGCTACTTAAATTCTATTAAAATAATATTTTCAGAGTAGCTGTCTTTAACCAGAAACAGTTAAGAACTATATTCACACTACCACTTATTTCTTGATACAAAGTCCAGATCCTTCATGGCTCTGGTGATTTTGATACCATACTATAAGGTCTAACCAAAACCAAATTCTTCGCTATATAAAGATGTGAAGTGATGATGCAAGGATTTAATGACATAAACTTTCTGGGAGTCATGGGAAAATGATGCAAGAGCTCAGGCTAAAACGCAGCCCACTCACATCACTTTGCAGATCGTAGGCTTTCCTGGCCTGAATCACGTCCTGCTGGTCAGGCACGCACATCCATTGGTGCAGGTAATTGCGATAATCAATGTCGCTGACCAGAGCCTGGCAATGTTTAGAGTGCGTGATGGAAAGCATATCTGGAGGGCTGTGGAACTTAGACTTCCATTTGGCCCAGTGCCGCCGGTACTCTCTTTCATTCTGAATCTTGCCAGCTATGAGGGCCCAGCGGATCTTGTTGTCATCCCTGGCTGTGAGGGTACCCACGTAGTGTCCCTTCTGCTTCTCATGGTCAAGCTTGTATTTATACTGGAGACAGAAAAACAAAGCAGATGGATCACAGCATGAACTCTCAGTGTACCTAGGGCATTTGTTTGAAAAACTGAGGAGTTAAACAAGGCCATACTCACATCACTGGCGATCTCCCTGGAGGCCTTGGCGGCCTGGATGGGGATGGCGTCCAGCCGTACATCACAGCTCATCTTCATCTCATCCCAACCTTCGCGGTAAATTTTCTGAAGAGGAGGAAAAATAAGGTATCGTTCCAGATTCAAACTTACTAATGACTCCAAGGGTTCAAGTAGAATTAATATCAGAGGGGTGCCATTTTTGAAGTCCCAGAACCAGTTTAAAAAAAGAATAGGTGAAAGAATCATTCTGTACCAATGTACTGGAGAACAAAATCATATCTGGAATCCAAAGATCTGGGCTGCACAAGAGTTCTTTTCTTTTTTTTTGAATTATAGCTTTGATGTAGTTGTTCATGGTTTATGTAAAAGGGTTTATCTGCTTCTTGTATTGGTGTATTAGTGGTACTGGGATATGTTTAAGTTCAGACATTGGCAGGCTAGTATTGAATTTCTCTAGTTTAATAATTCTCTTTAATTAATTCATTTTTTAATCTTCAGAATTATAAACATTTTACATTTGAGTTTTTTTCCTCTCTGTATGGTTTCTTAGATCTTCTAATACGATTGATGATGCATATTTTTTGGGAATGTTAGATTTTCTTTCTGAAGCACCATTGGATGTAACGGCTATTTTCTAAGTGCAGCACTGTTTTGTTTGTAAAGAGAAGTCAGTTCAAGTAGTGACTGATTTACAGATAGCCTTCTAAAAATATACTCACATTTAAGTGGATACCTTCTGTACTGACGATGTCAGAAAGACTCAGAAATAAGAGTAATTTAAATGTATAAATCAGAAATCATACCTATCACTATGGGAGCTTGAACAGTGCAGAAAGGAGAAGTGAATTTCAATCATTGACAGTTTCATGGCCTTTTCATATTTGAAAAATGAGTGCTTAGATAAATTTTGTCCTTGTAATGGACAAGTTTTATATGAATTTTCATTCAAGTTTTTGTATGAATTTTGGGTGGTCCAATTTTAACATTTGACTTGTTTTTTTGTACAAAAGAAAAAAGTGTTCTCCACATTTAAATGTATTACACTAGAGAATATTTCATGCAAATTTGTAATTATGTTATTTAAACTTTTAAAATTTATTTTGTTTTATTACATATACTGTTACACTATTTTTTCTTATGTATTTTTTTTGTTTATGTGGTCAAATATATTTTTTATTTGAACTACAAAAAAAATTGGGCTTGAGACCTAACTTCTTCACGTACTAATTTTGAGAATGTGGGCAAATTCCTTAATATTTTTAAGTCTCAGCTTTCCCATATGATACAAACAAAATAACAGTCTTACCCGTGTGATTAGTGTGAAGATTAAATGAATTAATTTAACATGGATTTGCTTGGTTACCCATAAAATGATATACAAATATTCTGCAAAAGTTGTACTTTCTAAATGATGGAAATAATTTAAAATAGTGGATTTTATCGAGATTATACGACTGGCAACATCATGTATGAAGAAAGTGTATATTTTGGTTAACATTCAAATAGGATGTTTGATTTCTTCCAAAACAAAAGTCATTCTCATTAGTATCTAAATACCTAAATTTAACAACTTTACTTTTGGCATAGTTTCAATTACTAGTCTTGCTTTTATCATGATATTAATGGTAGGGTTCTGGTATTTCCAGCTGAGAAACTTATCATGTAAAAGAGAGCCCATGAGACTTTCAGAATTCCCCTGCCAAAGATACCTATGGCTCAGAAGGAAGAGGGTGAGGAGACTACACTGCAGTGACGAGCTGGCTGTTTCTTCATCCAGTCACTTGGCAGTAAGAGTACACTGCACCATATACTGATTCTGGTCCAAAAAAGAATGTAGCAATGCCTCAAAATTCTGTTTTCTTCCCAGCCCTTGGAAAAAATTAGCTCCCAAGAGGCTCATTACAATAGAGTTGGTGGTGCAGTTTGGCATATGGTGAGTAATCTTTGCTTGGAAGGCTCCTTCTCTCACAAAGATTTATTATGTTTTGAAAGATGCCAAGTTACAAGCCATGGTGGACTGCATTAAGGTAGTATCCTTCTTCTAAGGTCATACTTGTTCTACACACAGAAAAATCTCTGTGATCTATGAAGGTGGTACATTTCTTGAACTTTCTTAAACTGTGAAGCTAGCCATGTAAGCGAATTCTCTTTTTATCTAATAGACTTTTTAGTTGATACTCTTCCTTTCCCTGGGCATGTAATGATTTATTCTGCAAATAATGATAATTTTGCCTTGTTCTTTCCAATATTTATCTCTTATACTTATTCTTATGTAATTATTTTGCTGTGAATAAGAAGCTTATCACTTAGCTACTTCCAGCAAATATTAATAAATGGTAATGTTATGGGTATCCTGACTTGACTGAGAAGCTTACTTACTTGAGGATGTGGCTGGCCTTTGATATGAGATTTATTCTTAGTTATGACAAGAAAATATTCATTTATTCTTATTTTGCTAAGATTTTATTTTAAAAAATAAGAATGGATATTGGATTTGCTCACACATCTTTTAAAAAAAATTCTTTTAATTCATCAGTATTTATTTATTTATGGCTGCGTTGGGTCTTTGTTCCTGCATGGGGTCTTTCTCTAGTTGTGGCAAGCAGAGGCTACTCTTTGTTGTGGTGCGTGGGCTTCTCATTGCAGTGGCTTCTCTTGCTGCGGAGCATGGGCTCTAGGCGCGCTGGCCTCGGTAGTTGTGGCTCACGGGCTCTAGAGCGCAGGCTCAGTAGTTGTGGCACACGGGCATAACTGCTCCGTGGCATGTGGGATCTTCCCGGACCAGGGCTCGAACCCGTGTCCCCTGCATTGGCAGGCAGGTTCTTAACCACGTGCCACCAGGGAAGTCCCACACGTCTTTTTTTTTTTTTTTTTAAACATCTTTATTGCAGTATAACTGCTTTACAATGGTGTGTTAGTTTCTGTTGTATAACAAAGTGAATCAGCTATATGTATACATATATCCCCATATCCCCTCCCTCTTGCGTCTCCCTCCCACCCCTCTAGGTGGTCACAAGCACTGAGCTGATCTCCCTGTGCTATGCAGCTGCTTCCCATTAGCTATCTATTTTACATTTGGTAGTGTACATTAGTCCATGTCACTCTCTCACTTGGTCCCAGCTTACCCTTCCCCCTCCCTGCCACATGTCTTTTTAAATCTAATACAATGAGCATATGATTTTTCTCTTTTGTTTTATCACATTATTAGGTTTCTGAATACAGAACACTCTTGGCATTCCTGAATGAACCCTAGTTGTTTGTATCATATCATATTCATCTGTTACTGAATTTGATTTGTTAATATTTCATTTAAGATTTTCCCCATTATTAATGGTCTACAGTTTTCATTTGTGGAACTATCTTTGACAAGTTTTGATAACGGTGATGGCTTTCCTTGTTTCATTAGGCTCTCTGTCAGTTTGTTTATTTTTTGAGGTTTGGAAAGAATTCCCCTATGAAATCATTCTGGGTGACCCTGATATCAGAGAGGAGGAAGGAGAGTCTTTAATAACCTATTAATTTCTTGCAATATGTTTTTATTCTTTTTCTGGGCTCAATTTTAGTAATTTATAACTTCCTTAAAAATCCCCTACAGATCTGGGTTTTAAAATTAATTTGTATAAAGTTGTGAAAAGAACTCTCATAATTATTTTGTGCTCTTCTGAATCTGTTGTTAATTCCCCTTTCTTCTTTGTGTGTCTCTTCATTCCTCTTTCATTATCTTTCTTGTCCTTGTTCCCTTCTCTCTTCTGTCACGTTGACATTGCTTCACCATAATTGGCCTTGCCCAGTGACTGAAAGCCAGGGGTCTGCCCCTCTCCTCACTCCTGGTCAAGGGCCTCCTTGCCCACTCAATCTTCTCTTCCCTGGCTATGAAGAGTTCCCTAGTGATATCTTCATACCAATTGGGTGACTTTCCAAACAAAAAGGGAATCTGTTGCAGTACTTACATTGCTCATATTAAGAGTGTTGGCTCTAGCGAGATTAATTTCTGGAGTATCTGGCATTATGTGGATTGAAGTTTTATCCATGTCCCAAGCTTCTCTGTACTTTGGCTATGGAAAGAACCAATGATAACAAAATTACTTCACAATTTGTCATTTTGCTAGTTGTAGTGCACAACTTTCGATTTTTCTGATCCAGGATCTTTTCATACTAAGGTAAAAGTTTCCAGAATCTTTTCACATAAGTTACTCAAATTTGATATGAAATCTGTATTAATACCTTTTATTCATACTTTGAGTTTTGGTTTAAAATTAGTAAGCAATAACAAAACAACTGTATCAATATTACTTATTAAAATCTTTGCTATCATCAATATTATTATCTTACAAATGGATTACCAGGTTAATTATCATTTTCTATAACATGAACTTAATTTTAATATAGAAGAAAAATGTGACTTACAATACTAATATTTTCAGCATTTGATTTAGCAAGAACAACTTCAGGTGTGTCAACGATACTTGTGTACTTGAGTTTCACCACAGGTGTCCGATAGACACTGTCTTGTAGGATATGCTGGGCATTTTTCACTCTCAGTACTTCGGGAGACCCTTCGGGCACCCAGCCGATGCCACGCAGCCACTCCAAGTCAGCCTTATAGATGGCCTGGGAAAGAAAACAAAGTTAGGAGAGGCAGGGTTTTGTTTTTTTTTAAATCGTGGTAAAGTAAGGAAGCAGTTTTTCATGTTGCATTTTCTCTTCCACAAACAATGATAAAGCCGAGCATGGGCCTGACAAAAATAATTCCTCATATGCATAGCAGTGTTTTGTCCTACTTTGTTTTCCGTGGCAGGGGCTCTGTGTTGGGGTGCCTGTGCATAGTCTAGAAAGCAGAAGGATGCAGAAGGAGTGCTTTGCTTAGGGGATGTGTGGAAGATTTTTTAATATTTTGGTAATCATCACACTAGCCAAGGTGGACTTTTAAAGCAATAATAATAGGCTCTCCAGCAAGTTCTCCACACAACAGCCAGAATGATCTTTACAAAATTCACCATTCAGATTTGATGTCACAACATACCCCCAACCTATGGTTTCTCACTGGTCTCAGGATAAAGATCAAAATCTTAACATAGATTAGAAGGTGATGATGGCCTAGCATCAGTCCCTACCTATTCTTCCAGCCTCATTTTATACGTGCTTCCCTTTTACCCATGTGTTCTGACCACACTGGCCTTTCAGTTTGTGGTTTGCATACCACCCCTTTTGCATACATTGGTCATTCTGCAGGAATGCACCCTGTGTCCTCCTCATGGAACAAACTCATGCTCTCCCTTCTTACTCCTAAATCAGTGCTTTCCCAGAGAAGCTTTCCCCACCTCATTTTTCATAGTGCCATGATCATTCTTCCTCAGCCATCCCATTTTTATGGATATTCTCTAGTTAACATCTGTTCCTTTTTATCAGTGTGAACTCCCTAAAGTCAGGAAGTTTGTCTTGTTCTTCTTTATTCCCCATTGTGCCTTTAGGGCTTAGCACAAGACCTGGCACATGGTGTGCTTAATAATTACTTTTAAAGGGATAATTAAGAATGTAATCCTTACTTCCACAATTTTGATCTCAACTGAGTTTTCTTTTTCCAAGATAGCACTTCTCTTTGAATTGGAATTTGCATTTTCTTGGCTGTCTAAACCTGTTTGGTCAGGTATATGTTAAGTGGTTAACCAGATATAATTGCTCTGTGTGAAACACCAACTATTAATTTCATAAAATAACCCACTGTGTTCTTCAGAAATGGTATTTTAATAACTGTTTAATAGGATACAAATATCAAACTAAAATAAAGAGTAAGAGGAGTGAAAATGTAGGGAAATTTCTACCTTAATGAAGAATGTTATATGTTTTAGTGTGTAAAGTATTGTGGGTACCCAAAATTTGGGAGAAGGGATTCTTGAAGAGGATTACATACAGGTTTTGAAGCTTCCCTTCCTCATTCTTTAAGAACTTCATTGATATGCATTCCTTAATATACTAACGTGGTTCAGGATAATGAAGAGACTGAATTTATCTAGAAATGGTACTAAATCCACCAGTTGGCAATTCATTTCAAATGATGGATATACTTTTCTATAACAAACTCATTCATTATGAGAAAACATCTCCTGAAGCTTAAGGCAATCATGTTCAGATAATTAAAAGAAGGTATTAATTCTGTACAAGAAACAAACATCCTGATGGAATTCATCATTTTCAAAAGATTAAATCCGCAAAAAGATAAGTAAATCTAAAAATACTTTAGGTAAATTAATAAAACAGTGTTGTGAAGAATACCAAGTTCAGGGAACCTAGTGAGTTTGGAGCATGCTGCTAACCTTTCAAATTAATTTCAAGGAAGACAGCCCCTATCATTCAATTGAAGAACCATGAAGATGCCTATGTTTAATAAACTACAAACAGTGCACACATTAACAAACCTATAGAAAAATTCTGGTAGCACCAGTAGCAATGAAGATGAAAACCCTCTGAATAAGCCCAGCATTAAGGCTTGTGATTAATAAACTTGGTAAAGTACTAAAGGGAAGTAAGTGCTCAGGCAGGGAGAATTGCATTTTCCTCAGCACTGGCAGGAGTGACCGGGCAAAGCTGTGGAAGGCTGTCTTCCTGGGCAATAGCTCACCCCTCAGGCACCACAAGCAACAACTTACATCACTCTGCAGGTCATAGGCTTTCCTGGCTTGGATCACATCATTCTGGTCAGGAAAGCAAGACCACTGGTGTAGGTAGTGGCGATAGTCCACATCGCTTGCTAACGCCTGGCCTTCTTTGGCAGCATTGATGGACACCATGTCTGCCGGGATGGTGATCTTAGCCTTGTGGTCATTGTAGGCCTTTTTGTACAGCCTGTCATTCTGCATCTTCAACACATTTGCTGCCCAGACCAGTTTAGGGTCTTCCTTGGCATTGCGACACCCAATGTAATGACCCTTCTGTTTCTCGTAAGCAGTTTTGTATAGATACTGGTGGATGTGAACAGAAGAAAGAAGAATTGTTTCTCCAAACTCACTTTTTCTAGACAGCCTACTCAAATAACTCCATCTCCCTTACATTACCCTTTTTGGGGCACTGCTTTTCTTTGAATTCATACTATAAGTTTTATACCTCTTGATACATTGGTTTGTCTTCTGTAAGCATGAAAACATTGTGAACACCTCAAAGGCAACAATGGTGCGTCTGGATTCCAATATAGCGTTGCCCACTGTTTCCCAGACTTCAGTCACTGTTTGCCATTCTCACATGTTTTGCCACAAAGCACCACCTGTACTTCACACTTTACTTTGTCAACTTGATTCTTTGTCTAAATAAATATATTTTAAAGTTTAAACTTATCTAATATTTTTATTTTAAAATTTATACTCCTATTTAAATGGGAAAAAAATCAGTATTTTTCTAGCACACATCAAAACCAACGTAACTATTTTAAAAATGCTTGTCCATGTACTGCATAAAATTATCACAGGAACCACCTATGTATGCTGCACTTCAACAAACAGTAGAGTTCTTTGTACCCACTGGATCTCTGTAAGTGTTCATGCATTAACTGATATTGAGAAGACATTGAAAAGAAAATAAAAATCTGTGCTTAAACATACGGAGAGCAGAACCAAGCAGAGAAATTAAGTGGGTCATCAAATTGTTGTCAAAGTTGTTCTTGAATTGGGGATTTTAAAGCACGACACTAGTAACAATGCCCTTCATTCTATTAGATATAATTCCTGGGGAATTAAATTAAAGATTAGTACAGTATTAACTCTCTGAGTGTCTATGAATTAGTGTTTGTTAACGCTGGGCAAGGAGGAGCTCTCACATCACTGGCAATATCTCTGGAAGCCTTGGCATGCTGGATCCCGATGGCATCTGCTCTCAGGTCATAACCCGTTATCTTGACATCTTCCCAAGCTTGCTGATACTGTTTCTGCAAACGGAGATTGCAGTGCCACAGTCAATATGAAGAGGAAGCTACTGAGTCAGCATTACCGATGTGTTCAAGAATATGTTAACAGTTACGATGAAAAATTAATCTCCCCTTAAGATTTATAAAATAGACTGGTTTATAAGCTCCAGTACATTTTTAATGACATGTAGTAAAGTTCTTTTCCAGTAACTTTTTTTTAAAGAAGGGAATTTAAAAGATAGTAAATCATGTGAAAATGAGAAAAATTATACATATTGTTTGGCTTTTAAAGGGAAAAATCAATGATAGGCCACTAAAAAGAGAACTAAGTATTACTATACATGCATATATATGTTTTGATGTCGTGTGTTTGGCATAAACCACCGCATTTTTCCTTCCAACAAAGATAAGGACACACATCTCTATATTATAAACACATACGTAGGTGTGCGAGCACACACAAACGACACTTATCATTAAAGACTAGAAGTAAAAGGAATATTAGGGAAATGCCTTTTGCTAAATGCTCTCTGGAGCATTTTGATGAGAGGTTTGGTGAGGCAGACAACACTGTGTGAAGCAAGTGGATGTGCAGGGCCTTACGTTGCTGATGTGCACGGTGTTCATCTTGGACTGCAGCATCAATGGAGTGTCAGCCGGTACATTCACATTTGCCTTCTCTTTGTCCCAGGCGTCACGATACAGTGGCTGGTAAAAATGAAAAACAAAGGATCGGTGATGAGTAAATAAGCCAATTACCACATGAATAAAATTACAGGTACAATTAAAGGTTTTCTTTGGATGTGTTCAGATGTAAATGGAGATCACATTTTTTTTTATCTGTGTTTTTATTTAGAAGGTGCCAAAAGTGACTTCAGCAAGAAGAATACATTCATGTGTGCTATAATATAAATGTAAAACGAGTCAGAAACATGATAGTAAATAGATCCTCTTCTATTTATTCACACGCAATTATCTGGCAGGTAAGCTCTCATTGCAGGTGATTATGATAATCCACATTGCAAATCAAGTCCTGGCTTTCTTGGCCTAAATAACTGTCATAATGTCTAATATTGGGGCTGCCCCTGGACCTTTCAACTTATTTCACCGTTGAATAGCAGTAAAAAGGTGGCGGTTTTGTGATCATTGTATTAACTGGTGGACCTGTATTACAGGCAAGGTCTACAAAAGGTGTTCAAGGTGTACTTCAGAGAATATGGAACATGAAGATGCCTACCACACTTACATTGACCAAAGAATTATCTAAACAAATGAAATGTTGATGCCGTTAATTGATGGGCTATATGAAATTCTATCTGGATACATGAATGTTCAAGATTCTAATCCTGGTGTTAGCAGTTTAAAGTTCACAATTATAATTTTTATTGAGAGTTCTTCAATGTGTCTGAACATAGCATCAATTGACTTACCTCACTGATCTGTACAGCATTGATCTTTGCCAGAATAACTTCAGGGGTATCAACAATGCTGGTGAATTTGAGGGCCTCAGGCCTTGTGCGATACAACCTTTCATTCAGGAGATTCTGGGCATTCTTTACTCTCATCGCTTCCACGGAACCCTCTGGCAACCATCCAATACCCTTCAGCCATTCCAGGTCTGATTTGTACACGTTCTACAAGAAGGAGAGGACCACAGAGTACAGAAGAGTCAATTTGCCTACTAGAGCATGATGCCAGCAAACCACACACAACCTCTACTTAAACCAGCTGGGTGGCCAGTCCCATGAAACTCAAGGATCAATGTTAGATGTTAATATTTGAGTGTTACATCTCTGGCACACATCTCTGGGAGAAGTTCAGAGTATCCTACAGGAACTGGAGCAGGGCTAACAACTAGCACTTGTGGAATGGCAGACCGCAATGGCACATAATTTTGTTTTTATGCAAGGTTGAGCTTCTGTGCTCACTACTTGAAATCTGCCTTTTATGTGCCACTGGGGATAACTTCTGTAGGAATTTGGGAGAAAAAGTTTCTTAGAAGCATGTATAATGAAAAGCAAAATACATACTTATATCTATGTACACCTCTCCTCTTTCTCTCTCTCTAAACATATTATTTAAATATATATATATATATATATATATACACACATTTTTCCTATGTGTGCCAGATAAACTTGAAATCCAACATTTTTTTATGCTTACATCTGTTTCTGACATTTAGATACCTGATCATGCAAATGTAATGGATCAGGACAACTGGGATTGAAATTTTCTACTTAGTTACATAGAATAAGAGAGTGATTTTCATCTGATGAATAAGGTCTTATAAGAAGGAATCCTCTATAAGACAGAAAATATTCAGGAAAACTCTGCAGAAAAGTACAGAATATGTTAGATTCTATTAAGATTACTGTTTAAATTACATCCTTAAGGAATATTCTGTGATTAAACACATAGACACACATCTCCCCAAGAGTCTGGAGACAGGATACGCACATCGCTCTGCAGTTCGTAGGCTTTCTTCGCCTGGATCACATCATTCTGGTCTGGCAGACACGTCCACTGGTGCAGATAGTTGCGATAATCAATGTCGCTAACCAGGACCTGGCATTTCTTGGCCTGAACAATGGACATCATGTCCAACGGTGTATTGTAGATTCCTTTAGACTTCTCATAAGCTTTCTTGTATTCTCTGTCACTCTGGATCTTGGCAGCATGTATAGACCATACCAATTTGGGGTCATCTTGTAGGCTGCGGAAACCCACGTGGTGGCCCAGTTGCTTACGGTAACCTTCTTTGTATTTGTACTAAAGTTGTAAAAAATAAGATAAAAAGACATATGGACATAATGTATGAAGAGGACTTTTCATTAAATGGTTTTGGAATATTTTTTTAGCCTTAATGTAAATTGGCTCAAATTGGTAGTTATTATATATTTTAGTTCTCTTTAAGGAAATTAGGGCTATTTTAGATAGTTTCACAGAGGACACGAACAAATCAGGAGGGAAATAGTATGGTGAACAAGAGTAATAAAAAAATAATAGCTAACATTTACTAGCAATCACTATATGTCAGACACTATTATGAATGCTTCAAATGTATTAGGTTGATTCATATGAAATTGCTGAATTTTTTGGTTAAAAATAGTTGAATCATGGCAATTATAACCTCATTTAATCCTCAGAACATCTCTATGATGTGGATATTAGTATTATCACATATTTCAAATGGGAAAAGTAAGGCACAATGGGGATAATCATTGTCCCTAAGGTTGCCTGGCAAGTGGAAATTAGGTCAGTATCAAGGGTACTGAAGGTACTTCAGGTAGGAAAAAGTCACATGTGTGGTTTTGGAGACAGACAAGAATGGAGCATGTTTCAGGAATGGAAGACAAGGCTGTTGGTTTGAATCAGCAGATGACAACAAAAGGCCTGTGGATAAGAGTTTCCACCTATTCCACACTTGTTCTCAGTGTCTTAGGACAAGAGTAAGATCATTTCTGTTTCTTTCCTATATTTGGATAACATGGGAAAGTTTGGAGAAAGGGAGAGAGAGAGAGCTGGGAATAATGCAGATACTATGGATTGGCTATGCCTTTTTAGAGATAAAAATGAGAAGTAAGAAGGAAGAGACAGCTGGATACTAAGACAAAAACTAGAGGAGAATTTGAAGAAAAGGAACAAAGGTAGCTTAAAGATTTGGAGCTGGGGGGCCTTGGTAGAATAATTATTTTGACTGCTGGTACGTTTTAAAACTACTGTTAAATGAACTTCAAAGGGTTACTCAGAGGAGTATACATACACCTCCAGCATAAAATCTTATACATAAAATGTGATCTCGGTCTTAAGTCTTGTATCAAACTTTCATCTGTGATTTATATTTATGGAGAATGTCCCAAAGATTTGTGGGATAAAATCACATTGTATTGGTTCCTGAATTTTTCCCCAGAATTTGGTATAGATCTTCATGATATTTTACTTCTACTTAGAAACAGCTTAGAAGGTATTTACACATATCCTTCACCTATGTTTACCTCAGTGTTTTTCATCCCATTTTAATATTTTAAAAGTCTTTAGCACAAGGCAAATGCAATTGTTTGCATAGAATTAAAAAAAAATCAAACCAAATCAAAATTCTTCAAAAATATTCTATTTGTTGTATAGAGAAGAAAATCCACAAGGAAACAGAAGGAGCTGTACCTCACTGGCAATTTCTCTGGAGGCTTTGGCATGCTTGATTTCAATGGCATCTGCTCTCAAGTCATAGCCTTTCTGCTTGGCCTCATCCCAGTCTTTCTGGTAGAGTTTCTATTGAGGGAAAACACAGGTTTGCTTACAAGAATTGAAAATCAGTAGACATATTCAAAGGAGTCATGATATGAATCACAAAGCACAATGTAAATGAAGGCGGCATAAGAAAAAACAGTCACTTCTGAGTCCTTCTTTTGGTTATTGCCTATTTACTTTGTGGAGTGCAGGGTACTTGTGACTACAATTTTAAAGCTAAACATCTAAATCTACTAATATTTGAATTATTTGCATTCACCACAATATAGTACAATGTGAAAATATCCCATTATACAGTAATGGGAACTAAGAATCAACTGTGAACCTAGAGAACCTTCATCAAGTTACCATATAAGACTTGATAAGATTTTTTCCCAATGTTGCCCTTTGACATTTCAAAGGTCCCTGCTAAAGGGATGTGACATAGATATCATACCCATCCTACACTTTGCATATAATTAAAAGTTTGACTTTTCCTATGGCCTTGAAATGTCAAACAAGAAAGTTCTGGATCAACCAAGAACCTATCAAGACAATAGAGACTGTTATCTCTTATACTTACTTGTGTAAGAGGCACTTTACTAGGGATTTCATTCCTCTCAATTAATATACAATGAAACTGAGCTGTGGACGTTGGATATAGGACAATGATTTCAAGGTTGAAAGAAGGACACCAGTGAGATTCAGGTATCCCACCTCTTGCAGTGCAGGGGCCCAGATATGTATCGAAACTAATGTTTGAAAGAGAATTTCCATTCATACTGCATTGGGAATGGTAGCCAAAGAGGAAGTATCTAGCACCCAAAGCTGTCAACATTTCTAAGGCAGGTAATTTGTCCATTATAACACACCCCATAAGCTGACAGATATTGTCCCATAAAGACATTTACACTTCATATTTATGCCTCTTACATTGCTGATGTGCATGGCATTGATTTGGGCTTGCAGTATGACTGGCATGTCAGAAGGAATGCTTATGTTGCTTTTATCTTTATTCCAGGCTTCTTGATATAGTTTCTGTGGAGAGAAGGAAAATATTATTTTAATACAGCAATAGAGATGGATATCTAAACATTAAGCCTTAGCAACTATTTAACCTGGGAAAACGTTGTTATAGGTTTGCAGTGGTTAGTTTTTTGTGTCAGCTTGGCTAGGCCAGCGTACCCCGGTATTTGGTCAAACATTATTCTACATGTTTCTGTGAAGGTATTTTTTAGATCAGATTAACATTTATACCAGTAGACTTTGGGTAAAGCAGATTACCCTCTGTGATGTGGGGGCTTGTTCAGTCAGATGAAGGCCTTAAGAGAAAAAAGACTGACCGCCCCTGAGCGAGAGTAATTCTGCCAGCAGACTACCTTGGGCTTGAACTGCAACTCCTGCCTGGGTCTTGAGGCTGCTGGCCTACCCTGCAAACTTTGGACTTGCCAGCCTCTACAATCATGTGAGTCAATTCCATGAAATAAATCTCTCTCTCATACCTCTTATTAGCTCTGTTTCTCTGGAGAACCCTAATACAGTGTTCTACCATTTAACATGTAGCATTATGCCACAGGTTTTGTAATAAGTATTTGCTTTCCTGAGTTGTAATGGAGTGACATTTTTCACTTTAGTGCTTCCAGGTCTGTGTGTGAGGTAGGGGAAAGGCGCCTTGGCATTTGTCAGAGTTCTACTTAGCATGTGCCTTCACTAAACTAAACTAAGAGATTCTTAGAGTTGCTCCAAGCACTTTAAGTCTTTGAAGAGAAACAATCTACTTTCTCTGTTTCATCCACAGATGCTCCGTTTGGGTGGCATCTTCTGAGAAGAGAGTCCTGCTAAAGGAGAGCCTGGCGGTAGGATGGTTCTTACCTCACTCATTTGCAGAGAATTGGCTTTTGCCAGGACAACCTCTGGCGTGTCGACAATGGAAGTGAATTTCAAGGCTTCTGGGCGTGTCCTGTAGAGCCTTTCATTCAGCAGGTCTTGAGCACCCTTCACCCTGGTCATTTCTACTGAGCCTTCTGGCATCCAGCCAATGCCACGCAGCCAATCCAGGTCTGCTTTGTACACATTCTACAGAGACATTAGACAGAAATATTGTTCCAAGTGCTAGACATAGCATCCCTTAATTGGAAAGTAAGTTCACGGGGCTGAGGGGTTGATAAGCACAGGAGATGGTGGTTCCAAAAAAGTAGGACCTGAGATTTTACATGAATCAGGGGTTTCAATATCCATGACAGAGTAATTTGTAAAAGCATAATTTTTTATGCTAGCCATGAATAAGGATAAAATGGTAATAATGCTAAATTTCATGGTAATTATTTGATATTTCAAAGAAATTATATAACTGAAAAACAATTTAAAGATATTGTGTCAAATCTCATTTCATTTTCATCCTGTAATAGGATGAAACTCTGTTTAGTGTTTTGGATATAGTACAATAGTGGCAGTTATTTTTTAAATGTTCAGATAACTTATGCTTATTTGAAATATATTTTCATTGCCAGACAGTACAAAGGACACGAAGAAAATAGTCTGGAATCTAGGCCAGGGAGGACATGACCTAAGTAGGGTTCTTCATCTATGTTCTTTGATTCCCATAACATAACTCCTAAATATGGGTTTTGTTTTAACAATGTGAATGGCTCCCCCTGAGGTTGTGCAGTGAGCAACCCATGGGTCTGTCCACAGAGGCACTGTCTGTACAATTAACAAATCTATGTCCTCCCACTCCTCCTTTCCCAAAGATCACGTTACGTACATCACTCTGTAATTCATAGGCCTTCCTTGCTTGGATAATGTCGTTTTGATCAGGTAAGCACGTCCAGTGATGCAGGTAATTTCGATAATCAATGTTACTGACCAGAATCTGACATTTCTTGGCCAGCAAGGTGCCTAACATGTCCACTGGGCTACTGAACTTGGTCTTCCACTTCTGGAAATCCTTCTTATACTCTCTTTCACTTTGAATCTTCCCTGCATGTATGGCACACATAATCTTGGGGTCATCTTCAATGCTCTGGGCTCCAATGTGGTGGCCTTTCTGTTTCTCATATGCTTCTTTGTATTTGTACTAAAACATAAGAAATATATGTTTAAAAGCCCAGTTTTAAAACCATATGCATGCTGACAATTAGACAACATGAAAACCCACGAGCAAATGGATAAGAATTTCATATTTTGAATATTTTGACATCTCTGAACAATTTTAAACTGTTTTATGCTGGCATAAACGTAAACAGTAGTGTAATCATATATCTTCACTGCTGAAAACTTTTCCTGCAACAACTCTAACTACAATTTCAAAATGTGTTTTTCTTCTCTGAGACAACAAAGGGAAAGGTCTTGGAAGGTAAGAAGCATGACTGGAGGGGTATATGAGGAAGCAGTTACAAACTGTGGACCACCAGCTGCACTGTGGTTGTCCAGCAAGGTGAGACCAAGGGGGTTAGACAGAGAGCGCTTACGTCACTGGCAATGTCTCTCGAGGCCTTGGCGCTCTTGATGGGAATAGCATCAGCTCTCAGATCATAGTCCTTCATCTTTGATTCATCCCATCCCTTGGTGTAAAGTTTCTAGGTGGAGGATAATACATAACAGAAAAAGAAAAGAGTTTTAGAAAGTTAACAGGCCACTTCCAGTAAGGAAGGTGGTAAGATAGAAAAAGTATTTTAATTACTCCTAGACTAAAGGCTGACTTAACAATCAGGAAATCTCTTACTTGGCTTATATTGGCAGAATTGCTCTTGGCCAGCTTGATTTCTGGGGTGTCCGGCATCACGTGGATGGAGGTTTTGTCAGTATCCCAGGCTTCTGTATATAAATGCTATGGGGGAGGTGAGGTAAAACCCTTTGTTAAAGCCAATACATTGCAGTTATTATAAAATTTAACTCATTTAACTGTAAAATAGCCTTTGAAAACTTATGTGGAGGTGAGGGAAGCAAAAGGGTATGGGGAGAGTAAATCATGGCAATATTTAAACAGACATATGATCGTTTCATAGCCAATGTAAAGCAACAACATGATCTCAATTATTGATTCTTTTCATCCAGTGACTCTCAAGCTTACTCACAGAACCTTCAAGGATGGAGCTTGGCTATAGAACTATGATATAGTAGAAATCCCTAGACTTCAGAATCAATCCCAAGGTCAAACCCAACTCCCCGATGTCCAAGCTGTGTGATCTTGAGAAAGGTACATAAAGCCTCACATGCCTCATTTTTTGGAGGGGGATAATCATATCTTTCTCATTAAGTATTTTTTTAGACTTTATACTTACCTCTTTTTTTTAAGTTGGGGTGAAATTGGTGTATTACTTTATTGAGTATTTTTTCGAGATTAACTGTAACATATGTAAAGTGCTTGAGTCATAGTAGGCACTCAACAAATTTTATGTTTCCTATTGTTATTATCACTGTGACTGCTGTTGATGAGTGTGGTACAGAATAGAGTTTCTGGAGTTTTAATACCCCAGACGTGGGAGTTTGCTATCTGAGAGTCAATTTCATATTCTGCACTGAGCCCTCATTCTCACTACCCAGATATTTGGAAGACATTCAGGCAGGTGTGGGAGAATTCAGAAAAGTTCAATTCAATCTCAGCTGTGCATATTAAGGGCCTACCTGTTGGATAAAGAAATTAGCTGAGTATAAATAAACAGATTGCCAGCACTCTGGAGGGAAAAAGTGATCATCGATCTTGTACAATAAAAATGAAAGCAGCAATAACATCTCACTTTCCAAAGTGGGATTTCTACCACCTATGGTTTTGGAAGCAAGTAATTTGAGTTGTGCACTGGCACTGCTATGCACACTGTGTTTCCAAGACTTCTGAACAAAATTCAAAACGACTGTATAGTTTTTTACAGGATGGATAAAGAGATGCTGATGCCTTGAGTCTGCTCTGCCAAGCAGAATGTGCAGAGAAAAGTAGTGCATTTGTGGATGTCTCTGGGTCACTGCTCAGAAGAGTGTATACCTTACTGCAGAGAAATTGTCCTAGGCTGTACTTCCTCACCCACCCAGAGAATGAGGGGACACAGGGTTGAGAGAAGCATGCAGGTCCAGCTAGGATTCAAGCACATGCTCTGTTGAAGGCCTGCATGAGAATTAGGCCCATCACCTCTCCTTTCTCCGGAAATCCTCTAGGACATTTCTCACTTTATAAGCCCAGTCTGTGGAAGGTATGACACAGGCAACTGGCAAAAGCTGGAGACTCACCTTGCTCATGGTCAGGGCATTATTCTTTGCCAGGACAATCTCTGGGGTGTCTGTAATGCATGTGAACTTGAGCTGGTCTGCGGGCTGGCGGTACTTCCTGTCACTCAGGATTTCTCCTGCTCTCTTCACATTCTCGACCTCCACAGAGCCAATGGGCACCCACCCAATGCCTCTCAGCCACTCAAGATCAGCCTTGTAAATAGCCTGAAAATGAAACAATGTCAAATATGTGCAGAAATTACCTCCACAGCCTGATGTCTAATCTTGATTTAGCATGGTGTATACAGATGGTGTATAATTCTGCATCTTGTGTAAATTTTGGGGAAGACACAGGACTGCCTTACTTTGGTGTAGAATGGCTAGTCCAGCACTTTGTCCCTGAAGGTAGTCAATGTTTGCTGTTTTAAAGACCTATGAAATCTCTAATAATATGTGATTTCATCAATGAAAAACCATTTTAAGGAAATTCCTGCCTGCCTCCTGATACAAAGTGCTTATTTTCTGATTTGATTGCCTATACCTCTTTGTATGGGAATAATTCTCTGTTAGAGTATAGTTTGTTCCTATCTCGTTGGGCAGGGGCCTTCACAGCCATTGTGCACCAAAAGAAAGGATGAACACTTCCACATGCTGAATCCACGTGTTTTCTCGGGACAACAAAAAGGGATCTTTTTTCAGATGATTCTATACTCATGTTTCTAAGCCAAAGAGTATATATAATTTTATTCTTACTTATCCTCAGTCCCTCTTCTTGTGTTGTAGTTCAAGTAAAAAAAAAAAAAGATATTTTATCCTGCTTTCATGTTTCTTCTTTGAACTTAAATAAATTGGCTGAAGGAGAATTTTTCTCATAAGTAAGAGTAACAATTCTTTTTGTTTTTATGGCTTTTTGGGAAACTCTTTTTTACAATGCCACGACTTTTATCATTCTTCCAAAAGTGACTACTTGTCAGAGCCTGATCAAAAAACAAGGAGCTACTATACCAGTAAGGTAGTATTTGAGTCCCAAGGACAATCTACTGGCTGACAACAAAAATACTTAACGTATTTCTAAGGAGACACTGTTTTCAGCTTCTTAGAAAAATTGTCTTGATATATATAACTCATTCTTATATTTCCTTCCACAAGCTATTATAGATATTTTCTATAAGTTAAGTAGTCAGAAAAATGATAATGCAATAAATTCATTTGGAAAATCCGGTTGCATTAAATCAGGATTTCTTAACCTAGCATCAATGAACTTAGATAGAAAAAACATCTTTATTTTCATTAACCTCTAACTAAAACATAGCATTTCTTTTAGCTATAACTATAGGCAACAGATTATGGTAGTATTAACACTACATGGAATTTTATCAGCAATAGAAGTCATAAATATTTTCATATTTTATTACAGTTGTTGCAAACATCTTGCATATTTATGTTCATCACTTCTTTGAAATTAAGCTAGTTTTACACCCACTGCTAGATCTTTTTATTTAATGTGGTAATAAAAAGCATATATATTACCACACTGTTGGGGGGAATGTAAATTGGTACAGCCACTGTGGAAAACAGTATGAAGGTTTCTCAAAAAACTAAAAGTATATTGGGTTGTTTGTTTTTTTAATATTGAGCTGCATGAGCTGTTTATATATTTTGGAGATTAATCCTTTGTCCATTGATTCGTTTGCAAATGCTTTCTCCCATTCTGAGGGTTGTCTTCTCGTCTTGTTTATGGTTTCCCTTGCTGTGCAAAAGCTTTGAAGTTTCATTAGGTCCCATTTGTTTATTTTTGTTTTTATTTCCATTACTCTAGGAGGTGGATCAAAAAGGATCTTGCTATGATTTATGTCAAAGAGTGTTCTTCCTATGTTTCCCACTAAGAGTTTTATAGTGTCTGGTCTTACATTTAGGTCTCTAATCCATTTTGAGTTTATTTTTGTGTATGGTGTTAGGGAGTGTTCTAATTTCATTCTTTTACATGTAGCTGTCCAGTTTTCCCAGCACCACTTATTGAAGAGACTGTCTTTTCTCCATTGTATATCCTTGCCTCCTTTGTCACAGATTAGTTGACCATAGGTGCGTGGGTTTATCTCTGGGCTTTCTATCTTGTTCCATTGATTTATGTTTCTGTTTTTGTGCCAGTACCATATTGTCTTGATTACTGTAGCTTTGTAGTATAGTCTGAAGTCAGGGAGTCTGATTCCTCCAGCTCCATTTTTTTCCCACAAGACTGCTTTGGCTATTCGGGTTCTTTTGTGTCTCCATACAAAAATGGGCAGACCTAAATAGACATTTCTCCAAAGAAGACATACAGATGGCCAAGAAGCACATTAAAAGCTGCTCAACATCACTAATTATTAGAGAAATGCAAATCAAAACTACAATGAGGTACCACCTCACACCAGTTAGAATGGGCATCATCAGAAAATCTACAAACAACAAATGCTGGAGAGGGTGTGGAGAAAAGGGAACCCTCTTGCACTGTTGGTGGGAATGTAAATTGATACAGCCACTATGGAGAACAGTATGGAGGTTCCTTAAAAAACTAAAAATAGAACTACCATATGACCCAGGAATCCCATTACTGGGCATATACACTGAGAAAACCATAATTCAAAAAGACACATGCACCCCAATGTTCATTGCAGCACTATTTACAATAGCCAGGTCATGGAAGCAACCTAAATGCCCATTGACAAACGAATGGATAAAGAAGATGTGGTACATATATACAATGGAATATTACTCAGCCATAAAAAGGAACGAAATTGGGTCATTTGTTGAGACGTGGATGGATCTAGAGACTGTCATACAGAGTGAAGTTAAGTCAGAAAGAGAAAAACAAATATCGTATATTAACGCATATATGTGGAACCTAGAAAAATGGTACAGATGAACTGGTTTTCAGGGCAGAAACTGAGACACAGATGTAGAGAACAAACGTATGGACACCAATGGGAGAAAGTGGTGGGGGGTGGGGGTGTGTGTGATGAATTGGGCGATTGGGATTGACATGTACACACTGATGTGTATAAAATGGATGACTAATAAGAACCTGTTGTACATAAAAAAAAAATTAAACAAACAAAAGACCTAAAAATAGGAGTACCTATGACTCAGTAATTCCACTTCTGGGTATACATCCGAAAAAAACAAAAACACAAATTTGAAAAGATACAAGTACCCCAATGTTCATATCAGTATTACTATAATTGCCAAGATATATAGAAGCAACCTAAGCGTCCATGGAGAGATGAATGGATAAAGAAGACGTTTATATATATACATAACAGAATACTACTCAGCCATAAAAAAGAATGAAATTTTGCCATTTGCAACAATAGGGATGGACTTGGAGGTATTATGCTAACTGAAATAAGACAGACAGGGAAAGACAAATACTGTATGATATTACTTACATGTGGAATCTAAAAAAACAATAAACTAGTGAATATAACAAAAAAGAAGGAGACTCCCAGATATAGAGAACTAGTGGTTACCAGTGGGGAGAGGGAAGGGGGGAGGGGAAAGATAGGAGGAGGGGATTAAGAGGTACAAACGATTATGTATAAAATTAGCTACAAGGGTATATTGTACAATGCAGGGAACAAAGCCAATATTTTATAATAACTATATGTGGAGTATAACCTTTAAAAATTGTGAATCACTATATCGTGCACCTGTGACATAATATTGTACATCAACTACACCTCAATAAAAAAGCATCACATATTTAGTTTAATTTTTTTCTCCTGATAATCTAATTTTATTTATTTTTAATTTATTTTTAATTTTTTATTATTTTTTTATTGAAGTATAGTTGATTTACAATATTGTGTTAGTTTCAGGTATACAGCAGTGATTCAGTTATATATAATTCAGTTATATATATATATTCTTTTTCAGATTCTTTTCCATTATAGGTTATTACGAGATATGAATATAGTTCCCTGTGCTATACAGTAGGTCCTTGCTGTTTATCTATTTTATGTACAGTAGTGTGTATCTGTTAGTTCCAAACTCCTAATTTATCCCTCCCCTTGCTTAGTATAATATTTTGATAACCATATTTCGATGTAATCGGTTTCTTTTGAAACGTGTGTGTGTGTGTGTGTGTGTGTGTGTGTGTGTGTGTGTAATTTTATGCATCTCATGACGCTGTCCTGAGAAGTTATCCATAGGTTTCACCAGACTGGCAAAAGATTCCACAGCACAAAAGTTAGAACCCCCTCTTGAAACGTTGCTAAAGAATATTAAACCCACTTACATCACTCTGAAGGTCATAGGCCTTCCGAGCCTGAATGATGTCATTCTGATCAGGCAGACAGGTCCATTCATGAAGGGGTTTCTTGTAGTCTATGTCGCTTACAAGGATCTGGGACTTCTTGGCCAGCACCACTCCCAGCATGTCCACTGGGCTATTGAACTTGGTCTTCCACTTCTCAAAGTCCTTTTTGTACTGCCGGTCACTCTGGATCTTGGCCATGTGGATGGACCACATCATCTTGGTGTCATCCTTAACATTTTGGGCCCCAATGTGGTGGCCAAGCTGTTTGCGGTAGCCTTCCTTGTACTTGTACTGAAAAAAGAATAGAGATATAAGTCTCATGATAAGGACAACTTATTTATATCACATTTCATAGTTTCATAGACACATTATTTCTTTTGATTTTCCCCACCACTAGTGTTAGGGAGAAAGTTTAATATTATCAACTCCATTTTATAAAATAGAAACCTGAAGCCTCCAGGAGTTAAGTGATTTGTTCAAGGTCACATCATAAGCAGGTAGCAGGGCTGAGACTAGAATGGAGAGCTTCTGACTCCTAATATTTTCCCCTTCCACTGAACTCTACTGCCTAGTTTACATTTGCTTAACAAGTAAAGATAAAACATCTTGTACGATTTAAAAGAGCATCTACTTAACTTAAAGACATGACTGTTTTTTTCTAAAAATGTTTTGATATGATGAATATTTTAGAATATTTCCCTTGTAATCAGAATTTATGGTGAATTCCGTGGTCAAGGATACAGGCTACATTTAGAAAGTTTCACCAGGAAATACCTCCCTTATTTGCCTGTCAATGTCATTGAACTTTCAACCATGAGAGAGTAATACCTTGGGTTAACACTCTATCTACTTTTAAAATTCAAGAATAATACTTTATGGTCCATTTTACCATGAGATGGTCACAGTGTGGGCTTCTCTAGGTTAACAGCCAGAAAAAGTTTTTATAATGGAAGGAATGAAGCATATGTCTAAGGTCTGGGACACTTCCAGGAGAAGGAAAGTATGGATTTGGGTCTTAAGGAGCCCTGGTACAGAATGAGGGTACTGGACACCCTCAGGAGATGTTTCTCATGACACAGGAAGGACTAGAGAGGAGAGGAAAGTGGGTGCTGAGTAAAAGCTTTGCTTACTTCTCAACTTGTTCTTGTGTCCAGTTATGGGCATCTTGGTAGGAGAACTTCACTAAAGGTCAACAAAGGATTAAACAAAACTCTAAAATGTATGCATAATTAACATCTTCCCTTAATGCCAGAGTAAACGGATAGAAGTAGTAGGAAAGAGTTCACATTTATGCTGGCTGATTTACATGTGTTACCAACGTCTTTAACAACGTTTTTTACAAACGTCTGGGTTATCAGCTGCTCAACTTCTGAGGCTCAAAAATATGAGCCCAGGGCTTCCCTGGTGGCGCAGTGGTTGAGGGTCCGCCTGCCGATGCAGGGGACATGGGTTTGTGCCCCGGTCTGGGAAGATCCCACATGCCGTGGAGCGGCTGGGCCCGTGAGCCATGGCCGCTGAGCCTGCGCGTCCAGAGCCTGTGCTCCGCAACAGGAGAGGCCACAACAGTGAGAGGCCCATGTACCGCAAAAAAAAAAAAATTAAAAAAAACCAAAAAAATAAAATACGAGCCCATTTTTAGTGTTCATAAGACACTTATTTTTAAAGAACATAACTCCATCTTTGACAGATTAGCAGGTATACTGGATATAGTATCTTTTGTTTTCTTTGTTTTCACTTGCCACTTTGTACATGGGGGAGTCGTTAAAGGAAATTGAGACTTGCAGGCTAAATTTCTGGCAAGAAAAGCTGTAAAAGCTGCCATTTGTTAACATCTTTGAGTAAGAAATGCCTCTTCCAAAAACATCAACCTACATCACTAGCAATATTTCTTGATGCCTTGGCTGCTTGGATTGGAATGGCATCCACGCGCAAGTCATAGCCTTCCTTCTTTGACTCTTCCAAAGCAAGTTTATAAAGTTTCTGCAGAAAAAAGAAATGATCAATCGTTACTCCTTTCATAAAAAATGAAACTATTTATTACTAAGCTTTCTCTGTCCTCATTTAAACTACACAGAATTAAGTATTAGTATGAGTTTGTAGAAAACTGTCATAGGTGCTCAAGGATTTTAAGGCATATGGTTTAAACTTTGTTTTATTGATTAGTAAATCTAAAAAGTTTTTTTGGGGAAATCAGCATCAGGTTGCTAAAATTTTGTTTTGCCAAGCAAGCAAAACTGTAAAAAACAAAAACCCAGCTATTTATTGTCATGATCTTAATATAAAAGGAAGGCCATTTTTATGCCAAAGAAGGAGAAGGAATAAATACAGTATTTTTAAATTGAATATATTTGGATTTGTGAACAACTCAATGTGTTGTCCTTGTTTTCTCCCATTTTACCATGGATTATCATCACAGACCTTGATTGATCTGTGTAGACTAGGGTTTCAGAATCCTCACTCTGATGAAAATGTTGGTCCTGAAGGAGATGGCTAGGAAAATGCTTGCAAATAACATTAAATGGTAACCAGAACACAATGAATTGGCAAAAGAATACACAGTACGGTAACTCACTGTTTTAACCTAGTGACTGCCTGCTAAATAGCTGTTGAATAAAATAATGACTTGATAAGCACACTGACCTGTAGGGGAAAGCTTTAAGAGTATATTCCCTATTGGGATACTTCCCCAAAATCATTTCATTCTCTGATATCATCTTCATAAAAGGCTAGTCTACTTTGTGGACCTACCAGATAGACCAAAATTGAATCAAGGGAAAACTATCTCTTGAATCAAGGGAGAACTATCTCTTTTATTGACAATGTTGTTCTGGAGAATGCACAATAAATTAGTTAAAAGGTTTCACTAAGGATATTATTACAATAGTTCATTTTTGCCTTTCTCTTCATGATATGATCAGTAGTTTACTCACATCACTGTAGTTTATTCGGTTGAGTTTGGCTAGCATGATTTCTGGTGTATCAGGCATGACATGGATCGTTTTCTTGTCATTGTCCCAGGCTTCAGTATATAAGTGCTATGAAAAAAAAATGAGAAAAATTATTTTGGAGTTCACAGACAGTTTTTCTTTTGATTATGTGCCAGTCACCTCTCTTCTGTACAAAGTAGAAATAAAATTACTAAAGTTGCATAAATTCCTACCTTTCATGTAGATAAATTACTATTTCCAAGAGTATTTAGCTCACTTTTTCATTGACTCAGAGTTTTTACTGTTTCTTATTAAAATTTTTTAACAGTTCTGAAAAGTATAATTGAGTTGCAGAATTTAATATCTATAATTGTGAAATAATTACAGCACATGGTATTTTTAACATCAGTTTACTATTCTGAAGTATTACTAAGTAACTATGGTGTTATAATGGGAAAATCATTTTAAAAGGTATTGTAAATCCTACAGGAATCTTTAAAATGTAGTAACATGTCAGAATTTTTACTTCATTCTATGGTAAATTCCTATACCCGATGGTGAGGAGTGAAGACTCACCTTACTCATGTTTATAGCGTTGTTCTTGGCCAGCACCTGCTCCAGGGAGTCAGTTATGCTGGTAAATTTCAGTGTGTCTGGACGCTGGCGGTAGATGTTATCACTCAGTATCTCTCCGGCCCTCTTGGCTTTAACTATTTCCACGGAGCCAATTGGAACCCAGCCAATGCCTTTCATCCATTCAAGGTCTGACTTATACAAATTCTTCAAATCAACCAACAAGAAACACTTTTATTAATTAATTGTTCAGATTCACAGTCACAAAATGGATCATATTAGAGAAACACAAAAGCACTGATGAACAGGTAAAGCTGCCATCACAATCTCTCATTCAGAAGCATTATTGAACCCTGAGTACATTTTTTTCCTAAGCATTTTTTGGCACAGAGGATTGTACTAGGAATGATGAAAGATCTTTTTTGAAAAGTAAAAACACAGTCCTGCCCTTGAGGGTATTACAAGACTTTTTACACAAGAGCAGAGTTTCTTTAGCTTTGGAAAATGTGTTCTAATAGCTCCCCAAAAGACTGCATACTTAGACCAATGCTAAGTGTTGCAGTCACAAAAACTTTTGCCTTTTTTTTTTAAAGGGAGAAGAGGTGAAATTCAACTATAGTTGTGAGTTTCAACACATAGTAATGTTAAGTTTTACAAATCACGCTCTTGATTTGCATTTTTAATTGAGATATAATTGACATATACTAGTTTCAGGTGTACAATATCATGATTCAGTATGTGTGTATATTGTGAAATGATCACCATACCTACACTTTTTTTTTCTTATGATGGGAGATTTTTAAAAAACTCTTGCCTTTATTTTCATCTTCAAAATCACAAAATATAAAGTGTGTAATGCGGTGTTCTAGAGATAATAATATTAGATATATCCTAATTATTTTATTTTACTCTCAATAGGGCATGCTAACTGTATTATTATTATTACACTAGTATTATTGTTGCTGTTGTTATTATTGTTAACACTAGTATGCAGAAGCAGCATTGGGGGTACTCACATCACTCTGGAGGTCATAAGCTTTCCGAGCATGGATGACATCATTCTGGTCGGGCAGGCAGGTCCACTCATGCAGAGGATGTTTATAGTCCACATCACTGACCAAGGTCTGACATTTCTTGGCCAAAACGATACCAAGCGTGTCCACTGGGCTGCTGAACCTGGTCTTATATTTTTCAAAATCTTTCTTGTACTCACGGTCACTCTGCATTTTGGCAACGTGGAGGGACCACATCATCTTGGGGTCATCATGTATCATCCGGGCACCAATATGGTGACCCAACTGCTTACGATAAGTTTCTTTGTATTTGTACTGAAAGAAAAGAACCCAGTAAATGAGGAGGAAGTGGCAAGGGCTGGTCCCAGTTGCTCTCTCTGTGGTGATGCTTTTCTATGAAATCCTCAAGACATCAGGGGAATTTCATCAGACATGATGCTGTGATGCTACACACTGGGGCATGCTTTCACCCCAAAAAAGAAGATACGGTGCTCATTTCCACACCTCTATAGAGAATAACTCCACATTGATTCCTTTATATTATGCTAGAAAATTAGGTGTTTTAATCACAAAAAAAGTGATTAAAAAGTGAACACTGGGCTTCCCTAGTGGCGCAGTGGTTGAGAGTCCGCCTGCTGATGCAGGGGACACGGGTTCGTGCCCTGGTCCGGGAGGATCCCACATGCCGCGGAGTGGCTGGGCCCGTGGGCCATGGCCGCTGGGCCTGCGCGTCCGGAGCCCGTGCTCCGCGGCGGGAGAGTCCGCGACAGTGAGAGGCCCGCGTACCGCAAAAAAAACCCAAAACCAAAAACAAAAAGTGAACACTGAATGAGCTCAATTACAGTGACAAGCAGTTTCTCAGAAGTTGGTCATGTGAGTGGACCCAAGTGAGAACATACTGGGGGGAATTGTTTACATGGCTCATTAATTTTCTTTTTTTTAAGGCATTCTGAGAAATAATTTGTCCTCTGCACAAATAAACTGGAAGGAGTAGTTTTAAAATGGATAATTTTTGTTGATAATGAGCATAGCATTTCAGTTTTGCAAGATGAAAAAGTTCTGGATGTCTGTTGTACAATAGCGTAAATATACTTAATTCTACTAGACTATATACTGAAAATGGTAAAGACAGTGAATTTTGTTATGTATTTTTATTATGATTTAAAAGAAAAACCTACCAAAATGGACAATTTTGCTACTCTTAATATTTACTCTTAATATTTAAGTTGTCCAGGAACCTGATGTATTAATTTTTAGGGTAAAGGAATGTTGATTTTTGTGGGCCCCATAGCAGAGACGTTTAACTTTTTTGCTATCCTATGTCCTTCCTCAAGTCATGGGGAACTCAGTTAAGCCTGCTTCTTTATTGGCATCTTTGCCTTGAGTGTAGCCTGAGGAGAGCTCATGAGGTTTCGTAAGTAGCTCAACATATGTCCATTTAACTTTGACCAAGGCACTCAGTCTTACTAAGCAAAGACCAAAAGATGAGCAACAAAGGAACCATATCCCAGTGTGTCTCTATGAAACTTGTAATCTTGGGCAGGTTACCTACTGTCTCAAAGCCTCAATTTATCTGCCTGTGCAATGAAGGCAGTTAAGATGGATGATGACTACAGAGACTTCCAGCTGTGTCCCAAGAGTGTGATTCCCTATGCAGGTGGCTGGCCTGTTGGTAACAAACGTAAGGATGTGATCAACTCTTACATCACTGGCAATATCCCGGGAGGCCTTGGCAGCCATGATGGGAATGGCGTCACTTCTTAAGTCATAGCCTTCTTTCTTGGCTTCTTCCATGGCCTGGCGATAGAGGTTCTGAAGGAAGAAGTAGTAGCTTTTAGATACAGTGCTCACTTTCACCCTAAAAATGTATTTCTGTCAAAGGAAGACTACTTTTGGATGCAGAACAACACTAGTATGTTTAGCCTTAAATAAATTAAAAAAAAAATCTCTTTCTTCCTTTTACTTCCTACATATACAAGCTATTTATTTAACTTGAAATTTTACTTTCAGCAGGTCTAACACAACTTTTCCTTGGATAAATCCTTCTAGATTTTACACATTAAGTCATTAACTCTGAAATGTGCTTGGATGGCTCAGCACTTATTCTTTTCATGAAATAACCGAGAAATGACTTTATTTAACTGCAAATTTGAATTAGGACCAATTTTACTAGCAGAGAATATGATTATATAACAACAACACTACCATCATGAGCATGTACCTGTATTCAAACAGTGCTAAACGGAGGATAATCCATTGTTTCTGAACATCTTTGTTAATATTGATTTGCTCTCTATTCATTTTTTCGATTGCCAGAAATTGCTAGCAGACAGAGGGATAGCAGATACCAGATATTTATGAGACAAAAGGACAAAATTGATGAAATTATAATAATTTCTTTATGAATTGGGGCATACCCACTGTTCAGTTTCTGTGGCAGGACAGATGCACACAGAAGGTGGAACACAGGTATTCCATGGGAACACAGCTTGAAAACCATGGCATTAAACAAATCATCTATACCAGTAGTATTCAGTCTTTTTTGCTTGTGAACCATTACAAGAATTTAGTGCTTTGTTATTAATAATTTTTAAATGACTTTAGAGTCTGAGAAGGATGTCATTAAATGTTTTTAATATAGATTATTAACGTGTGACAATTCACATTTTTTTCATGTTGAGATTTTACAAGGTAAAGCTAAAGTAAATAAGAATAAATTTAATGTATTTGAGATAAAGTCCCAAGGGCATTTGTTCTTCTTAAAAATTTCTAGGGACTTCCCTGGTGGTTCAGTGGTTAAGAATCCACCTGCCGATGCAGGGGACACGGGTTTGAGCCCTGGTCCAGGAAGATCCCACATGCCGCGGAGCAAATAAGCCCTGTGTGCCACAACTACTGAGCCTACGCTCTAGAGCCTGCGAGCCACAACTACTGAGTCCATGTGCCACAACTACGGAAGCCCTCATGCCTAGAGCCTGTGCTCTGCAACAAGAGAAGCCACTGCAATGAGAAGCCCTCACGCTGCAACAAAGAATAGCCCCTGCTCACTGCAACTAGAGAAAGCCTGCGCACAGCAATGAAGACCCAATGCAGCCACAAATTAATTAATTAAAAAAAATTTTCTAGAAATATTCATTTTGTAACTAGAGTCAAATACTCTTATACTTTATATTTTTCCTTTGAAGAATAAATTCTCAAGTTTATCCTTATGTATAAGTGGGAAAAAATGTGCTTGAATCATCTTCCGGCTTCAGGCCAAACAAAATTTTTTCATTCTTTCAACATTAGAAAAAGATGCAGGGCTTCAAAGAAAACAATTTTATTATCATCAAGGCTACGTTTTAAAGAATGTTTGGTACGTTATTTATCCAAGAGAACTAGAATAGGTAGATGAGAGTTTAAGAGAAAAAAATAAGATATAGTTACTTTGTTTTGTTAAACTTTACTGAGCTAAGTATGGAATGAAGGTACCATTGGTAATGGGTTGAGAAGAAATTCAGGTGGGCCGTTTTGAAATCTAATCTTCAGGAGACAGTCTTTAGGGAATTAACATAATCATGCAATTTTAAAGAAATAAATCCAGATGAAAATTTTAGAAATTAAAAAAATAGCCATATTTCCTCTCAGCAGTCTGAAAAGAAAATACCCTACCTCATCTGACCTAATTTTAACAAAAGGGAGAGGCTTAAAAGCATTATCCCTTTGGGATAGAAACTAACTTCATCTGCCTGGGGTGAGGCAGAATGTCTGGGAAAAGATAGTCCAACAGAGAAGCCCTGTGGCCAAGAGAAAAATCGTTCATTCAAAAATGACCGAAGCCAAGGTCAATCAAATCCTCGTGATCAGGCTTGTCCTTGGGTCTGTTTTATAATGCTAGACAAAAGGAAATCATCTCCTCTTCATTTCACTTGTCATGCCTCTTCTTTAGGGCTACATTATGATAGGCAAAAGTAATTAATGGGTAAAATAATAATATGGTCAAGTCTTGAAAATGAGTATTTAAAATTTCCAGTGTTCTCAAACTAAAGGGAAGTCTGCCTTTTTTTTGTTTAATGAAGACACAAAACAACATGTAAGAAATCAATATTCATCTTGAATGAACCAGATAATTCTTGACTTTGGCAAGAACAATTGGGCAAGAAGCTTTTTCTGCGGCAGTATTTCTATTCTGCAAAGATTTGTGATGACAAGTTTAGTGGGGCTGGAGATAGTATGTAAAAAAAAATGTTTTTTTAATTGTCCTCAGGCAATTTTGAGATGGATGAATTTAAGAATTCTTATTTCAGTTCTTGTAAATAAACTGAAGTTATTTTGAGCATATTAAATAAATCTAATCTTCACGGTGACTTGAGTGTAAAGGGAAGAAATTAAAGTTTATTAAGCAGCTACTGTATGCCAGGCTCTACACTGGGCATATTATATATACTACCCCATTTAGCCACCACAAAAATTCTTCGATAGACATTTTTATCTCATTTTACAGATGAGGTAACTAAAGAAAAACTCATAGAACAAATTTTGAAGTAAATACTAACTTGATAAATAGCAATAATTATTTTTTAATTAAAATTACAATATGATTCTATCATTAATAGTTGACTTTGAGAGTTTTCCCCCCGCTCCTGACATGGAGATATTTTTGTATTTATCCATTTCCCTATGTATTTTTTTAATTGAAGTATAGTTGATTTACAATGTTGTGTTAATTTTTTCTGTAACTATTCTTGAATATAATGATACATATATTCAGGGTAGGTTATGGTAAAAATAAATAAATAATTGGTCAACATGAGAATTAAATCCATAATTCTGACCCTTCTACTACATCAGCAAAATAACGTGGCCAGGTCAAAACAAACGGTCTTACCTCACTATAATTTATTTTATTTTGTCTCGCCAACATAATTTCAGGTGTATCAGGCATCACGTGGATTTGGGTCTTGTCTTTGTCCCAGGCTTCTGTGTATAAGCGCTGTGAAGGATAAAAAGGTTAATGAATTAGAACAACAATGTTTGCTGTAAACAGAGGTTTCCAACTTAGAGATCATGACAAAGTTGAAAGCCAGCCTTCTGACTATCTGGGCTGTCTGCTGTATATCAACATTCTTCAATCTCTTTGATGTTACAAGATATTATTGTCACTAAATATAAGTGTAGACTAAGATATGAAAAGAAAATGTGTGTGTGTTTCATTACAAGATCACCTCCACTCCAATTAAATTAAAAGTATCTTCCAAGCATGTATACACGTCCATATGTACTGAGGCTGTATCAACAAATTCTTCCCATGATTTTGTCTGTTTGTCTGTTTATTAACTGCAAATTTACCTGGATATGCCATCTCTAGATTTCTTTTTGATAAAGGTTATGAAGATTTGCACCTGACTTGTTTGTTCTATACTTACTTAGATAAGTACCCAACGAGAAAGGAACCTTGATACCAAACATGTATAACTGTTATAGACTTAAAACAATTTAAACACCAAACAGCTGTCCTACTCCTAACTCTATTTCACAAGAGATGTCAAAGCAGAAATTCCCACATATACTTGGGGAATCCTAATACAGAACTCAATCAAATCACCATACACAGGATGGCAACTAGATAAAACAAACAAAAGGACTAACTTAATTAGTAATAGATATTCTCAAGGACATACAGCCCTGTTTTATTTTCCCCCACATTGGGGGCTCACCTTGTTCATGTTGATGGCATTGTTCTTGGCCAGCACCTGTTCCAGAGAATCAGCCACACTGGTAAACTTCAGCTTGTCTGGACTCTGGCGGTAGATGTTGTCACTCAGTATCTCTGCAGCTCTCTTGCACTTGACCACATCCACAGACCCAATGGGGACCCAGCCAATGCCTCTCATCCACTGGAGATCTGATTTATAAATGTTCTGGTGAGATCAAACACAAAAGCAAGGATTACTGAAGCTGTTAGGACCCTTGATTTCAAAAATGAATGAAAAGGACTGGAAAAAGTGGATAGGCAAACTTCATGTCTATGTCTTTTAAAATATGAAGCGCAATTGGATATAGTTCATGGTATTATGTTCTCTTCAAAAGAAAAGTAAGGCACAGTAAATTAAAGGTGGAGAGGAAAAAACGTTATTTTTTTTCTGAGGGCTTTACCTAATCCTAGGCCATTATCTGCATATTACTACGTATTATCATCATGAGCATGGTCAACAGTGGTGTTTAATGGGTCTCAGTACTCACGTCGCTCTGGAGGTCATAGGCCTGCCGAGCGTGCATGACGTCATTCTGGTCAGGCAGGCAGGTCCACTGGTGCACGTAGTTCTTGTAGTCCGCGTCACTGACCAAGGTCTGGCACTTCTTGGCCTGCACCACCCCCAGCATGTCCGCTGGGCTGCTGAACTTGGTCTTCCACTTCTCAAAGTCCTTCTTGTACTCCCTGTCACTCTGGATCTTGGCCACATGCATGGACCACATCATCTTGGGGTCATCTTTGATGTCCCGGGCTCCAATGTGGTGGCCAAGCTGCTTGCGGTAACCATCTTTGTATTTATACTGAAATAACAGTAGTCATTTTAAAAATAAAAATTAATGAAAAGGGCTAAAAGTCTTATTAATATAAAACTTCATTATTTTAAAATTGGTAATTCTTGCAGAGAAATAAATCATCTGAATATCAACTTATCTCCTCATCCTAAACTCTGATGAGATTTCACAGCAATACTCTAATGGGGAGCAGGCCAAACTTCATAGTTCTATGCTTTGCAGACACTAAGTCTCTGGAAATAAAGGCAGCAGCACTTTTCAGAAAATCAGTTGGAGTTGTAAACTGCCGTTTTTTTAATCTTTTTGGGGCCAGTGAAATCATTAACCCAGAAGTTTTACACATGATTTTTAGAACAACTCCTGAGTTCAGAGGAAACTTTTCACTCCCCTGCCCATCCCGCCTCTCCCAAATCTGGCTCTGCTAACTTTCACAGGACTCCTGAAATAGACTGGCTTGCGTTTCCATCCTGTATACCGGCTCTACTGGACACCAAATTTGGGTGAGGTCTGTTGGGATTCCGTGAGGAGAAAAAACGGATTATATAACTACAAGAAAGTGTTTTGTTGTTGGCGATGGTAAGAGCTGACTCTGGATTAGCTTCTCTCCACTTCAGGCATCAAAATTACACAAATCCTAGCATATATTTACTGAAGTCTGAATTCTCTACCAAAGGAACTTCTTTCGGAGACAGCGGAAAGAGAAATCAGGCTATTTTGTTGGTTTTGGTTGTTATAAAACTTTTTTTTTCTTTTTTCATTTAAAAAGAACTCAAAGGAAGCACTTAAGGCAATTTTTCAAAGAAAGGGTTGGCAAGAATCCAGAGCAGGTTTGGGGAAGGGTGAATTTTCCTGAACCTGGCTGTACCAGATCTTTTTCTTATGCTGAACCAATACACGTACCCAAGCTTTTTCCCCAACTCTTCTGTCATTTTCTTATTTCTATGTGCTCAAAATATGCAGATGAATGCCTTATAGTTACAGATATAAACAAATGTAGATTCAAATTCCATTTTTTAACTGAAGTTTAGGATACCCCCTCTGCATATGGGACCTGAATATTAAAATCTTTTGGAGTTAAATTATTAAAGCTCTTTTGAAATGAAAAACATTTCATTTAAAGCATAGTAAATGTGCTTTAACTGGCACCAGGATGTATCTTGCTGTTGTAATACTGATTCTGCCCCACCCCCATCCAGCCATGTACATATGTGGAGTGTTGGTACTCACATCACTGATGATGTCCCTGGAGGCCTTGGCTGCCACGATCGGGATGGCATCGCTTCGCAAGTCATAGCCTTTCTTCTTTGCTTCTTCATTGGCGAGTTTATACAGAGCCTATAGAAGCAAAGTCAGACTTAAAGCAAAGTTTTGATAGCAACAATTTGGAGTCTAACAGGTGACATATCACAAAATTTTAAAAAGGATAGGCTCCAGAAACAATCTAACTTTCTAGCAATATTGGGAAGTAAATAAATTATATTTTACCGAAAAAAACTATGTAGCATTAGAGACAAATGAAATATATCAATGAGCATTAACATAGATTGATAGAGTAATCTATTATTTATATCATTATAGATTAATATATATATGTAGATTATATGATACATTATGCATATCAACATAATATAATGTTAATGTTAATATAATCTATGTTAATGTTAATGTAATATAGATTGATAGGCAAAGCATCAATCTATACGTATTTCTAAATGAAAAAATTGCAGAACAATGTGTTTAATATTATTCATTTGTATATAAAATATATATTTATATACTTTTACCTAGTTCTTTATCACTTAAACATTTTTGAAAATCATGTAATATCTTATGATGTTTAAAAAACAAATGAGAAAAAAATTAAAGTACAATTTAAAAGATAGTTAACTTGACTATAATCACAACTTTATGATTCTAATTTTTGGCTGGATCATATTAGTAAAACATTCACCTATAAAACTGCATTTTACTTTAAAAGAATAGTAATCAGTATTGTTAATGGAGAGCACTTTTTCCCCATGCCTGAGGTTCTCTTTCTATAAAAGGAGCTTGATTATTTCATCTCTGCCCCTTTACTCTCTTTACCCTGGAGAGGTGCAGTGATTTCCTGATGTATCTAATTGGTAGGGATGGGATAGCAGGGCATGCCCAGCTCAGCTCTGACCTCCTCCCTCTAGGAACATGCCCAGTGCCCTCCTCTGCTTCTCTGTGCGAAGCAGGACTCTCCCCTGAGGGAGGTAGAGCCGATTGTCCTGCTCCAGTGTGGCCTGTGCCTGGATGGGGAACCTAATTCTGGGGTTCACTTAGCAGGTTTGTTTGGCTCTTATACAAATGTGTCCTTGAACCTAACTTTAGTAGTAAGAGATGTGAGATTTTGACTTCTAGTTCCACTCCTTTGTTTTACTTCTCAATTTTATTCAGGATCCAGGTGGGAAAGAGGTGCATATTATTAGAGGTCCCCTTGGTAGGGTTGCCAGATTTAGCAAATAAAAAGATAGCATGCCCAGCTGAACTTGAATTTCAGATAAATAACAAACAATGGTTTCATATAAATAATGAGTTAGTATTATATCTGGTTATCCTACACCTTGGAAATGCCAAAAATACTCCTCAGTTCCACTGACCCACACTGGTAAAGACCATAAATGGAAAAGATAATGTGACTTCAGTTTGCCCCTGGAATCCTATAGTGTATGATATTCAACCCACAGATGAAAGGTTGGATGGGCTGAGTGTTCATATCGCAGAGCTGCACGTACCATGATAGCTGAGGTCCGAGAATATACACAAAAGTGTAGAAAACTAACAATAACAACAACAATAACAACAAGACAAGCGTGGTCCCCCAGGATTTTGCCCCTACCTCACTGTAGTTGAGCTTGTTCTGCCTCGCCAACGTGATCTCCGGGGTATCAGGCATTATATGAATTTGAGTCTTGTCTTTGTTCCAGGCCTCTGTGTATAAGTGCTATCAAAGAATATGTTGATAGAAAACCATTTGAAAAAAAAAAGAAAACCATTTGAAATAGGAATTACAAAAAGCCAATTAAAGCAGGAATGTTACTGATCTAATTAGGAAAATAAGCCACACTAGGATTTAAGGTATTCAGCTGGAGGTTTGTCTTAATGATAGTTATCAGGGTTACAACCGGGGATAATAGAAAGTACTTAGAGGATTTCAAGTACATCATTTAGGAGATAAACGTGACCCCACACCTGCATGGATAATTTTAACTCTACTAGTCACTAAAGTCTAAAAACCTCTTTTGGCATCTTGAAGAAGCTTGAGGCAGCTGGGGCTCACCTTGTTCATGTTGATGGCATTGTTCTTGGCCAGCACCTGTTCCAGAGAATCAGCCACACTGGTAAACTTCAGCTTGTCTGGACTCTGGCGGTAGATGTTGTCACTCAGTATCTCTGCAGCTCTCTTGCATTTGACCACATCCACAGACCCAATGGGGACCCAGCCAATGCCCCTCAGCCACTGGAGATCAGACTTGTAAACATTCTGTGAGGAGGAAAAAGGCAGGAACTCTTCAGTAAGACTGAAAGATTTAGGGTCAAGGTGCAAATAGAATCGATAGTAAAGTACAATTCTGGTTGTTGCTCTTGTTGGTTTCATAGAAAACTGGCTCCCTGTGTTAGGCAGACTAACAGAGGAAGTATGTTCAAAAACGACCCAAAAATGTAACAAAAAATGATAGAATATTTCAGGTTGTTAGGACAGGAGGAATCCAAATGAATATCTTCTGTCAGCCAGTTCAGTGGATGTTCACTGCTCGTGTGCACAGGAAAAGAATGCCAGCCCAAAGTGAGAGAAACCACACATATGTCGACCTACAGGCTGTCAGTAAATAAATATTAGGTCCAGTCAAATGAAACACTCTGCAGCCATTAAAAGCCACATTTTAAAGAATATCAATGATTGGTAGAAATGTCATTAATGTAACAATAACGAAAAAATAGCACATAAAACAATCTGTATATAAATTACATGAGCAGGAGTGGGCTTTTTCAGTGGTTGGATTACGTTGGATTCTTACTGCTTTCTGTGTATTTTTTCTTATATTTCAAAATATCTGTAAAGCTCTTGGTTTCACAACAAAAAAGAGAAGTTAAAATATAATAATGACATAGAACCTCTGAAGCCCTGAGGCAGTCCTTTGACTACTTCAACACCGTCCAAGATTCAGGACAATAAATGACCATCTTATTGGCCCAGAACCCGTCTCTTCCCCACCAAATCCTCAGGCTGCGAAGCACAGACTACTTTCCAGAATTGTCTTTCCATATCTTTATTTAACACTTTAAGTCATTTTTTCTGCTAAAGACTTTTGTGTACTTATTAGGCATTCATAACTACTTCACAACGGTGGCATCGGACCTTTGCCCAGATCATTTGAAGGATTTTACCTGTAACGGCAGTTAAGTAGAGCATACAGACAGCTATTTTACTGTCTAGACTAAAAGCCTATTGGAACTGCCTTATGCTGACTAGTTATTGCCCCTTAAATAACAACAGCAAGAATGAAAACAATAACATTTCACACCTCTGGAGTGCTTCTTAACTTTCGAATGCTTCCCATATTATTAAGACTGTGTCACCGTGAGAAGGAGGTGATCTCAAAAAGGCACTTGACAAATAGACAGAGGCAAGCAGTCTGTCAATGCTGACATTCTATGGGTGACATTAACCGTTTTTAACTACCTTTCAGATGCAGGCAAAGCCTTTCTTTGCAAAACACAGGGTTCTGCATGTTGTGGAAAGCTACAGAACAAATGTGGGAGTTTCCACAGGTAGGCTGTACAATTTCTAGGAACAGCCATTTAATGTATAATTACGGTTAATTCATGTTATTCTTCAAAGTCCTCTAATGCTTAATAATTCCTTTAAACATCTATAAAATATATGCTGCAGGAAATGTGCTTGTCACACCCAGATTTGAGATGCTGCCTCTGTTTCTAATAGGTACCGGTTCTGTCATTACCACATGACCTCTCCACAAAGAGAGCTGTGCTGAGAGGACAAAGTATCAATGAAATGACCCAACAGCTTCCAGACACAGTGACTTCTTTTAATTCATAAGAGTAACGATTAGTGTTGTAGCAGTATTATGCTAATGATAACCTCATTTGTTTTGCAAGGAAGCTAAAAACAAATTTCTGAGTAATTTTTAAAAATAAAAATGTGTTATTTCTTTCCCCCTTAAAAGAATAAAATAAAACGTCTTCCTGTGTTGGACCCTGAATTCTAACACTGCTTAATTCCAGTCTTATTTTTATAAGGCCAGGTCCAGTTGGTAAACTTCACTTCCTTATAAAGCCTAGTAATGTATCCACAATAAAGCAATAAAACCATACTCTGATTCAAATCTCATTCAATGAACAAGAAATCCTAGCTTGAGTAGGCCTGTGGGTTGTTTACAAAGGATAACGTTCATATGCTTCAAGTTATCCGCACACAGCCCTGTTACGGACGCAGTACTCACGTCGCTCTGGAGGTCATAGGCCTGCCGAGC